>NW_006777801.1:3049707-3063706 GCF_000442215.2 Lipotes vexillifer
CTCTTTCCAGGCCCTCTTTGTTCCTACTTAAAATTATTCCTCTCTCAGGGCCATCCTGTAGTATCTGAATCCCAGTGAGGGGCAAGGTTTACACCCTTTTATCATATGATTGATCAACATAAAAAGGTGCCTGAAAGGATGATCATCAAAACATTAATGGAGGAATGGGGATAATCTCAGGGTAGGGTGATTTCAGGTGATCGTTTCTTTCTTCCTTATATTTGTATGGTTGTTTTAATTTTTATACTGATCTTGTATTATTTATATAATCAGGAAAAAATCCAACAATGCTATTTTCACTGTGGGACAACAAAAATAAAGCAAAGGTTGAAGTGAGGCAAGATTGGAGGCAAGATCAACTATGAGGGCATTTTAATAATCCAGTTAAGAAAAATGATGATGGGTTGAAGACAATTGGAGATGGAGAGATATAGAAAGATTTAAAAAATAGTAAGGAGGTAGAATCAATAGGATATAGTGATTGATTGGAAGAAGAGAAGGCAAGATTTCTAGGTGAAATGAGTGGATGGAGAGGTGTGCCATTCCCTGAAATGAGGAACAAAGGAGGAAAAGCGACTGAGTGGAGGACATGTAATATCTTCAAAATACTGATGCCGAAACTCATTATCTGAATCACAATCTCTAGGCACGTATTGCAGGGTGATTCCAAGGCACAGCCAGGGCTGAGAAACACTGGTAAAGACCCCAGCACAGGGCTGAGGACCAGAGGACCAGGAAATTTGAGACTAAGAAAACATGGTCAGAGAAGGAGGAAAGCAAAGGAGAGAATATGTCCTGGAAATCAACTAGAGGAGGACGTTTCTGATACTCAGCACTGTGCTCGTTGCATCACTGTTGCTCAATAAATATTACTGACTAAATGACAGAAGGAAGGGACAATGGTGTCAAATATTGCTAAGGACTCCAGAAAGAGAAGAGTTGTAAAGTGTCCGTTGGAGTTAGCATCAAAGAGGTTACGTTTCACTCTTGTGGGGTTGGTTTGTGTTGTTGAGTAGTGAGGAGTGAGAGCAAAAGGGCCATGGGTTGACAACTGAATGGATGGTGACACACCATTATATCAAAAATCTTGGTTATGCCTCAGAAATCGCATTTCTAAAACATATTTTGTGATATTGAAAAATGCTCGGTCTACCTATTATATATGATTTTGATTAAAAGCATGAAGAGCTGATTTAAGAGCTTATGTTCTGGAGCTAGACTTCCTGGGACTGAATATAGTCTAAGACAGTGATTCGATTGATGTGCAACTGTGGGTAAGTCCTTCACTGGATCATGGTAAGCCTTGGACACAGCAAACACCCAGGAAAATGTCAGCTATTAAATGTTAGACATAGATATATACACATGGAAATCTGAAAATGAGTGGCAAGATTATAAAATTCTTTCCTATATAGTTTTGTACAAATATTCTGTAATAAACACGTACTAGTTTTATAATTAGAGAAACATGTAAAATAATATTTAAAAACAACAAAAAAACTTTGCTGTTAAAGGAAAGATAAAGAAAAGGCAATAGCTAAAGGATGTAGGATTGATGTTTCACGTGCTCATGACATTTGCCTGTTCATGGCTTTTGGGAAAGAGCCTGAAAGGGGTTGAGAGTGGTAACTGCGGCAACAATGTTTCTGAGAGGGAGAGGGAAGTAAGTAGGAGAGCAGTTGGAGGACTTGGCCTTAGACAGGACATGTCCTTCTGTGATTGGGGAGGAAAGAAGTGGTGAGTACGTATAAATGCAATAATTTGTAGGTGCAGAGAGACACAGGAGGTGCAAGAAGTTCTTGACTGATAGTCTTCGTGTCTATTACTGAAACCAGCAAGGCTGTCTTCCGAGAGGGGAGATTTTTTTTTTTTTTTTTTTTTTTTGCGGTACGCGGGCCTCTCACTGTTGTGGCCTCTCCCGTTGCGGAGCACAGGCTCTGGACGCTCAGGCTCAGCGGCCATGGCTCACGGGCCCAGCCGCTCCGCGGCATGTTGGATCCTCCCGGACCGGGGCACGAACCCGTGTCCCCTGCATCGGCAGGCGGACTCTCAACCACTGCGCCACTAGGGAAGCCCCCGAGAGGGTAGATTTTGAATAGCCACCACAGGGAATGAAGGAGGAAACTGACACATGGAGACATCCAAGCGCCTGGCTTTGGACGGAGACATGACCCTGCCATGGCCCTGACCTGTGTCACCTCCAGTGTAGCAGATGTACCCACTGTTCTGTCACACAGTTTTGGCGTACTTACGGCTTGCTCTGGATTTGTCTCTCAGAACCCCATGGCTTCTAGGTTCAGGAACTTGCAAAAGCTCCATCTGTGCCTTTTCTCTTTGATACCTGTGCTAACTGGTCATGAAAGAGTCATTTTAGGACAGGGGTTTGCCTTGGAATCTGACTTCCTGATGATTTTTGATTGGAGGCCAGTATTATATTCAGTCTGTGTATGAGCATGCATGTGTTTCCTTCCCTTCTACTATTAAGGATTTAATTTACTGGAGGGGAAGCACCTGTAATTGCTGTTTGGAAAAATGTCTGCTGAATGGCAATCCTCCCAGATGTGACCCACTTGACAATAAAAGTTCTAATGGAACCAGGTCTCACTGTAGCCCAGTTTACGTATAGATATAATTAGACATTTGGCTAACTAGCCGCAAATGACTGGGTCCTCCAGAATGCTTAATGCCCCCCATACATATTCTCTAATTTTATCAGAATCTCCGATGTTTCCACCCCTCCATTTTCTACCAATTCAGCATACCTCCTGGCATATTTTCCTTCTACATCCTGCCCGAAATTCATGGCATATCCTCTGCCATTCTTAGCATCCAAGCTCCCTGATTTTCCTGTCACATCTTTTTTATAGTTCATCACCCTTGGATTAATCTAGCCATTTCCTCTTCTTCTATGTCAGGCCTACTGAGCCCTTCATCAGGGCCTAGGTTTTTGCTCCAGTATGATGAGCAGGGATTAGAGGGGAAGGATTCACCCTTGATGTCACTGGTGGGAATCAGTGACTGCAGAACCGAGGACTGGCCCCAGAGTAGCCAGGACATTGGTTACATGCCAGGGAATTGAGCAAATATGTTATATATTAAGGATAATGAAAGCCACTCATTGTTAATGAAGAGTTACAAATATGAAAAGGGGACGGCTAAGATAAACCCTGTGATATTGAATTGGGATTGGAGAACTCATGGTTTTTAGTAGATAGACCAACATGGAAATAGATATAGATGAGCATGGGTGTTTTATATGTGTGTGTGTGTGTGTGTGTGTGTGTGTGTGTGTGTGTATACATTTCCTAGCTCTGTCCACTGAGAGGATAGGGGCCTAGAAGTAATAAATGACACTCTAGGAGCAATGAGCACACTGAATACCCAGATCCTTGTTTATGAATATCAACTTCCACTAAAAGGAATCAAACCTCCTTGGAGAAATGGCTAATTTGGGGGCCAGGGCAGGGAAGTATGAGTCTAGAGCCTGTTACCAAAAGTAACAAAGTGCTCAGAGAATGATGGGGACATATCAAGAGGACATAGGAGATAACTTGAAGAGATAACTTCTACTGGTCATATGTGTGGACAATTTGAAGATCAAAAAAATAATAGTAGTAATAGATTATAAGTCATTGAATAAAATAGGAATCCATGAGTCTATACAACTGACTTTAACCAAAAATTAACAATTTGTGGGGCTTATAAAGTATGTAGAAATAATTAAGTGTATTACAATAGCACAAGAGCCAGAAAGGGGTAAGTATATTATTGTATGTTTCTTACCTTATATATGAAGTGATATAATATTTTTTCAGGATATACCTGTGATAAGTTAAAATGCATATTATAATTCATAGACCAGCCACTAAAATAAACAAAAGTCTCATGAGAAATAGCTAAAATGTCAATAGAGAAGACAAAATAGAACGCTAAAAACTTTTTTCTACTTTACACAAAAGGAAGCAGGAAGGGAGTTTAAAGAAAAAGGAACAGAAAACAGATGGGGTAAATTGAAAATAATAGCCAGAGGGTTGACTTAGAGGCCACCTCTGTCAATAATTACACTAAATGTAAATAGTGTAAACATTACAATTAAAAGGCAGGCTGGATAAATAGAATGGTCTAGGAAGGCTTCACTACGAAGGTGACAACTAAGCAAATACTTGAAGGAGAGGAGATGGATCAGAGTGTTCCAGACAGAAAGAAGAGCATGTGCAAGATTGATTTGGTCTATTTTAAAAACAGAGAGCTGATTAGCAGACACCGCTCAGAGATGAAGCTGTCTGGATTATCAATGATTGAAACATCCAGGAATATTCTTAGGATTATATATTAGTAAATTATTATGGCCTCAGAGCTTTGCAGGAATATCGCTTAGAACATGACTAGTTTTGATTCTCAATTATGCCTTTTCTGAGCTCATATGTTCTCTACGCTCTAGCTCAAGCCCCGATACTCTACCACAAAGTTTATAGTGATAATGATCACAGAGTCATGGAATTAGGGATTGGAAGGTATCTCAAAGGTCATCTTGCTCCAACCTCGCATCTGTGGTATGGCTGACAGATGAGTCAGTCACATCCAATGGAAATGATTTCACACCTCCCAGGGCCAACTCCTCATCTCATGGAAGCCTCTACTAGAAAGTTCTTTCTTCTGTGGGGCACAAACCTGCCTCACTGCAGTTGAATTTTTTCTGCATCTAAGCAACTGTGATGAATGTCTTACCACATATAGTGAATGAGACAAAGTGCAAGAGTTTCAAACTGACCATAAGTTTCTTGGCTTTTATCACCTTCACAGAGCCTGTCAAATGGTTTAGGTTTCAAAACTTAAATCCTTGGCCCTCACTAAACCTTCTCAATATCTTCTGTCAAGAGGCTTCCTGGACTTTTGAAGGGAAAGTAAACCAAATGGGCGTTTGTTTCCAATCATCGAAAGCTAAGTGCTTGCAGAGGCCAGCTGGGCTATTTTTGTCTGTGGGTGGTGGATGGTTGCCAAGATTGAGAAGAGGTGTTTGCCTGTGGTAAAGACAGAGACAGGGATTGATGGAGATGAGTATTGATGCAGGAGGAGAAAGGTTCATTAATAGGATTCAGAACCTGAGAACCTTGTTGAGATGATCCTAGCTTGACCTTCAAGCTCAGACCTCTCATTCTCCTCCTCACTTGCACCTTCTCATCTGTGGGCTCGGGACCCCTATGGGAGTCATTCCTCTTCTGACAGGAAGTAGATATCAAGCCTTTGGTTGGGCCAGGTCATGCAGTACCCTCATCTTACTGCATGATGCTCTGATTGCTGGTACCCCGAGTCCAAAGTATCCTCTCCCTCATCCTCTCTAGTGAGGCTCAGCACTGCTTTGGCTGGATGCAGAAGGCTGGGGTGGGAGAATAGAACCACCTGAGGTAGCACAAAATCTCAAAGGAGTCACGTTAATCCGAGGGATCTGGGGACAGACTCAGATTCAAAGACTGAGTGTCGTCCAGTGAAACACCACCTCCACTGGCCCCAAAATGCTAGGATTTCAGAGCCATGAATTTGGAACCAGTTATATCCGGGATTAAACGGAAGCAGTTTGGGAACAAGCCCATGCAGCGTCCTGGGTTATTTTAGCATTTGCACTTTCTTTAAGGGCCCATGTGTGTTGAATACTTACACATGAATGAGTGTGAATTCAGGGTGACTTTTTTTTTTTTTGTGGTACGCGGGCCTCTCACTGCTGTGGCCTCTCCCGTTGCGGAGCACAGGCTCCGGATGCGCAGGCTCAGCGACTATGGCTCACGGGCCCAGCGGCTCCGCGGCATGTGGGATCTTTCCGGACCTGGGCACGAACCCGTGTCCCGTGCATCGGCAGGCGGACTCTCAACCACTGCGCCACCAGGGAAGCCCCAGGGTGACTTTTTTGAAAATAGATTTTAAAAATATAGGTTAAAATACAGATTTCTGGGCCTGCTCTTAGAAATTTTGACCCAGGCAGTCTGAGTGGGACCCAGAAATCTATCTTTAGAAACTTCCCCAGATGACTCTGGTTTGTGATTGGGAATCATCAGCTTAAAGGACTGGCGGTCAGGCAGACACCTGTGCTGAGTCTCTTGTCTGTTGACATCTAAACTTCCTGTCCTCAGCTGTGGTACTGTGTGTGCCTTATCTTTTCTCTCACCTACCTGGATGGCTCCCGTGACTTGATTATCTCCCTGTGCAGTTTTAGCTGCCCTCAGGGCTGCTGTGAGCTAATGATAAAGAATACTTAGCACAGGGCTTCCCTGGTGGCGCAGAGGTTGAGAGTCCACCTGCTGATGCAGGGGACGCAGGTTCGTGCCCTGGTCCGGGAAGATCCCACGTGCCGCGGAGCGGCTGGGCCCGTGGGCCATGGCCGCTGGGCCTGAGCGTCCGAAGCCAGTGCTCCACAACGGGAGAGGCCGCAGCAGTGAGAGGCCTGTGTACCGCAAAAAAAAAAAAAAAAAAAAAAAAAAAATACTTAGCACAGTGCCTGGTACTCAATATCACTCAATAAATGTCAGTTGTTATTCTACTTACCTCTGTTTAAAATTATATGATGGGCCTGAATTGTATGACCCATTAGACCATGCAATCATATCCCTTGAAGATAGTGGAATTAGGTCAACCTCCTACCTCCTATACTAATCCCTGGAATCTCTCCTCCTCCAGGAAACTTCCTGTTTGGCTGCCCTGGGTTCTCACTTGGTGCCAGTCTGATTTTCTTGGGTTTGCTTTCTATTGTTTTGGCAGGATCCGGAGCAGGTGTAATCCCCTTTGTGTTTGTTTAGAAATACTCTCCACTGGATGAGAGGAGTTGGGCCTCCCACTCACAGTGTTCTGGTGATTTGTTTCCATTCCTTTGTGGTTGTGTTTATGGTTGTGGTACAACTACTTGGAACTGAACTGTGGTTTCTTTGGAGACAGGGGTATTCTGTAGACATAGTGTGAAATTCCTTGGACTGGGAGGGCCCCAGAATGTAATACAATATCGCTACTGGCTCTAGAACTACCCAGAGTAGATAGGATTCTACTGTTATAACTAGAACTGGAGTAAATGCAGGATTCACTCATTTGTACATTTATTCAGCGAATGTTTTTGAGCACTTTTAGTGTGCCAGGCGCTATGCTAATACTGGGAAGAAAAAGAGGGCCCCTACCATTTCAGCCCAGATCCTCTTTGTCCCCTTTCCAGTCCATCGATTACAACACTGCTAAGTTAACCTTCACTCCTTTCCACTCATGGTTACTGAATACCTACTGTGTGCTAGGTGAAAAAGTTGGTAGGATGTAGTTCCTATCTCCCACGACCTCACAGCTTGATAGGAAAGCAAGCACAGAAACACACAACTATTCTATTTCAAGTCCTGTTTGGAATGAGTAAAATGTGTTTATTCTACCAAGAGCTTAGTACTAAGTTAGAGCTATAATAGAAATGTGTGCAGAGTACGGGAGCATAAGAATTAAATTTACTTCAAAAGAGTCATTCATTTTAAGCATTTACTGAATGCCTACTATATGCCTGGCATTATGCTTGGCAAAAGAGAAAAACAGCTTTTGCTTTTATGGAATAGAGTTTACAAGTGTGGGCTCTAAAGAGTAAGAGAAATCTGAGTTTGTATTCTGGATCTACCACAGACTAGCTACGTGATCTTGGGCAAATTACCCACTCTCTCTGAACCTCACATTTCTCATCTATAAAATGGAGGAAATAACATCTACCACACAGGATTACTGGAAAGGTTAAAGAAGTCTTTTTGCATATTTTTTTTGTTTTTTGTTTTTTAAATAAAGAGCTTTCAGTTTAATCGTCCTTCGTTCTAATCTCCTACCTTGTATGAGAGTTAGTGCCTGACTGTTGCCCTAGACTGTAATTTCCCAAGGGTGGTGACTGTGTCATATACAGTTTTGTATCTACTGTGACTCCTGCACACGTCTGATTTAGAGTCCCTCACAGCTGCTGTTCCTGCTCCCAGGCCTTGGCCACCATTCATTGATCAGAGGCCTCTGGCTAGGCTGAATTGACTCTGATCACAGAGAAACAGTATAAAACCTGGGGCATGGAGCAGGAAGCTGGTGTGGTTAAGTTTGTTCCTACTCTCCAGCAGTTTCCTAATATACCCCCTTAATTTTAACTTCCACCCACACCCAGCTTCTTGAACCCAGCCCTGCCACTGCCAGTTTCTTGCCGACCATGTCCCACTGCCTTGTCTGCCTGCTGCTGGCTTCCTGTCTGACCTGATTCTCCACACTGGCTCTTGGGGCCAGACTGATACAGCACCGTCTGCTTTAGAAACTTGTGCTCACACAGGAGTGACCCCAGCTGGCCTCTAAATCTCCCACCCTGACCAATGCCCTAGTGGAATCCTTGCTATCAGCTTTTCTACCACAGTTGGACTTCTGTCCCACTCTGACTCTTCAACAAACATGCATTGAGCTCTAAAGTGTACTAGGCTATGTGTTAAGGAACACACAGAAGAATGAATGGTCACTGCCCTGAACCACATCTTTGATTGCCCTGGTCTTCAACATCCTCAGGCTAAAAAGAGTTCCATTGGCAAAGGAGTCTCTAGGCTGCACCATGAGGTTTTCTTGCCCACTTATGAGCAGATAGCAATGTGCCTTCGGGCGGGACCCTAGAGCCAGCTCTCTCTACCTGACCTGCAAGAATCTCACAGGGCAGGAAGCAGGAAGCAGGAAACACTTATTGAGCACTTACCATGTTCCAGGTACTGGAGGACACGGCATAAACTATGATCTACTTCCTGACCTCACAGAGCTTGGGATCTGTGGTAGGCAGAATAATGGTGCCCAAAGATATCCACGTCCAAATCCTTGGATGCTGTGAATATACTATGCCACCTGGCAAAGGGAATTAAGGTGGCAAATGGAAATTAAGGTTGCTAATCAACTGAATTTATTTTTTTTATTTTTTGGCCACACCACGCGGCTTGCGGGATCTTAGTTCCTGGACCAGGGAACAGCAGTGAATGCGCTAGGTCCTAACCACTGTACCACCAGGGAATTCCCTCAACTTTTTTTTTTTTTTAACGTCTTTATTGGAGTAATAATTGCTTTACAATGGTGTGTTAGTTTCTGATTTATAACAAAGTGAATCAGTTATACATATACATATGTTCCCATATCTCTTCCCTCTCGCGTCTCCCTCCCTCCCACCCTCCCTATCCCACCCCTCTAGATGGTCACAAAGCACCGAGCTGATCTCCCGGTGCTATGCGGCTGCTTCCCACTAGCTATCTATTTTACATTTGGTAGTGTATATATGTCCATGCCACTCTCTCACTTTGTCCCAGCTTACCCTTCCCCTTCCCTGTATCCTTAGATCCATTCTCTAGTAGGTCTGCATCTCTATTCCCGTCTTGCCCCTAGGTTCTTCATGACAATTATTTTTTTTTAGATTCCATATATATGTGTTAGCATATGGTATTTGTTATTCTCTTTCTGACTTACTTCACTCTGTATGACAGTCTCTAGGTCCATCCACCTCACTACAAATAACTCAGTTTCGTTCCTTTTTATGGCTGAGAAATATTCCATTGTATATATGTGCCACATCTTCTTTATCTATTCATCTGTTGATGGACACTTAGGTTGCTTCCAAGTCCTGGCTATTGTAAATAGAGCTGCAATGAATATTTTGGTACATGACTCTTTTTGAATTATGGTTTTCTCAGGGTATATGCCCAGTAGTGGGATTGCTGGGTCATATGGTAGTTCTATTTGTAGTTTTTTAAGGAACCTCCATACTGTTCTCCATAGTGGCTGAACCAATTCACATTCCCACCAGCAGTGCAAGAGTGTTCCCTTTTCTCCACACCCTCTCCAGCATTTATTGTTTCTAGATTTTTTGATGATGGCCATTCTGACTGGTGTGAGATGATATCTCATTGTAGTTTTGATTTGCATTTCTCTAATGATTAATGATGTTGAGCATTCTTTCATGTGTTTGTTGGCAGTCTGTATATCTTCTTTGGAGAAATGTCTATTTAGGTCTTCTGCCCATTTTTGGATTGGGTTGTTTATTTTTTTGTTATTGAGCTGCATGAGCTGCCTGTAAATTTTAGAGATTAATCCTTTGTCAGTTGATTCATTTGCAAATATTTTCTCCCATTCTGAGGGCTGTCTTTTGGTCTTGTTTATGGTTTCCTTTGCTGTGCAAAAGCTTTGAAGTTTCATTAGGTCCCATTTGTTTATTTTTGTTTTTATCTCCATTACTCTAGGAGATGGGTCAAGAAGGATCTTGCTGTGATTTATGTCATAGAGTGTTCTGCCTATGTTTTCCTCTAAGAGTTTGATAGTTTCTGGCCTTACATTTAGGTCTTTAATCCATTTTGAGCTTATTTTTGTGTATGGTGTTAGGGAGTGATCTAATAGCTGTCCAGTTTTCCCAGCACCAGTCATTGAAGAGGCTGTCTTTTCTCCACTGTATATTCTTGCCTCCTTTACCAAAGATAGGGTGACTATATGTGCATGGTGACTATATGTGCATGGATTTACCTCTGGGCTTTCTATCCTGTTCCATTGATCTATATTTCTGTTTTTGTGCCACTACCATACTGTCTTGAGTACTGTAGCTTTGTAGTATAGTCTGAAGTCAGGGAGCCTGATTCCTCCAGCTCCTTTTTCTTTCTCAAGGTTGCTTTGGCCATTAGGGGTCTTTTGTGTTTCCATACAAATGGTGAAATTTTTTGTTCTAGTTCTGTGAAAAATGCCAGTGGTAGTTTGATAGGGATTGCACTGAATCTGTAGATTGCTTCGAGTAGTAGAGTCATTTTCACAATGTTGATTCTTCCAATCCAAGAACATGGTAATATCTCTCCATCTGTTTGTATCATCTTTAATTTCTTTCATCAGTGTCTTATAATTTTCTGCATACAGGTCTTTTGTCTCCTTAGGTAGGTTTATTCCTAGATATTTTATTCTTTTGGTTGCAGTGGTAAATGGGAGGGTTTTCTTAATTTCACTTTCAGATTTTCCATCATTAGTGTACAGGAATGCAAAAGATTTCTCTGCATTAACTCTGTATCCTGCTACTTTACCAAATTCATTGATTAGCTCTAGTAGTTTTCTGGTAGCATCTTTAGGATTCTCTCTATATAGTATCATGTCATCTGCAAACAGTGACAGCTTTACTTCTTCTTTTCTGATTTGGATTCCTTTTATTTCCTTTTCTTCTCTGATTGCTGTGGCTAAAACTTCCAAAACTATGTTGAGCAACAGTGGTGAGAGTGGGCAACCTTGTCTTGTTCCTGATCTTAGTGGAAATGCTTTCAGTTTTTCACCATTGAGGACGATGTTGGCTGTGGGTTTGTCATATATGGCCTTTATTATGTTGAGGAAAGTTCCCTCTATGCCTACTTTCTGCAGGGTTTTTATCATTAATGGGTGTTGAATTTTGTCGAAAGCTTTCTCTGCATCTATTGAGATGATCATATGGTTTTTCTCCATCAATTTGTTAATATGGTGTATCACGTTGATTGATTTGAATATATTGAAGAATCCTTGCATTCCTGGGATAAACCCCTCTTGATCATAGTGTATGATACTTTTAATGTGATGTTGGATTTTGTTTGCTAGTATTTTGTTGAGGATTTTTGCATCTATGTTCATCAGTGATATTGGCCTGTAGTTTTCTTTCTTTGTGACATCTTTGTCTGGTTTTGGTATCAGAGTGATGGTGGCCTTGTAGAATGAGTTTGGGAGTGTTCCTCCCTCTGCTATATTTTGGAAGAGTTTGAGAAGGATAGGTGTTAGCTCTTCTCTAAATGTTTGATAGAAGTTGCCAGTGAAGCCATCTGGTCCTGGGCTTTTGTTTGTTAGAAGATTTTTGTTTTTGTTTTTGTTTTGTTTTTTTTGTTTTTTAATGAATTTATTTTTGGCTGTGTTGGGTCTTCGTTTCTGTGCGAGGGCTTTCTCTAGTTGTGGTGAGCGGGGGCCACTCTTCATCGCGGTGCGCAGGCCTCTCACTGTTGCGGCCTTCTCTTGTTGCGGAGCACAGGCTCCAGACGCGCAGGCTCAGTAGCTGTGGTGCGTGGGCTTAGTTGCTCCACGGCATGTGGGATTTTTCCAGACCAGGGCTCGAACCCGTGTCCCCTGCATTGGCAGGCAGATTCTCAATCACTGTGCCACCAGGGAAGCCCTGTTAGAAGATTTTTAATCACAGTTTCAATTTCAGCGCTTGTGTTTGGTCTGTTCATATTTTATATTTCTTCCTGATTCAGTCTTGGCAGGTTGTGCATTTCTAAGAATTTGTCCATTTCTTCCAGGTTGTCCATTTTATTGGCATATAGCTGCTTGTAGTAATCTCTCATGATCCTTTGCATTTATGCAGTGTCAGTTGTTCCTTCTCCTTTTTCATTTCTAATTCTACTGATTTGAGTCTTCTCCCTATTTTTCTTGATAAATCTGGCTAATGGTTTATCAATTTTGTTTATCTTCTCAAAGAACCAGCTTTTAGTTTTATTGATCTTTGCTATGATTTCCTTCATTTCTTTTTCATTTATCTCTGATCTGATCTTTATGACTTCTTTCCTTCTGCTAACTTTGGGCTTTTTTTGTTTTTCTTTCTCTAATTGCTTTAGGTGGAAGGTTAGGTTGTTTATTTGAGATGTTTCTTGCTTCTTAAGGTAGGATTGTATTGCTATAAACTTCCCTTAGAACTGCTTTTGCTGCATCTCATAGGTTGTGGGTCATCGTGTTTTCACTGTCATTTGTTTCTAGGTATTTTTTTTTATTTCCTCTTTGACTTCTTCAGTGATCTCTTGGTTATTAAGTAGTGTGTTGTTTAGCCTCCATGTGTTTGTACTTCTTACAGGTTCTTTCCTGTAATTGATACCTAGTCTCATAGTGTTGTGGTTGGAAAAGATACTTGATACGATTTCAAATTTCTTAAATTTACCAAGGCTTGATTTGTGACCCAAGATATGATCTATCATGGAGAATGTTCCATGAGCACTGGAGAAAAATGTGTATTCTGTTGTTTTTGGATGTAATGTCCTATAAATATCAATTAAGTCCATCTTGTTTAATGTTTCATTTAAAGCTTGTGTTTCCTTCTTTATTTTCATTTTGGATGATCTGTCCATTGGTGAAAGTGGGGTGTTAAAGTCCCCTACAATGTGTTACTGTCGATTTCCTCTTTTATGGCTGTTAGTATTTGCCTTATGTATTGAGGTGATCCTATGTTAGGTGCATAAATATTTTCAATTGTTATATCTTCTTCTTGGATTGATCCCTTGATCATTATCTAGTGTCCTTCTTTGTCTCTTGTAATAGTCTTGGTTTTAAAGTCATTTTGTCTGATATGAGAATTGCTACTCCAGCTTTCTTTTCTTTTCTTTTTTTTTTTTTCTTGCGTTATGCGGGCCTCTCACTGCTGTGGCCTCTCTCATTTGTGGAGCACAGGCTCCGGACGCGCAGGCCCAGCGGCCATGGCTCACGGGCCCAGCCGCTCCGCGGCATGCGGGATCCTCCCGAAACAGGGCACGAACCCGCGTCTCCTGCATCGGCAGGCGGACTCTCAAGCACTGCGCCACCAGGGAAGCCCCAGCTTTCTTTTGATTTCCATTTGCAAGGAATATCTTTTTCCATCGCCTCACTTTCAGTCTGTATGTGTCCCTAGGTCTGAAGTGGGTCTCTTGTACACAGCATATATACGGGTCTTGTTTTTGTAACCATTCAGCTAATGTATGTCTTTTGGTTGGAGCATTTAATCCATTTACATTTAAGGTAATTATTGATATGTATGTTCTTGTTACCATTTTCTTAATTGTTTTGGGTTTATTATTGTAGGTCTTTTCCTTCTCATGTGTTTCCTGCCTAGAGAAGTTCCTTTAGCATTTGTTGTATAGCTGGTTTGGTGGTGCTGAATTCTCTTAGCTTTTGCTTGTCTGTAAAGGTTTTAATTTCTCCATCAAATCTGAATGAGATCCTTGCTGGGTAGAGTAATCTTGGTTGTAGGTTTTTCCCTTTCATCACTTTA
>NW_006777801.1:3064299-3098441 GCF_000442215.2 Lipotes vexillifer
GTTTCTCTGTCTTCTCATTTTGCTTAACTTACTGTGTTTGGGGTCTCCTTTTCGCAGGCTGCAGGTTCGTAGTTCCCGTTGTTTTTGGTGTCTGTCCCCAGTGGCTAAGGTTGGTTCAGTGCGTTGTGTAGGCTTCCTGGTGGAGGGGACTAGTGCCTATGTTCTGGTGGATGAGGCTGGATCTTGTCTTTCTGGTGGGCAGGTCCACGTCTGGTGGTGTGTTTTGGGGTGTCTGTGGCCTTATTATGATTTTAGGCAGCCTCTGTGCTAATGGATGGGGTTTTGTTCCTGTCTTGCTAGTTGTTTGGCATAGGGTGTCCAGCACTGTAGCTTGCTGGTCATTGAGTGGAGCTGGGTCTTGGTGTTGAGATGGAGATCTCTGGGAGATTTTCACTGTTTGATATTACATGGAGCTGGGAGGTCTCTCGTGGACCAGTGTCCTGAACTTGGCTCTCCCACGTCAGTGGCACAGCCCTGTCACCTGGCTGGAGCACCAATAGCCTGTCCTCCACATGGCTTGACAGTGGACTCTAATCTCAACAGTCCTGTTAGACAGCAATACGACAGCATCTAGTAAAACTTTATTATATCCCGAGAGAACTTGGGTGCAATTAAATAAAGTTAGGAAAGAGCTCCAGTGCAATAAAATGAAGTAGGATGTCTCCACTCTTACATTTTGGTGAATCACAGGACCATTGGTAAATGCAGTCCTATCTGAAGGAAATGCCATACACTCCTTAACTTAGTTCTACGATCCTTTATTTCCTTGGTGCTTGTCCAGTTTCACTTGCTCATAGAGTGCCGTGTCCACAGGCCTCTCACCCAGGACTTCAGACCAGAGTTCCCAGTGCGAAACAGCCGTGCTGACTGCTCAGCTCCGGGCCCGGTACAGAAGCTTTTTTTTTTAATTTGTGCTTCCTAGTTTCACTCGCTTATTTGGTGCTGGGGGCAGAGGCCCCACACCTGGCTCTTCAGACCAGAGTCCATAGTGCAAAATTCGCTCAACTGTCTTTAAAATAGGAGGGTTATCCTGGCTTATCCAGGTGGACTCAATGTAATCACAAGATCCTTAAATGTGGAAGAGGGAGGCAGGAGAGTCAGTGTCTGAGTGGTATAAGAAAGACTCAACCAGTCACTGCTGGCTTTGAAGATGAAAGAAGCCACGAGCCAAGGAATGCAGGCAGCCTCTAGAAGCTGGAAAAGGCAGGAAACCAGTTTCTCCCATGAGTCTCCAAAAGGAACCCAGTCCTGTCAATACCTTGATGTTTTTGGCCCAGTGAAACCTGTTTTAGACTTCTGAACTTCAGAGCTATATGATAATAAATTTGTGTTGTTTTAAGCCACTTAAGTTTGTGGTAATTTGTGACAGCAGCAATAGGAAACTAATCCAGAACTCAACTAGGAAGATGGAAGTTAAAGAGGAGATTATACTTCAGGGTGATGAGTACTGTGAGAAGTACTGAATGCTGGGAGAGTATATGAAAGAGATCCCATCCCAGTCTTAGTGGTCATGGTAAGGGGGAGTCAGGCAGTGCTTCCTGAAGGAAGAAGTCGGGGCACCTGCAGGAGAGAGAAGGAGCCAGACAAGAATCTGCTGTAACCGTGTGAGGGGACAGGGATCTAGTCCATCAAGAGTCCAGTGAAGAGGTGTGGGAGAGTCTGGGCTATGAGAGTGAGGGGTCACGTAAAGGGCTGCTCTGGGCTGGTCCCTCTGCCTGCAGTTCCTCCTTTTAGAAGAGGAATTTTGCTAAAGTTTTCAAAATATAAAAGATGGATAAATAAATGGTAGTAAATTGATACAGCAGAATATTATACCTCAATTAAAAAGTAAATTTAGGGCTTCCCTGGTGGCACAGTGTTTAAGAATCTGCCTGCCAGTACAGGGGACACAGGTTTGAGCCCTGGTCTGGGAAGATCCCACATGCCGCGAAGCAACTAAGCCCATGCACCACAACTACTGAACCTGCATTCTAGAGCCCGCAAGTCACAACTACTGAGCCCATGTGCCACACAACTGAGCCCGTCTGCCACAACTACTGCAGCCCGCGTGCCACAACTACTGAAGCCTGCATGCCTAGAGCCCGTGCTCCGCAACAAGAGAAGCCACCGCAATGAGAAGACTGCACACTGCAACGAAGAGTAGACCCTGCTCGTAACTACTGCACCGCGTGCCACAACTACTGAAGCCTGCATGCCTAGAGCCCGTGCTCCGCAACAAGAGAAGCCACCGCAATGAGAAGACTGCACACTGCAACGAAGAGTAGACCCTGCTCGTCGCAACTAGAGGAAGTCTGTGAGCAGCAACGAAGACCCAATGCAGCAAAAAATAAATAAATAAATAAATTTAAAAAGTAATAAGAAACTATAAAAAACAAGTAAATTTAAAAATTATTTTCACAGAACAAAATGTAAAATGCACAAACCCTTTGACCCAGCAAGTTTCACCTCCAGGAATTTATCCTGCATGTGTGTCTTCACGGGAGTTCAAAGAAAAATGTATAAGGAAGCTCTTTGCCGAACAGTCTCTAATGGTTAAAATGAGAAATAACTTAAATGTCCATAGATGGGGATTAGTTATATTTGAGGTATCGTGGTGTGACATTCCATGAAACTTATTAAAAGCAAAAAGGCAGATCTATTTGACCTGATAAGTAGAGAGATTTATCTAAACCAGGATGCTATGAGAGTGGGAATCTGTTGATAATTATACAGGATGGACTGTCCCAGGTAAACTGGGACATACAACCATACCAATGATAAAGAATGATCTCCAAGGAAGATCTTTAGGTAAAAAAGCAAGATGTATAATGATATGCATAGCATGACTCCATTTGTGTGAGTGTTTTAAGGAAAGGATACACTCTCCTAGTTACATATGCATAAATGCTTTTTTATAGGAATACATAAGGAGCTAATCGCCACGGATCTGGGGAGAATGCCAGAATGCCTCCACACCCGGTTCTTGCATTCATTTTATGATCTATACTGGGTACTTAAATTACTTTTATAATAAAAACACAATGCTGACTGGGTACATATATTACTATTATAATAAAAATGCAAATTCAACTAAAGTCATGGAAAGTCAAACACATTTTAATTAGGCGTTTGCTCCCAATTTTCCTCCGGTTCTTAGGTCAGCTCCCTCACCAGTCTCCTCCCTCTCAGTTTGGGCCCTGAGTCTTCACACACTACTTAGCCTGAATCCCAACAGTTGCAGTAGAAGATGATGGAAAAGCAAAATATAATAAATAAATAAACACATCAATATCACATATGATAAAAATCCCTCTAGGTTTCCAACTGGGACAATTATAAAAGTAGAGGCTACATTTTCCAGAGAAAATTTTCAGCCTCTTTAAAGCTGCCAACTCTCCACTCAGAGGAAACAGGTGCCCATTTGTAGAAAATATTTCTCTTCTGTATTCTAAAACCTACTGCAGGATAGTAAATCATTCCTCCCACTCCTTTTTCCTTCTGCACTGAGAAAGGAGCACATTTAAAAACTTTGCTCCTTTAGATGATAAGTTCCTTCCAAGAAGGGAAGGGTTGAATTTTAGGTCATTTGTCCACCCACTTCCTGAGAAAAGGTCACTTCCTCAATCCTTATTATGGACCCCGCCTGAGAGCCGGGTGGGAAGGACTGTTCTTTGGCTTAGTGGTTTGGTCAAATGGCCTTAGAGGGGTCAAGTTTGGCTGAAGATCTGTTGATTTCCATTTTTTATCACCCTGGAAGTTCACTCTCAGGGAACAGGAGGCACCGATGCAACCAGTTCAAGAGATTGAGAGGGTGGATGTCATTTGACTGTTTCTCTGAACAACTTTTTAACAGAAAGAATCCCTGACGGACTCATTCTGTTCCTGCCCTCTCCCTACCCTCACGACCACTTAACTTTTCTGGCCTTGGAGAGCTTTCCCTCACAGTGAGGCGACAGGAAGGGGGGGGCGGGGTGCAGGAATAATAATACTAGTAAGTGGTTGAACTAGTATTTGACCAAGTCGACCTCAAAAGCCTGTGAGATCTCCACACACCTGGCCCATCCCTAGCTCATCCCCCTCTCCTTCTGGGAATTCAGCTCCCCCTTCAGGAAGGGCTCTTCTCAGCTCTAGCCGCCCCTGCTACTTTTCACTCTCCAGACTGTTCTCTAGACACACCCCACCCCCATCCTTCCCACCCCTACTCCCTGTCCAAGTACTCCCACATTTTCAGGGTACCCTTCCAGTCCTATCTCTTTCATGAAGATTTCCCTGAGCACCTATGTTATGCTAAAAAGATATCGGATTAAAAAAAATCCTTAAAAACAATATGCAAAAGACTATTATTATCATTAATGATAATACAATCATTGACTTTAGCTGTGGGGCACATTCAAGCTTCAGGCTTAGCCTGGTGGCAGCCTGTGGTAGAAGCATTGGATTCTCCAGTCTGCTTTTCCCAACTCTGACCTAGAGCAGCAGGGGGGTACTGATGGCCTGGAGGGCCCCTGAGCTCTCCTGCTGAGCAGGGTGAAAGCTAAGCCAGCCAGAACCAGCCTGATGGCAGGAGGTACTGGGAGAAAGCAGGCCGCAGTTTGCACATCAAATCCCAAGCTGTTTGGCCTCAAATACAAAGGAGTCACTTCCTAAGAGGAAGTCAGTTCTTCCCTGACTTACCTGATGCCACCAAAACAACTCTTGGTCACTCTTGGAGTACGGCAGGGTACACTGTGGTCTCAGGACAGAGCCTGGACACTCTTGCATCCAGCTCCTCTGACCAGGACATTCTGGCCGTCACTGCTGGACCTAGGGGTTCCCATTTCCAGCTGTGTTAGTAGAAAGAGAATCTGGGATTGGGTCAGAGAATCATAAATTGTTAGGAAGGGATTCAAGGAGAAATCCAACACCCTCTGATAAGGTAAATGAGGCCCAGAGAGATTTCAGAAGTGTTTCCCAAATGCTGATCCTGGTATCTGTCAGTCTTCTGAAAAATGAAGAAAATAAGGACAAAGTAGTGAGTTAAAAAATAAACAAAATTTATTTAATTTAAAAGACATGCCCTTTATTCTGGTATTAAGGTCTTTCCTTGTTTTTAGTGTTAAAATGCATTTTCTTTTATGAAGTGATGTTGATAGTAGATGGCGGGTGATTTTTAATGCTCTTAAAAAGAAAGTAATGACTGTACTTGAAATTCCGGATGCTACAAGGTTGGGTTACTCATCAGGGGCCCAGTCGGGACAGAGCTGAGTTTGCATTTCTGTTACTCATTGCTTTCTCCTAAGCCACAGAGACACTTATGCATGACTCCGGGTAAGTGATTTTATATTCTGGTCTTCAGATTTTGCATCTACAAAATGAGGGATAATAAAATCTGCCCTGTGTCACAAAGGAATCATGAGCCTAAAATGAGATAATGGAGAAGTAGGAACTTCAAGAAGTAAAATTTTTACAACTAAACAAGGGCTTGGTGTGATTATTGTGTCAGTCAATTGACTTGATGCTCCAGCTGGGCAGATTATTTGCTTTGAAGACTATATTAGTTTCCCAGGGCTGCTGGAACAAAATACCACAAAGCAGTGGCTTAAAACAACAGAAATTTATTCGCTCACATTTCTGGAGGCTAAGTCTGAGGTGTTGGCAGGGTCATGCGCCCTCCAAAGCCTCTAGGAGATGATCTTTCCTTGCCTCTTCCAGTTTCTGATGGCCCCAGGCATTTCTTGGCTTTTGATAGCTTATCTCCTATCTCTGCTTCTGTCTTCCCATGGCTGTCTTTACTCTGTGTGCCTCTGTCTCTTCACATGGTGTTCTTTTTGTAAGGAAACCAGTCATATTGGATTAGGGGCCCATCCTCCTCCAGTACGACCTCATCTTTATTGATTTCATCTGCAAAGACCCTATTTCCAAATAAGGTCACATTTTGAGGTACTGAGGATTAGGATTCAGTACATCTTTTTTTTGTTGGGGGGGACACAATTCAACCTATAACAAAGACCATCTAGGTACATTTTAAGTTGCATTTTTTAAGTAGCACCAGCTGCCCTGATTTTAAGAGAAGCAAATTTCGGGACTTCCCTGGTGGCGCAGTGGTTAAGACTCCACGTTCTCAATGCAGGGGGCCTAGGTTCAATCCCTGGTCAGGGAACTAGATCCCACACTCATGCTGCAACTAAGAGTTCACATGCCACAACTAAGGAGCCAGCGAGCTGCAACTAAGGAGCTGGTGAGCTGCAGCTAAGGAGCCTGCCTGCCACAACTAAGACCCAACACAACCAAATAAATCAATAAATTAAATGAAAAAAAAAGAGAGAAGTAAATTTCATTCTTCCACCCTTCCAGGAAGAAACACTGTGAAGCAGAAACAAAGAGAAGTGGGGGCAGAATTCTGGAGGAGAATTAAAGCAGCTGGTTAATCAACACACAAATCTTTGGCTCCTGAGAGATGCAGCACATAGAACAGCAGTGACCAGAGCTTGAAAGCAAATTCCAGGCTGAGCTCGCTCCTCAAAGAGCTCTTAACTGGAGTGTGGCTCCCCCAGAGCAATCTGCACTGCCAGAGAGAGGTGAAGGAACCATAGCTTCTTAGGTCAACATGCCTGGGCTTGAAGCAGTATTTATTCATGAAGGGCCTGAGCTGGGTTCTGCTCTGCTTGACACACTGCGCTGACACACTGGTGGCAGGGGCATTGCTGGGCAGTCCGGCCTCGCCAGGCCCTGGGGCCAGTTGAATCAATACCAGCACTCTTCTTTCCTAGCTGCCAGCCTCCACTTCCTTCCAGAGAGCTTTTTTGTTTTTATCCTGACTCAGAGGTCAAAGGCAGCTGTGTTTAGTTCTTCAAAGGACTGGTCCAAGGACATACATGATCACAGCAGGGATTCTGCTCAGATCTTGGGAAGAATCCATGCTCCATCAAGTTTGTGGACCTGTTACTTGAGGAAGACAGGGCTGCATTATAGCTTTCGCTGGCCCTTGGCACTTTTCCCTTTATGGCCCCCTTCCTCCATTAAAAAAACATATTAGGGCTTCCCTGGTGGCGCAGTGGTTGAGAGTCTGCCTGCTGATGCAGGGGACACGGGTTCGTGACCCGGTCCGGGAAGATCCCACATGCCGCGGAGCGGCTGGGCCTGTAAGCCATGGCTGCTGAGCCTGTGCGTCCGGAGCCTGTGCTCTGCAACGGGAGAGGCCACAACAGTGAGAGGCCCGCGTACCGCAAAAAATAAAATTAAAAATTATATTTTATATAATTTTTATAAAGATGAGTATAATCCAGGCTGGATTCATTATTATATATCCATTATTGTTACATTCTTTTTTCCTTCTAGTTTTAAAAGAAGTTAAAATTAAGATGCTTTTGTTGGTCCTTAAAATACCACAGGCCCTTAGCATTGAGCCTACTGTCTTTGGATAAGTTGGCCCTGGGGAGAGGCTGTGCTCTTTTTAAGCATGTGGGAGTTGGTTACAGTGGGGCGTGTGTGTGTGTGTGTGTGTGTGTGTGTGTGTGTGTGTGTGTGTGTATTAGATCTAGGAGATGACTTAAAATCAATCCATTCTGGACAAAGGGGAATGACCAAGATGACCTTTTGAGACCCATGTAGATGAAGGAATAAGGTTTAGGGTACCATGCCCTTTCTCTATATAGTGAGATGCTCCCTTTCCTCCTAAGGACACAGATATATATCCAAATGGAAAGTATCTGTCTCGTCAGTGGTTCCCTGATACCCAACATCAATATCTAGATACCTTGTCCAACCTCAGGACAAAAATGTGGAGGAGGATGGGCAAACAGGGTGATGAGATGGGGGAGAAAGCCAGGAGGAATGACTTGGACCACCAGTCTAAACAGAGGCCCAGGGCCTGACTTTGTTGCATACATATCAACAGAAATCCTTCCTAGCTGGGGGTCCCCCAAGTTTTCTCTCAGACCATAACTATTCACAGTCTGAGAGCAAAATATTTCATCTTCCATCAAACCTAGCACTAACCTACCTTCTCCTCCATCAAGGGAAGTTGTACCAATTTTACTGAGCCTGGGAAGCATTTATTGAGTTTTGGGGGTTGGCAATTTTTTTCTGTAAAGGGCCAGATAGTACATATTTTAGACTTTGCAGGCCTTTCGGTCTTTGTTGCAACTACTTAATTCTGCTGTCATAGAACAAAAACAGCTGTGGATAATACGTAAACAAATGGGTATGGCTGTGTTCAAGTAAAACTTTATTTACAAAAACAGATAGAAGGTGGGATTTGGCCTGTGGGTTGTAGTTTGCTGAACCCTAGACTAATCAATCTTTCACTTCCTGACCATATCCTGTTTTTTCTTTTACCAACATTTCATGAGTGTTTATTATGTGCTATGCACTATGTTAAAAACATTATTAGGCCTTGTAATATTTAAGTTTTCCTGTTTTTATTTCTTGTTTCTTCCGTGACCTCAAAGACCCTATCTTCTTTTGTATCCTCCATGAGGCGTAACACAGTGCTAAGCTGAGCACACTTTGGTTCCTTATGATATTTCTTACTTACATTTTTCTGGTTTTGAAATCAATAGGAAGGGCATTAGTTAAATTCACTAAAATCCACCCATTTGTATTTGGTGTTCAGTCACCTTTCCTTTCAGGTTTCTGCTTTCCTCATGGAGCAACCTTCAGCTCTTGCCTGCAAGGCCCATCCTAGGGAGCTTTGCTGGCAGTTAACCATATCCACCACTCGTCAGTGAACAAGTATTTATTGAGCATCTACCAGTATACTCTAGACTACACTATGCTGTTAAGTGTGAAAATTTCAAAAAAAAAAAAAAAGATGCAATCTCTACTCTGTTTATAAACTGAGGTAGACATTGGTGCCCCTGACCCCAAACCACACCTACCCTTTTTTAAAAAGAAAAATTTATATATTTAATTTATTTATTTGGCCGCACCAGGTCTTAGTCGCAGCAGGTGGGCTCCTTAGTTGCAGCTCCAGAGATCCTTAGTTGTGGCTCACAGCCTCCTTAGTTGTGGCATGCATGTGGGATCTAGTTCCCTGACCAGGGATCGAACCCGGCCCCCCTGCATTGGGAACATGGAGTCTTACCCACTGTGCCACCAGTGAAGTCCCAAGTCATACCCTTTTGAAGTCTTTTCCCACATTGACTCTGGGGTTGGTTGTGTGACTTCCTTCATCAATAAGATATTAACAAACATGAAGCAAGTAGACAAGTGCTTGCCCTTTGGTGCTCTACTTTTGGAAATGCTACCTTCTGGAACTTGGCTGCCATGGTGTAAGGAAGCCCAGGATGACTGCTGGAGAGAAGGCCATGTGGAGAGGTCCTGGAGAACGAGATACCAGATACTGCTGGAGAGAGGGGCCAGCCAGCCCCTAGCTGTTCTAATCTCCTCAGCTGAGAATCAGACATGGGAATGAAGCCCATCTTGGCTTTTCCCATCACAGTTGAGCCTCCAAATGACAGCAGCTGTGTGAACGACATCAACTCAACCAGCAGAAGAACCACCCAACTGATCCCAGCTTTCACTGTAGAGTTGTGAGTAAATAAACAGTCATTTTAAGTCACTAAGTTTTGGGGTGGTGTGTAACGCAGCAATAGATACAGGTTTCCCCTGCTATCTGAAAATAGAGTGCTCCTATGAAATCTTTTGTAAGTTGAAATGGTGTAAAGCGAAGAAGCAATTACCTTTTCTCGTAAAAGCATAAGTCCCCTTTGGATTTCTTTTGGTTAATGAAAACAGGTACCAGTGTAGGTCTTTCATAAAAACAAAGTGGTATAAACTGAACTTTTGAAAAGTGGGGGATACCTGTAATTGATAGACGCACTAATTAGGAAACATGCATGTGCATGCACGTGTGCGCGCACACACACACACACACACACACACACACACACACACACACACACTTACACAGAATCCAACCAACAAGCCACACAAGACCAAACCTGCTGGATCAAAGACTCATAGCAGCAATACGAGTCCTCCTAAAGAGGGTGGCAGGCTGGAACAGGTCCCCGGAGGAAGTGCTCTGGACCTGAATGACAGGCTTTGAGTATGTGGAAAAGAGCAACCTAAGCAAAGGAACGGCCAGAGTAAAGGCGCATCTCTCTCTGGATTATATGCCTTTAAAAGAAGACTTTGAGGGCTAAAAGCATCCCTGAGGACTGACTCTAATGATGGACTTCCAGGAACAGTGATGCAAGGAGTCATTTTGGCGTGCAGCTGAGGCACCCTCTCATTTCTCTCAGAACACACACGAAGGTGGCAACCTACTCCACTTACTCATAAGGCTGATAAAAATAATCTATTATCATTTTAGAAAACTCCTAAGGTGAAATCCCTGGGACCCTAATGGGGCTTCTTTCTTAGGAAGAATAGCCAAGAACAGCTAGGTTTACACCTTCTACTTTATAAAATGGCCAAATGCTAAGTCTCAGGGTCCTATGATTATCTATTTTGGTCCTTCTTGTTCACAACATGATTTGGTTTCTTGTTTTTTATTTATGTACTACCCAATTGAAGGCTATGTGCTTCTCTGCCATCTGACCTTTTTGTTTCCTGATGGCAACACCATCAGTTAAGATCCAGAGCTGGTCAACTACCACAGTGCACTGTAGTTGACTGTTCACTTCTCTGTAGTCCCTGCTAGAGCATGAGATCCTCAGAGGCAAAGATTTCTTCTACTCAAAGTTGTGTCTCCAAAGCTTACATAGCGGCCAACATGTAAGGATTCAATAAATGTGTAATGAATTAAGGAGAATACTCGGAAATATAACAACCACAAACCAGGCAAATTAGAGTGGAAGGCACACTAGGCATAAAACTTCACTAACATTTACTGGCACAACCTGATTCCAGATCCTGTGCTAAGCACGTCGGGAACCTTTTGTTCTCTCTCTCTCTTTTTGTGTTTAGCAAGTTTTAGTTACATTTGGAGAAGTTAAATTTCTTATTTGCAGAGCTGGAATTCAACTAGGCCCTTCGGTTCCCAAGTCCACACTTCTCTTTCTAGTTCTCCTCTCGGATCGTAAATACTACGCAACTGCTCCTATTCGGAGGCCACCGAACAGGGGCAGAAAATGGAAGAGACTGACAAGGCAGCTCCCTTAGAGAACTTTTGCTTGGGCCTGAGGAAGGAACCTGCTTACCCCTGTGCTTGTGCTGGGGAGGACGAGGTGCAGACAGAAGAGGCCCTTAGAGTCTTTGCAGACCTTTACCTGGGCACAAGGAGGGAGGGGCTTGGCACCCAGCCTGTGCTGGGAGTAATAAGGACGAGTCCCTCCCAGGCTGCCCTCTTCTCCCTCAGGACCAAGTTACTTTTCTCTGGAAGGACTAACAGGCAGGAGAAGGCAGCCAGACCTGCCTATGCATAGGGTGGGGCATTGCCACTTGACCCCCATTTCCCCGAAGTGTCATGCTTAAGACCGGGAGTCAGGGGTGGGGCAGGGGCTTGGCATTGGGGCTGAGGCAGATGAGGGAAATTTGGGCTCTTGAAGGGCAGGGTGCAGCTGAGGTGACTCAGGGGGCAGGGCCCGGTGTGGGGCAGCCTTTGGCAGGCAGGGGCAGATCTGAGGACAAAGTGTCTAATTCCACATTTGTGCCTGCGGCTTTGTAGGCACCATTTGGCAGCTGTAGGGCAGTAAGGTAGCCTATGGCTGGGTCTTCGATATCCTAGGCTCAAATCTTAGCATGGCCGCTTACTGTCTCGATGGCACTGGCAAAATCACTTAACTGTTCAGAGCTTCAGTTTCCCCCTTTGATACCACAGGACTGAAAACCTGGGATGGGGAGATGAATCAGCGAGAAAGCCTGCTGAAATATCATTTCCCCTCCATCTCCCTGTCCTGCTGGCTCTTGACGTTAGCCAGAGCCTTAAAGGTGAGCTGTGTCAGGCAGGGCCACGTTGTGACTTTCGTGGGCCCCTTTCGTCTTCCTGGGTTGCTTCTTTCATAAGAAAATATTAAAAATTCTATTTCATGACTGTATTGGTATAAAGATGAATATAATCCAAGCTGGATTTATTATCATGTATTAATTATTATTAGACTCATTTTTCTTCTGATTCTAAAAGAAGTTACAAAGTATTTTTGTGAGCCCCTCATGAACCCCTGTGCTGTGGCTAATGGAGTTTTTGCAGGCTCAGGTCTCTTCCTTCTTCCTGAATCTTTGAGTCTCATTGTGATCCAGATGGTTTAGGACAGTGAATTCACAACTGAGAGGCACTTCCCCCTAAGGTGTTTATTGGGTCGGTGTGTGTTGCACATGACGATGGGTGTTCCAGTGGTGGTCTCGGTGTGTCCACATTTCAAGATGTAGCTGTTTTGCAGTGGAGGGAGGTAGTGTGAAAGCCTAAATTATAAAGTCCCGAAACGTGATTGGTTCATCCAACGATTTTTTTTTTTAAAGTATCTACTATATGCCAAGCCCTGTTGTAGGAACTAGAGATATAGTGCAGTAAACAAAAGACAAAAAGTCCCCATTGTCATGTAGCTTACCTTCTAGTTGGAGGGAGGTAGACAAAAAACAAAAAGAATTATGTTGGGTAGTAAGTACCAGGCAATGGGGGTTGGGAGAGTGGGTGGTGATAAGGTGGGAATGGAGTTTGCTGTTACATATAAGATGGTCAGGAAACGTGTTGGATAAGGCGATACTGGAGCGGTGACCCAAGGGAAGTGAGGGATGTGGTTATCTCAGGGAATAGCTTTCCAGGCAGGAGGAGAGGCAAGTATAAAGACCCTGTGGCAGGAGCATCCTCAGTGAGCTTGAGGAACAGCATGGAGACCAGAGGCTGGAGCAGGGAGAGGGAGGGGCAGAGTGGCTGGAGAGGAGGTCAGACAGGTGGCACAGAGCCAGATCTTGTAGGGCTGTGTAGGCTGTTGTAAAGGTTTTAGCTTGTAGTCTAAATGTGATGAGAAGCCACTAGAAGAATTTGTTAGAAGAATGACATCATCTTAGCTCTTAACAGGATCACTTTGGCTGCTTGCATGGAAGAGAGGAAAGGGGCAAGCACAGAAGCAGGGAGGCCAGTTAGGAGGCTATAGTGTGCTGCAGGTGAGAGTTTATAGGGATTTGGAGCAGAGGGTTAGCAGTGATAGTGCTGAGAAATGGTCAAATTGTGGATATGAAGGTAGAGCCAACAAGATTTGCTAGTATGTTAAATGTTCAGGGAAACAGAGAGAGAGTAGTCAAAACTCCAAGGTTTTGGACTGGACAGCTGGAAGCATGGAATTGGCATTTATTGAAATGGGGAAGGAGACAGGTTTAGGGAGGACTCCAAGAGTTTGGTTTCTTTCTTTCTTTCTTTTTTTTAAGACTTTGGTTTCGCACAAGTTAATTTTGAGATGCTTCTTGGATAGAGATGCCCCAAATTGAAGCACTGGCCAAGGCCTTGTAGCCCCACATTGACCAGTCTTTGGCTGTGGGCTGCCCCCAGTAAGGGGGTGCAGAAATGAGCCAGGGAAGTTCCTTTCAGCTGACAGCATTGCCCAGAGAGGGACACAGCTGTGAGCCATCCATAGGCAACACTCTTGGCTGCTGAGGGGGACATGGACTGAGTATTATAGTATCTGCTACAAACCACCTCTTGTGCCATTCAAATCCACTCCATCTGGGAACAGCTTCTCCAGGATTCTGGCTGGTCTGTTTCTTTGGGGGAACTTAAGGAAGATTAGTGGGATGAACTAGCCACCCCTCCCTCTGTCCCCACTACTGGCAGCTAGTCTTGAGACTATAATGAATGCTCATCATCTCCCTCCTGTACTGCCCACTCTAGAGTCCCCTCACCCTTAGCTGGTACCTCTGCTGTTCCAAGCGGTGTGACCCAGACCCTCATCCCTAAGGGATGTGAGCAGTGGGTTACCATGTCCTTCTCAGATCAAGGCTGCTTCACTTTTCCATATACCTTTATAATCGGGAGGGGGAGTATCAGGAGATGCCCCCGTGGATTACATGAGTGCCAGAAATATTCCTCCCTGTCCCCACAGTGTAACCCAGCCTATCACCTTCTGATGGTCAGGGTCAATCACCCTGGCCAGTGTGGTGATGCTTTCACTGTCTGCTGCTCTCTTAGCTTAAGGAGCCTGAAGTTACCAAGGCAGCAGCCATGGCTTAAAACTTACTGGAGGGGCTTCCCTGGTGGCGCAGTGGTTGGGAGTCTGCCTGCCAGTGCAGGGGACACAGGTTCTAGCCCTGTCCAGGAGGGTCCCACATGCCACGGAGCGACTGGGCCCGTGTGCCATGACTACTGAGCCTGAGCTCGGGAGCCCGCGAGCTCTGGCTACTGAAGCCTGCGTGCCTGGAGCCCATGCTCTGCAATGAGAGGCCACGGCGGCAAAGAGTAGCCCCCACTCGCCGCAACTGGAGAAAGCCTGCGCGCAGCAACGCGGACCCAATGCAGCCCAAAATAAATACAATTAAAAAAACAAACAAACAAACAAAACCTTACTGGAACTCCTACTATGCGACCTCCAAGTGGAAGCATTCTCCCTGTGGGAACCAGGGCCTCTACACACCCATACAGCCTAAAGTTGCAGGGACTGGACACACAAATCCCTCAAGGTCACTGGAGTGATGGTGAGCAGGTCTCTCTATTGGGGACACAGTAGTATACAATGGTGGTTGATTAGGATGAGACCACATCCTGGAGGACAACACCCCAGCTTTGCAGGATATCAGCTCCAAGTTGGTGTCTCAGCTGCATCGTTAAGCAGTCACTTCACCACTCTCTCAACTTCTGGATATGAGATAGAACTAGGGGATACCATGTCAGGTACTCACTCCCACACCTCTTTTGCTGAAGAGTAAGGCCCATGGTCCAAAGCAAGGTTACACTCAATCCCATGTCAGTGAATCTAATGTTCTACAAGCTTTTGGATTGTGGTGTTGGCCCAGGCTCTCCTGGCAAAAGCACATCCAAATCTAGAATATCAACCAGGAATATGTTGTTTTAAAATTAAACCTTTATTTGATAATTATATATGCATATGCAGTTGTAAAAAATAATACAGAGAGATCCCATGTACTCTTTACCCAGTTTTACCCAAGGGTAGCATCTTGCAAAACTATAGTATAATATCACGACCGGGATATGGACATTATTACAATTCAGACTGCCCCAATTTTACTTGTCCCCTTTTGTGTGTATGTGAGACTGTGTGTGTGTGTTTAGTTCTATACAATTTTATCACGTGTGTAGGTTTGTATATCCACCACCACAGTCAAGATACAAAACAGTTCCATCCTCATAAGATTCCACGTGTTGGCCTTTTATAACCACACTTGCTTCTCCCTCCCTTTTCCCCAGTCCCTAGCTTCTGACAACCATTGATCACAACCATTGATCTGTTCTCCATGTGTAAAATTTCATCATCTCAAAATGTTTTATAAATTGAATCATACAATGTATAACCTTTTAGAATTGGCTTCTTTCACTCCATATACTTCCCTGAAGATTCATCCAAGTCGTTGCATTCACCAGTAGTTCATTCCTTCTTATTGCTGAGTATTCTATGGTATGAATATGCCAGTTTGTTTAACCATTCACTCATTGAAGGACATCTGGGCTGTTTCCATTTTTTTTGGGGGGGGGGCTGTCATGAATAAAGAAACTATGAACATTTGTGTATAGGTTATTGTGTGAACATAAGTCTTCACGTCTCTGGGATTAATGCCCAAGAGTGCAACTGCTGGGTCATATGGCAATCTTATGTTTAGTTTTATAAAAAAAAGAAAACCTGCCAAGCTGTTTTCCAATGCAGCTATACCATTTTACATTCCCACCAGCACTGTGAGGGAGCCAGTTTTTCTACATTCTCACCAGCATTTGATGTCACTATTTTTTATTTTAGCAAGTGTCTAGTGATATCTCATTGTAGCTTTATTTTGTTTTTCTTTAATGGCTAATGCTATTGAACTTTTTTGCCATGTGTTTATTTTCCATCTGAATATCTTCTTCAGTGAAATGCCTGTTGGTATCTTTTGCCCATTTTCTAATTGGACTTTTTTCTTACTGTTGAGTTTTATGAGTTCTTTATATATTTTGGATACTAGTCCATTGATAGGTGTATGCTTTGCACACATTTTCTCCCAATTGTAGCTTGTCTATTCATCCTTCTTACAGGGTCTTCCATTGAGCAGAAGTTCTTAATTTTAGCGAGGTTAAATTTATCAGTTTTTCCTTGTGTGGATCATGCTTTTGGTGTCAATTCTAAGAACTCATTGCCTAGCCCTAGATCCCAAAGATTTTCTCCTCTGTTTTTTTTTCCCTAAGTTTTATAGCTTTATATTTTATATATAAGTCCATGATCCACTTTGAGTTAATGAAATATGTTTTAATCCCACTCAAGATAAACTGTTCTCTCTTCCAGGGCGAAGAAGGACAAATGTAATCAGCTTTGCCACAAGTGGCTGGTTTATGTCCTTTAAGAATGGTGCTGTACTGGGGGCCGAGCAATCTGAAAATTGCCTCCACAATTGAGGGCTCACCTCATTTGCTTCCCTTCCATTAGGGATCACAGTCCTCTCCTGCCTCTGGTCCAATGTCTGGAAATAGTTGTTCTATATCTTTGATCCAGTTTTTCCATTTTTTAAAAAAATAAATTTATTTTTATTTATTTATTTGGCTGCATTGGGTCTTCGTTGCTGTGTGTGGGCTTTCTCTAGTTGTGGCGAGCGGGGGTTGCTCAGCAGTTGTGGCGCACGGGCTTAGCTGCTCTGCAGCATGTGGGATCTTCCCGGGCCAGGGCTCGAACCCGTATCCCCTGCATTGGCAGGCAGATTCTTAACCACTGCGCCACCAGGGAAGTCCCTTTTCCATTGTTTATAGTGAGATAGTTAAGTCCCGTTTTTCATGGATGAAAGCAAACCCGAATCTATTTTGAAGATAAGGCCAACAGGATTTGATGAGTTGGATGCAGGTTGTGAGAAAAAGAGAGACGTCAAGGATGACTTCCAAGTTTCTGGCCTGAAACTGGAAGAGTGACATTGCCATTACCTGAGTTGGAATCAGATTTAGTCGGGGAGGCAGGGAGGTAAAGTTAGGAGTTTAGTTTTACAAGTGTTAAATGTCAGATGCCTGTTAGACATCCAAGTGGGGATGTCAACTTTTCAGTTAAATATATTGGTCAGGTGTTCAGGCGGGAGGTCAGGCTAGAAATGTAAAATTGGGGATCGTCTCTGTATAGACAGTACTTGAAGCCATGAGTCTGGGTGAGATCACTAAGGAAGGACAGATAGAACCAGTAGGAGTACAGGGACTGGGCCCAGGGGCACTCCAATATTAAATATTTGGGGAGATGAAGAAGAGCCCAAGTTGTTTGTGCCAACTCTCCTCTTCCCACAATTTTCTTTCACTCTCATGGCTGTGCCCCATCCTGTCTGCTCAGTCAGCCTACTCTTGCTGCTTTTTTGGCACTGACTTTTGCTGACCTATTTGTCCTGCAGCCATCCAAGTTCAGGCCTGACAGATCAGTTCCAGGACTGATCTCAGGCCTTGGAAACTTCTCCAGTCAATCCATGTCCTCAAAATCCTCTGAAGTCATTTAAGATCCATCTGGCTCTATCAGGACTGACTCCTCTGCCAAAGTATAAAGTGGGAATAAGGCAAAGGGCCCATGGCTTCCAGAGTGAGCAATGCCTTGCCCAGAACCTCTTATCATGTGTGGTGGTAACTTCCAAGTTGAAAACTCAGAAGAATAGGGAAAGTATCTTCCTAGACCAAGCCAGTTTCTTCTGCCCAAGATTCTGTCCTACTCAGTATTGCTGCATGGGCTACCCTGGTAGTGTTCTTCATGCTACTGACCTCAAAAGACTAAGTGTACATTTTCCAAATATCCCCAATTTCCACATAGCAGTTTATTATTGACTGGATAGTAGTAATTAATATTAGCATCATTCATCTAATCACATGCAACGAGTTGTATAAGGATGTTTGTCATACTGCTATTTATAAAAGTAAAAGTATTAGAAAGGACCTACATGACCAACAATAGGAGACTGAGTAAATAAGTTATGGTACATCCATAATATGCCCTCATTAAAATAATTTTGCAGATGTGGGAAGATGTTTATAATATAATGCTGATTTAAACATTTTAACGAGGCAGTTCAGTGTAGTGTGTAAAAGCACTTTAGAGTAAACGGACTTGAAGAGAACTCCATGCCTTGAACTCTAACCATGAATGGCTAGGTAGAGAAGGGTGAGCTTGTAAAGGAGACTGAGCAAGAGTGGTTAAAGATTTAGAAATTAAACAAGGAGAGTGTTGTATCATGGAAGACAAGGGAAGATTTTTTTTTAAGAGAGAGGGAATGGTCATTTATAACCACTCAACAGAGTCAAATGCTGAAGAGGAAGATGAGAACTGAAAGATGAACACTGCCTTAGTCACGGATATCACTGATGACCATTGCAAGAGCTTCTTCAGTAGAGTAATGATAGCAAAAGCCAGACTGGAGTGTATTGAGGGTTAAATGGAAGGTGAGAAAGTGGAGCTTTATTTTGAGGAATTGATTGTGTAGAGGCAGAGAGAAAGAAGGCCATAGACTAAGGAGGATGTATGTTAAAAGATTCTTTTTTTTTTTTTTTTTTAATGAGAGAGATAGGAGTTTGTTTAAATAACCGTAAGGGGGGCCCAGAAGGTGGGCCCAGTAGAGAGGGAGAGACTAGATACACAAGAGAGAGATTGGATAAATTACAGATAAGGTTCATGGGAAGGTGGGGGAGGATGGGATATAAAACCCAAGTGGTGGAATTGTTCTTGGTTAGAGAGTAGAAAGGAAAACTCTTCAACTGTAATGGGAAGCAAGAAGGAAGGGTACCGTAGGTAGGTTTAAACACTTGGTAACACAAAAGAGGAACTCGAAGATGATGACTTCTGAGAAAAGTGAGGGTGGAGGTGAGGGCACCAGAGGTCTCAGGAGAATGGAGAAGGTTTGGAACAGTTGTTGATAGGAGTGTGAGCTGACCAGAGAAATGTAGTAAAATTCTCAACCACCCTTTGGTCCATGTGGGGTTAGTGATCCTGAATTAGAGTGGAACCAATCTGCCTGATGGTGAGACCTTCCTCAGTAGTGTTTGGTTGCTTGAGTGCAGACAAGAAGGAGGCAGATAGATCAGCTCCTCAGGGGTTCAGATTTAGCCATACAAGAGAGGTGAAAATTTCTGCCACCTGCTTGCAGGCCTGGGTGGATGGGGATGAGCCAGCTGCCTGGCTCTTCTGTGGAAGCACAGCCAGAGGGAAACAGGAAGAGGGTGGTTCCTCTGTCTCCACTAAATGAGTTTCCCTGCAGTCACCTTCCAAACTTCCTGTCCCTGGGAGAGCTGGCCCTTTGTTAGCCTGACAGATTCCCCACATAGAGCTCAGCCTCCCTGAGCTGTTTCTGCAGGCCTGTCAGGAACAATCCCTTTCAGTCTTCAGAAAGGTCTTTTTATACGTGCTGCTTCTTGATCCATACTGTGCTTGCGAGTGCATGGGAGGGACAGGGCTTGACCCCTGAGGAAGGTCACTGTCAAGGTCTAGTGAAGACAAAACAGCCTTCTTTAATGCTTCAACTCACTCAATACTCTGGTGTCCACAATACCTAAAAGCAGCAACGGGGCTCCTCTTTCCTCTGGCCCTTGGCTTCTGTGGAGAGCAAAACAGAGTGGAGGCATTTATTTCCCTCACCTCTGGGCATTTTACCCGTGGAGGAGAAACAGGGCAGCCAGGTTATAATTTGTGCATATGTGACAGTCCTAACCTGGTCGCTGGGCCAGAGTTGGTGCTGAGAAAGGAAGGGCTGGTGAAGGAGGATGGAAGGAGTGGTAGAATCAGGTTCCAGCTTGGGCCCAGGCCTCAGCTGTGGCTTCTACTGCTTGGAGAACAGAGGAGAGAGGCGAACACAGGGGCGAGCCACTGATGGCCCTGCTGAAGAGTGGACAGTGTTCTGCAAAAACCAGCTGAACTTGGGAAGATAGCAACCCCCACTCCCACCCTGACATACACACTCCAACCAGGGAAAGGTCAACACATGTTTCCTGTGTCATTGCTTGCTGGGCAGGGGAGCATTTAAATGATAAGCCAGTAAATTCTCAACAAACTGGGTATAGGGGAACTTACCTCAACATAATAAAGACCATATATGACAAGCCCACAGTTAATATTATGCTTAATGGTGAAAAGCTGAAAGCTTTTCCCTTAAGATCAGAACAAAACAAGGATGCCCACTCCCACCACTTTTATTTAATATAGTACGGGGAATCCTAGCCAGAGCAATTAGACAAGAAAAAGAAATAAAAGACCTCCAAATAAAGGAAGAAGTAAAATTGTCTCTATTTGCAGATGACATGATATTATGTATAGAAAACCCTAAAGACTCCACCAAAAATTGTTAGCACTAATAATCAAATTCAGTAAAGTTGCAGGATGCCAAAACAATGTACAAAAATCAGCTGCATTTCTATACACTAATAGTGAACTATCAAAAAGAGCTATCAAGAAAACAATCCTATTTATAATTGCATCAAAAGAATAAAATACCCAGGAATAAATTTAACTAAGGAGATGAAAGATCTGTACACTGAAAACCATAAGGTATTGATGAAAGAAACTAAAGAAGACATAAATAAATAGAAAAATATTCTGTGCTAATGGACTGGAAGAGTTAATATTGTTAAAATGTCCATACTACCCAAGGTAAACTTCAAGGTAATCCCTAACAAAATTCCAACGGCATTTTTCACAGCAATCGGACAAACAATACTAAAATTTGTATGGAACCACCAAGAACCCCGAATAGCCAAAGCAATCTTAAGAAGGACAAAGCTGGAAGTATCATACTCCCTGATTTCAAACCATATTACAAAGCTATAGTAATCAAAACAGTATGATATTGGCATAAAATCAAACACGTAGATCAATGGAACAGAACACAGAGCCCAGAAATAAACCCATGCACATATGGTTAATTAATTTTTGACAAAGGAACCAAGAATATATAATGGGGAAAGGACAGTCTCAATAAATGATGTTGGGAAAACTGGACAGCCACTTGCAAAAGAATGAAACTGGACCCCTTTCTTACACCGTATACAGAAATCAACTCAAAATGGATTATGGACTTGAATGTAAGATTTGAAACCATAAAACTCCTAGAAGAAAACATAAAGGGTAAGCTCCTTGACATTAGTCTTGGCAATGATTTTTTGGATGTGACACCAAAAGCAAAGGCAACAAAAGCAAAATAAACAAGTGGGACTACATGACTAGATCAAACTAAAAAACTTCTGATAGCAAAGGAAATCATCAACAAAATGAAAAGGTAACCTATGAGAAGGGAGAAAATATTTGTGATTAATGTATCAGATAAAGGGTTAATATCCTGCAAAGAGTTCCTCCTGGATCCAATTCCAACGTGTGTGTGTGTGTGTGTGTGTGTGTGTGTGTGTGTGTGTGTGTGTGTGTAGGCTTCCCCACACCAACAAGCAATTCTCAGATGCCAGGAGAGTGTCCAAAAATTCAACTCAGTTCTGACACTATCTACTAGAAGATAGGATCAGAAAGCACAGGTGAAGGGATCAGTCCCACAAGGCCGCTGCCCTCCATTTCAGTTGTTACCTGTACTTCTGACCTACTGGCTATAAATAAGAGGTTCTCACGACCGTCTCCTTGGGCTTGATTAATTTGTTAGAATGGCTCACAGAACTCAGGAAAACCTGTTTACTCACTAGATTACCAATTTATTATAAAGGGATAATAAAGAATATGAATCAACAGCCAAATGCAGAGATACAAAGAGCGAGGTCCTGAACAAAGGAGCTTCTGTCCTCATGGAACATGGGGCCTGACATGGTGGCACACGGAAGTGTTCTGGTTCCCCAGTGTGGAAGCTCAACAAAAAGGACAAAAAAGCTGTCCTCAGAGACATGACTGACTAAATTGTTGGCCAATGGTGTTTGGTTTAACCTCAAACAGCTCTCTCATTTCTGGAAATCAGGGGGTGGGACTGAAAGGTCCAACCGTCTAATCACAGGGTTGGTTTTCCTGGCAACCAGTCTCCACCCTTAGGTGCTTCTAAAAGTCACCTCTTTCACATAACAAAAAACACTTTCACATAACAAAAAACACATAACTCTCAACACTTAGGAAATCCCAAGGTTTTGAGAACTGTGAGTCAGGAACTATAGATGAAGACCAAATATATATGAGAACTATATTTTGGTCTTCTGAATAACCAAATTATATTTCTTAGAAATCATAATATCACAATCCAAAATACATAAAGAATTCACAAAACTGAATAGCAAAAAACCAAACAATCCGATCAAAAAATGGGCAGGGACTTCCCTGGTGACACAGTGGTTAAGAATCCGCCTGCCAAAGCAGGGGACACAGGTTCGAGCCCAGGCCCAGGAAGATCCCACATGCAGTGGAGCAACTAAGCCTGTGCACCACAACTACTGAGCCTGCGCTCTAGAGCTTGCGTGCTACAAATACTGAGCCTGTGTGCCACAACTACTGAAGCCCACACATCTAGAGCCCATGCTCCACAATAGGAGAAGCCACTGCAATGAGAAGCCTGCACACTGCAATGAAGAGTAGCCCCCGCTCACCATAACCAGAGAAAGCCTGTGCACAGCAACAATGACCCAACACAGCCAAAATTAAAAATAAAAAATAAATAAATTAAAAAAAGAAAATGGGCAGAGGAACTGAACAGACATTTTTTCCAAAGAAGACATACAGATGGGCCAACAGGTACATAAAAACATGCTCAGTATCACTAATCATCATGGAAATGCAAATCAAAACCATAAGGTGACATTACTTCATACCATTACTGTTGAATGACTATCATCAAAATAAGAGATAACAACTGTTGGGGAAGACTTGGAGAAAAGAGAACACTTGTACACTGTTGGTGGGAATGTAAGTTGGTGCAGCCACTATGGAAAACAATATAGAAGTTCCTCAAAAAATTAAAAATACAATTACCATATGATCCAGCAATCCCAGTTCTGGGTATATATCCAAAAGAAATGAAAACAGGTTCTTAAAGATATATTTGCATGCATTATTCACAATAGCCAAGATACGGAAACAACCTAAGTGTCCAGATGAATGGACAAAGAAGATGTGACACATATATACAATGGAATATTATTCAGCCATGAGAAAGAAGGAAATCCTGCCATTTCCAACAATATGGATGGACTTTGAGGGCACGATGCTAAGTGAAATAAGCCCGACAGAGAAAAAAAAATACTATATGGTACCACTTATATGTGGCATCTTAAAAACAAAGTCAGACTTATAGAAATAGAGAGTAGAAAAGTGGTTGCCGGGGTCTGAGGAGTGAGGGAATATGGGGAGATTGGTAAAAGGGCACAAAGTTGCAACTATAGGATTAATAAGGTCTGAGGATCTAATGTAAAATGTGATCACTATAGTTGATAATGCTGCACTATAAAAATGAAATTTGCTATGAGTCTAGAACTTACATGTTATATTAAAAAAGACAAATATGTAAGGTGATAGATGCGTTAATTAAGTAGATGGGGGAAATCATTTCACAATGTATATATATATATATATATATCAAATCAACATGCTGTACATTTTAAATATCTTATATGTGTCTATTATACCTCAATAAAATTAAAATTTAAAAAAGTATAAACTATAACATGCTCCTAATCAGAAGGCATTCCTTTTTCTATCAACAAAAAAGTTTTTAATTAGAAACAAATTTTTTTAAAAGTTATGACCCAAACAAACAAACAAACAAACAAAAGACTAGACAGATTGTCCATGTAAAGTACTTAGCATAATGCCTAACACCTAGTTAGTACTCCATAATAATCCCTTTCCTGTCCTGACCCCCAAAGAAGTCCAGAATGTGATTCCAGATTAGGGAGGGCTGGGGACAGTTGGCCTGGTCTGATATGACCCTGGCTTAATGCAATGTCACCCAATTGAAAGTCTAAGGTTGTGTGTACGTAGGACCTGCCATGGCAGGAGTAGAAAGAGCAGAGCATTGTCTAGGCCTAAAGGTGAGCTCTGCTCTCTCAGGGAAAAGCTCCAGGTGCAGGTGGAGTCAGATCAGGATGAGAGAAAGTCTGCATGTAAGTGACAGAATGTCAGGCAGTGAGGACAAGGGGGAGCAAGGTGGTGGGGTACACAGGGTAGGATCAGAACGCTTGCTCAAGCACATGAAAGAGCTAGTTCTGCCTACGTTTAATAGGGGATTGTGGCTGCCTTTTTGAGTTTTAGGCATTTAGTTCTCATATTTAGCCAGACTTTTAGAGTTGTTCTATTTCAGACTCACACGCTCACCCAGGATGAGTCTAGAAACGAACTGGCCATAGATGGTATAGCACCTTAAAATTACCTCCCTCCAACTCAATTCACAATATGAAAAAGACCTTGAAGCCATGGCCAATGGAATCCCTGAGTGTGTGGACAGCATCTGAATCGATATCTGTGGGCAGTGAGAAAAATAGTGTCATAAAAGGGGATGTTGGCACCAATTGTGTGTGTGTGTTAATACTACGTTAAGGAAAGCTTGAGCCTTATGGTAAACAGTACCTAGCAGGGTGCCTGGCACATAGTGCACATTAGATATACATTTTTTGATAACTGAATAAATGAATAAATGAACAGATGCATGATAGACAGTTAATACTGACTGCCTATCTTGGTTCATGTGTTTAAAAATGAGCAGACTATTGTCATGTGCTTTCCTCCATATATAAAATTATATCCCTGATTCACCATTAAAAGACCATTCACAGTATTATGTGGTGTGGCCTGGGCTCTAGTCCTAGCGCTATAACTGCCATGTGACCTCAAGTAAATGACTAATTTTCTCTGTGTTTCTTTTTTTTTCTTTTTAATGTATAAAAAGAGGAGGTTGAACGGAGCACATGCTAAACCTCCTTCCAGGTCTGAACTTTAGAGATTATTCTGTGGTTCTGAGATAAGAGCTCCTGTGTGTAAAGTCAACTCATCTACAGAGGGACTAAACCTGTGAACCCTCTTTCACTAGTGTTGGGCTGGAGCTGAACTGCCCTACAGTAGCTTGAGCCAGGCATCCTTAAACACAAGACCTGCAGAGCCCCTGAGTTCCATCAGTGGGCTTCACAGTGTCTGTAAACTTGCAGCCCCACCTCTACTCTTATAAGCAACATTTTGTGTACAAGTATCTTATGAATTTTTCTGGGGTGCATGTCCCTAGATTTCAGATTCCCCAAAATGTGGATAACCCCCAAGTGGTTAAGAAATCCTTGAGCTTTTCGGAGAACAAGTGTAGAAACTTATGCTCCCAACACTATAGCATTTAATCTGATAAATGATTAAGTCCTGGTTGTAGCCACAGAAAACTAATGAAATTCAGAACAAAGGTCTGAGCATTTCTATGCACGAGACAGTCATTCTGACTACAGGTGGGTCATTGACAGATCAATGACAGGAAAAAACCATCAGAAGCCATGACTGCAAGACAATAATATTTGAGCTGGGTAGAATTCCACCCAGGTAGGGTTATCACAGAAAGGTATGTGTCAGAAAGTTTTCCAGTGTAATGATAATCTCTACCTGATGTAGTGATGTCTAAGACTGTCCCAGAGAGACAGGTGGCAGTGTTGCAGAAGGGGCGCACGCCTGTAGCCATCCATAGTTTGGTTCTTAGACTGGCACAAACCAGAGGCAAGCAGGTGCAGGGCGGACCAACTGAAAGAGGCAGGGACCCTGCTGAGCTCTAACCACTGCTGTGCTGTAGAGTTTATGATTCAGGCCAAGCACTCAACCCTGCTGGATCCCAATTCCTTTATTTCATAGGGCTATTTAATATGAGAAGAGAGAACTTGAATTCCTAAGAAGAAATCCCAGAGAATTAACAGAGTTTACTTTTTAAGAAAAGGAGGAAGTATATAGGAAGTCAACATAGGGGATTCACCTAGAGTCCAGACTTGGAGTCCCTGAATGGATCTAAGGGAGTTTGGGGGTTTAAGGTAACTAAAGACCTACTATCATAGAACCACGAGTGTCCCCAGGGCAGAGTCTTTGGAGCTATGCATTCAGCAGCAACTAATCCAAAGGCTTGTCCCAGAGGCTCGCAGGGCCAGTTAGCTCAAGACGCCATGTGGTCAGAGATTTGACCTTTGTGTATATGTGACTGTTTCCACATTAGACTGAGCCCTAGTCCCAACCAGCAGAGTCACACATGTGCATCACTGGGGACACACAGAGGACTGGCTGGGAGAGTGTAGCTGGCATCCCCGCCTTTGGAAACTAGCTCAAATACGCTCTAACTCAAACTACACACCTTGATCCCTAAGGTTTAGAACAGAGTATCTGTAAGTATCCCGCAGGTCATGGTCATTTTGCAGTCATTTTAAAGAACGTGTGAGCAGGGAGAGAAAACAGGGTTCACTCCTGAGGGCCTTAGGCTGAGGCACTAGCCTCGTTGTATTGACCAACTGGATTGACTGTTGATCTCCTTCAGGAAGTAAGTACTCAAAATTCCCTGTCTTTGGGGAAACCATAGAGCTTTTCTTTTCTTACGGGGCCTTTCTCTCTCGGCACCTCTCTCTCTGAGCAGGGCTGGTCATCTAGGCTCCAAGTGAGAACTGTAGAGGAGTGTCAGACACACAAACCAGAGGGCTGGGCCTTTGACGACAGCTCCCAAAATAAGGTGCCAAGCCCTACTTCTCACTTTCCCCTTGTGCCCTATGAGATGCTGGCACTGCCTCTGGAGCCATTACTCAGCAGCCTGAATGTACAGAAATAGGTCGGCTTTTCCATCTGGCAGGGTCCTGTCCTGGCGTAGTGGGCCCAGGCAGGGCTGTGTGGGGACATCTCTTGGCTTCCCAGTCTCTCTTCCTGTCAGGCAGTAATCCTATTACAAGATGGAGCTTCACTTAACTGTTCCTAGGCCTTTGAAGTGTCTCCTTGCCCCTCAGCTGTAGAGTACCAGTTAGCTGGTGAAGGCACTTCCTCACATCCTCCATCTTTTCAACACATACGCTTTCCATCTTCTTATCCTAATGGAAACATGGCCTGCCCTGTTCTCTGGCCCTCTCTGGAGCAGGCAGCTTCTCTCCCGCCTCTGGGTCTCGAGGTCAGGAGAAGAGGCCGGCATTCTCCGAGCTGCTGGTATTTCTCCAGGTCATGGCTCCCCAGCCCCTCGTGGGCAGACCATCCTATCTTACAGGCTGCCCTGTCCATTCGATTGTCTCCTGATCTCCGGCACTCTCTTATCCTCCTCAGTGGCTTAACACCTGCCTCTCAGCTTTCCTGGCCACTTCATCCTGGGCACCTGTTTTTTGATCCTTCTGATACCCTGGCTTCACCATCATTTTGAAAAACTACAAATTTGACCCTAAATTCTGCCAACCTGTCACTCACTGTGATGAACGTAACCTGGGCACGGCATCAAAATGGCCCATGGCACCTCAAATTCTCATAACCCTACTCTGACCACAACCTACTTAACTCTTTCTACCTGTCAAGGTATTTCATTCCTCACCTGCTCACCCTTCCCAGAACCTCTTGCTTCCTCCACATCCAGCCTGGACCTCGTGGCCTGCTGCCTCCAGGCTGCTCAAGGATCCCGCATTCTTTATTGTTCTCTGGGTCCTTCCTTGTTGATTCCCTATCTCAGGTAATCCCTCAGATTTCTTTGCCTCTGCTTCCAGATTGCTGAGCTATGCTGGAAATTTACAAGCTTTCTGTGGTGTTTTGAGCTCTCACAAACCATTCCACTGAGACCATGTGTGTCTTCAAATGAATTTATCTACGAAACAGAAACAGACTGACAGATATAGAGAACAGACTTGAAGTTGCCAAGGGGGAGGGGGGTGGGGGAAGGATGGATTGGGAGCTTGGGATTAGCAAATGCAAACTAATTATATATAGAATGGATAAACAACAATGTCCTACTGTATAGCACAGAGAACTATATTCAGTATCCTGTAATAAACCATAATGGAAAAGAATATGAAAAAGAATATATACATATACATATATATAACTGAATCACTTTGCTGTACAGAAGAAATTAACACAACATTGTAAATCAACTATACTTCAATTAAAAAAAAAGACCATGTGTGTCTGACTCTCTTCCCTACTATTTGCTCTTCAAGGTAGGAATTTTGGCCCCTCAGGGCAACTGTGAAAAGTTAAAACTTAGTACTTGCCTGGCACTTGTCTGAGGACTTTATACTTACTAACTCATTGAATTCTCCAATGACAATCGAAGAATTACTATTACTTTTCTCATTTTTTTGATGAGGAAACTGAGGCTCAGAGAGATTAAGTAAATTGCATAACGTCACAGAGTTACTAAGGGGTAGAGTTAAGATTAGAATCTCGGTGAGACATTATACTATGTCACATTATAAGATGATCATAAACTCTGTTGACTTTCATCAGAGCTCCTCCTGTAGTTCAACAATCTTTTAAATCATCCCTTGTTCACTCCTAATTGGAGGTATGTATATTTCAGTTCTGATTCTATCATTTTTGGTCAGTTGAGACCAGAGACCAAAGGCATTGCTTCAGGAGTCCTGGTGAGCATCTAGAATCTTGGGGTATTCTTCCATTCTCTTCTGCCTCGTGTCTGACTGAATCAGTGCCCATGTGAGCTTCCCTCAGGACTCCATATACCATAACCCCAGATCCCTCCAACTTTTAGCTGGGCCACAGTGTCCTAGTCTCCATTCTCTAGGGAAGGGAGAAGATACTGCAATTCTCATAGTGGTTATTTAAAGCCATTTCCATGTGATCTGGCTTTGGAGGCCAGGACTTAAAACTCTCATCCACTACTCACTAGCTTCCATGGGAGAATGGTTTAAACTCAAAGAGGTTTAATTTCTTCATCTGTAAAATAGGAATAATAACAATCCCCTTAGTAGGGTTATACTTATTGAAGTGCCTAGCACAGACTGGGGCACAAACAGGCACATATTAGTTCCTTTCTTTCTCTTCCCCACACCCATTTGTTTCTTCATTCTCTGCAGATGGCTCTGAAACTTTCCTTTTTAAAAAATTTTTTAATTTTAATTTTATTTACTTATTTTTGCTTGTGTTGGGTCTTAGTTGCGGCTGGCGGGTTCCTTAGTTGCGGCTCGCTGGCTCCTTTAGCTGTGGAACATGTGCTCCTTAGTTGCAGCTTGTGGGCTCCGTAGTTGCGGCACATGTGCTCCTTAGTTGCGGCCAGCTGGCTTCTTAGCTGTGGCTCGCTGGCTCCTTAGTTGCAGCACGTGTGCTCCTTAGTTGTGGCATGCGAACTCTTAGTTACGGCACGCATGTGGGATCTAGTTCCCTGAACAGGGATCGAACCCACATTCCCTGCATTGGGAGGCAGATTCTTAACCACTGCGCCACCAGGGAAGTCCCTGACACTTTCTTTTTGAGTGAATTTCCTCAGTTTCCCTTATATCTGTATTAGAAATTTCTCATTCAAAGTACAACTTTCCCAAAAATGAGTTGGCACTTTTAAGGTAAGGGCCTTAATGTTTTCCAGACCCTTTGTCACAGTAATCCCACCTCTAGGAATCATTTATGAAGAAGCAGTGGAAATGTGTATATGTATTCTATATATAAGATTCTATGTTCTATGTTTTTACACACATGCAAACATGTCTGTTGTGGAAATGGGACTTCCCTGGTGGTGCAGTGGTTAAGAATCTGCCTGCCAATGCAGGGGACACTAGCTCGAGCCCTGGTCCAGGAAGATCCCACATGCTGTGGAGCAACTAAGCCCATGAGCCACAACTACTGAAGCCCGTGTGCCTAGAGCCTGTGCTCTGCAGCAAGGGAAGCCACTGCAATGAGAAGCCCACACACCACAACAAAGAGTAGCCCCTGCTTGCCACAACTAGAGAAACCCCACAGCAACGAAGACCCAATGCAGCCAAAAAGTAAATAAATATAAATAAATGAATAAATAAATTTATTAAAACAAACAAAAAAAGATGTTTGTTGTGGAATTATTTACCCTAGGGGGGAAAGATACAAAGCTTCTCTGTATTTTTGCTCATTATTTCTTCCTTCCCTTTTGCTTCTGAGAAACAAGTAACTCTTTTCCTCCCTAGATTCAACTAAAAAGTATTTTGTAAAATAACAAAAAAAAAATTACAAAACTAACATATGCTTGTAGAAAAATCTAGAAAATAAATCAATCACTTGTGAGTCCACTCTCCAGTGCTGACTACTATTACAGTACCTTTATATTCAAATTCGTTTATACCTTTAAGAACAAAATTAGATATTATACCTATTATTTGGTAATATATTATTTCCTATCTCTTTTCTATCATTACAATAACACCTTTCCTAACACTCATATCTTAATTTATCTAACCAACATCCAATGATCGTTGGAAAATCTATTTTGATCTATTTTATTTTTTTAAACTTTAAAAAAATTGAGGTATAGTCAATGTACAATATTATATAAGCTTCAGGTTTACAACATAGTGAATCACAATTTTGAAAGTTATACTGTTTATAGTTATTATAAAATATTGGCTATTATCCTGAGTTATTCAATATATCTTTGAGCTAATTTATTTTATATATAGTAGTTTATACCTCTTAATTCTCTATGCCTCTCCTGCTCCACCCACTTCTCTCTTCCCACTGGTAACCACTAGTTTGCTCTCTATGAGTCTATTTCTTTTTTGTTATATTCACCAGTTTGTTTTAGATTCCACATATAAGTGATATCATACAGTATTTGTCTTTCTCTGACTTATTTCTCTTAGCATAATACCCTCCAAATCCATGTTGCTGCAAATTTTCATTCTTTTTTATGGCTGAGTAATATTCCATTATATACATATCATATATATATTCCACTTTATATGTGATATATATATATATATTTCACATCTTCTTTATCCATTCATCTGTTGATGGGTGCTTAGGTTGCTTCCATATCTTGGCTATTGTAAATAATGCTGCTGCAAACATTGGGGTGCATGTATCTTTTCGAATTACTGTTTTTGATTTTTTTGGACTAAACTATTTTTTTTTTCAAGTTTATACATAGGACTGTGGTGACTGCAGCTGCATCTTTGGGCACTTCCTAAATTATATCCTTGCCTGTCTTTGTTTCTGATGCCATCCCTCCCAAGCCTCCATTTCCAGGACCCTGAGCCATAGCATAGGTCCTTGCCTCTGGGCAGGCCCTTTCCCGTTGGCTTACAAATATTACAAACCTACTCCAGCACCTCTAGGCTTCAAAACTCTCCCCCTTGATTCTTCTGGCCTTTCCCTGCATCCTGAAGGCTCCTCTGGCCTCACAGGTAGGGCTTCTTCCTCCTCCTTAAGGCAAAGTTCCCTGTGTTCTGGATCCCCTTCCTTCCTGTTATCCCCACTCCTGCCTGTAAACACTTCTTTCCTGCCTCCTTTCTCCTAGTCCACACGTGTACTTAGTCTTTCCCAACCACAGGTCTCGTCCTGACCATGACCCTCCCCCTGCCCCCAGTGTCCATCCCTTCTCACTTCTCTTCTCAGCCAAACCCCTTGGAAGTGGAAACTGCATTTGCCATCTCCCCTCTCCTCCCTGACACGACCACCTGACTCCAGTATTACCTTCTAAATTGTCAAATGCAATTGGCATTATTTGTTCTTCGTCTTGCCCGACACTGTTCAAATTTACTCCTTGAAACTCTGTCCTGGGCCATCTCTTCCTAAAATGGTTCCTTCTTAGTCACTCCTGTCAGCTCTTCTTTCTCTAATCACTCTGAAATGCTGGCTTCTCTCCACACTAATGGTCCTCAAAGTGTGGTTCCCAGACCAGCACCATCAACATGGTCTGAGAATTTGTTAGAGATGCAGCTTTTCAGGTCCCACCTCTGACCTCCCTCCTGAATTAAAAACTGGTGGAGTGTCCACTCAAGTTTGAGAACCACTGCGCTACACATTCTCCCTGGCCCATCTCTTTAAGCTCCACTTTAACTATTCTTTTCACACCTAATACTCCTAAAATTCTTTCCACCTCAGACTGCTCTCCAGAGCTCCAGTTCTATACATATAACTACCTATAGGGCATCTCTACTCTCCCATCAGGGGTTTACAGGGAAAATAATTTCCTCCCGTAATCCTGTCATTTCTACTGTATCTCTTTCCCCCCAGATGATACCACCATCTACCCAGTTGCCAGTGTCAGATCCTTGGATTGATTTGATTCCTCTCTCATTTACTGACCTAAAAAAAACACTAGCTTGCCATTTCAGGAGCATCTCTTAAATTGACACTATCCTCTAGTCTGCACTGCCATTGCTTCCTTCAGGTCCATTGCCTTTAGTGCTGGGATTACTGCAATCACTTCCTAACGGGGTCGACTGCCTGAAGCCTGGTTCCTTACCAATCTACTTCCCTCACTGCTACCAGAATCATCTTTCTAAAATAAAAACCAGATCGTGTTTGTCTCCTGCCTAGTCATTCAGTGGCTGTCTAGTGCCTTCCAGATAAAGTCCAAACTCCATATAGTGGCACAGTGGGGGCTTTTATGCCCCGACCCCTGCTTACCTCCACTGCTACACACCTCCTGCTGTTCTTTATGTGCTCCCTGTGCTCCAGCCCTAGGGGGAAACTGGAATCATCGATACTTACAGTTCCTCTGAAGGGCACTCTTTCTCACACCCTCAAACCATTGTTCGTGTTATTGTGCTATTTCCTTTATGAGGAATGCCCTTCCTTCACTCACCATCTGGAAATTTTCTTTCTTCTCTAGGGCTCAGCTCAGAGTCAGCTTCTGTATAAAACCTTCCTTGGATGCCCAGGCTCAGCTGGATGCGCCCCATAGTCCGCACATCATGCCTTGATCAGAGACCTTATCACGTTGTGTTTTGTTCTCTTGTTGTCTGCCTGAGGAGTCTGCAAGTAGCTTGTGGACAGGTCCTGTCATCGTTTAGTGCAATGCCTGACACATAGTAGGTGTTTAGCAAATAGCTGTTTAGTAGGAGAAAGACTGCTTTCTCTTTTCTTGAATCTACCCTTACTGCCTATTTCCTAACCACCCCTATTTTTTCATTCCCAGCCATCTTTCATCCCTATCATGCTACTGAAATAGCTCTGGAGAACAAAGATGTGCTGGCCTTATCATAAACTTCTGAGCAGCAGTTAGCTACCCAGTTCTCAAAGAATTCTCTTCCCTGGGCTACTGAACAGACGCTTTTTGAATTCTCTTTACATTTCAGTCTGCACTTTCACTGGTTCCCTTTCTCATGCTTTTTGCAACTGCTCTACTGGGCACTATAGCAAGCACAGGGGTTGATGGTGATGGTGGGAAATGGGCCCGGATGTGCTGATAAGCTGGCTCTCTGGGGAAAAAAAAGGCCCTGATTTGTAGCTTTTGTCTATTCCATGGTATAAATACTCTCACCAGACTGATTTCAGGCTACCAACATTTTAACAACCAGCTCACAAAATTCTTGAATATCTAATAATTGGCTTTCCTGAGTATGAGCCAGCTCTAGCATACCACTGGGTATGCAGAAATGAGTAAGGCCAGTTTGACATCTAGGAGGGGATAATCTAGTGGTGGAAACAGAGAAATATTGGGTTGGCCAAAAAAGTTCGTTCGGGTGTTTCTGTAACATCTTATGGAAAAACCCACACGAACTTTTTGGCCAACCCAATAATTCTAAGACAAATGGGATAAGCACTATTTAGTGTTTAAACAAGGCACTATGGGGTTGAATGGAAGGAAGGTTTAATAAGGAAAATCTCTGAATACTTCCTATAGGAAGAGAGGGGTGTTTGAACTAGACCTTAAAAAATGAGGACTTTAAAGGCAGACATAAGGGGTTAAAAACTATTCCAGGCGGAAGAGACGCCTTGAACAAAGGCGGGATAGTACATTATTTGGAGGAATAGCTAATAGATGAGTAGGACTGGGATGCAAAGAAAGTGGGACACCAGAATGGATTCTGACACTATCTAGTTTTGTGATGTTGGTCAAACTGGTTAACTTCCCCAGGCCAGTTTCTACACCTTTAAAATAATAATCTGATTTCTATGGCCCATTTCTGTCTTGATTTGATGACCCACCTTGGGAAGAGAAAGAAAATACAAGAGTGGGAAAGAAGGAGAAAGGAAGAAATGTATATAGCGTGGAGTTTTTAGGTGGCTAAAGGCTGCAATGCTGGCACTGCTGCAGGATTCCCTCCCACTGTCAGTCCCCCCCCCCCCCCC
>NW_006777801.1:3098453-3159175 GCF_000442215.2 Lipotes vexillifer
CCCCCCCCCCCGCTAACTTTTGGCTTAATCCCAGTTATGAAAACCCCGACCCCATGTTTGAGCCACTGCATTGTTTGCTGAAGCCTCAGTTCTTTTCTTTTAAACTGAATGAATATACTGAATCCTGACAGTATATGTAGAAGCAATTTAGTTCATCCTTCTGCTTTGAGGGAACAGGGGATTTTCCTTTTTCCATAGAAAGTATCAAGATCCCACGGGCTCCCCTAGTAACTCATTCCCTTTGAATAACTGTTATTATTAATTGTTATTATCCAGTCTATCTAGAATTTCTCCATCCCCCTCCTCTTGTCTGTCTTCTCTAGAGATCTCATCTTCATTCCTTTAAACATTGTGAATCATAAAACGTATACAGAAAAGTACATAAAACATAAATGCAAGGTATAATCAGAGCAGACAAGCATGTCACCACCAAGAGCAAGAGACAGAGACTTGCCATAATGTAGGAAGCCCCCATGTATTATTTCCCAAGCACAACCCTCCAGAGGGAACCACTGTCTTGACCTAATGTAATAATCATCTTTGTTTTGCCTCTTACCATCCATATATGTATCCCTCAAATACTAGCTCAGTATCCCATTTTTTAACATTTGATCTGAAAGGAATCATGCTGTATGCATTCCTTTGTTCTTGCTTCTTTTGTTCAACATTCTAACATTCATTCACATTGTCATGTGTAGCTAGTGCATTCTTTTTCATAGTCTTCTGTTATGAGTATCCCAGTTTATCCATTCTACTGTAGATGGACACTTGGGTCGTTTCCAGCCTTTGGCCAGTATAAACAATGCTGCTATGAACATCCCTGTACACATGCCCAGTGCATGTGAGTTCCCCTAGGGCACAGGGGTAGAATTGTTGGGTCATAGGCTCTGTGTATCCTCATCTTCATCCTTCATTCTCTCCCTTATATTTGTGGGCAAGCTTTATTCCACTTTTTCCTTCCTAAAGAATTTTAACTTCTGTGCCTTTGGTCCTGTTTTTCTAGCTTTTGATCCTGTTTGTCAGTCTTCTTGTGTTCTTATAACGTTATCAGTATTGGTTCAAGCTTCTCGACCTGTATATCACCTTCCTCCTGTAGTTAAGCATGGTTTCCTCTCCCAAAGAGTAATTTTTTATTACTCAAGTAGGAAATGTCTTTGGAGTATTTTGAGAGTTCTCTTTCAAATGTGCACAAAATGAAAAGCATATATATATATATATATATATATATATATATATATATATATATATATATATATATATAGCACGCGCCCCTCTGCGCAGGCTCAGCGGCCATGGCTCACGGGCCCAGCTGCTCTGTGGCATGTGGGATCTTCCTGGACCGGGGCACGAACCTGTGTCCCCTGCATCGGCAGGCGGACTCTCAACCACTGCGCCACCAGGGAAGCCCAAAAAGCATATATTTGATTAATAGAGGGCCAGGGACAGGCTTCTTTCTGTGAGTTATTATAATATGGGAATTAGTACTGTGGGCTTTTGAGTCAGACCAATCTACAAGCTGCCACTTGTTGGCTATGTGTCCTTGGGCAAGCTACTGAACTTTCATGCTTTAGTTTCTGTTTAAATGTGGATCTGTCAAAATGTAGATAACAATTATAGTCACTTATTGGGTTATTGTGTGCATTACATGAAAGAATCTATAAGTTTGATTAAAAGAGGTTTATAAACTTGGTCATAAGATAGGGAGAACTGAGGAAAGACAGGAATTCAGAATGCCTTCAGGATGTGTGTAGTGAGGGTACATACTATGAGTTTGTTTATACTGAGCCTGAGCACTCTAGCCACCCTTCTGTGGGGTGGCTTGCTAGGGGAGGCATGTGACAGGCTGCCTGTGGCCACAGAACAGAGTGAAGTGAATAGGCCATTTGGGAATCCAACTTACACCCCTGGCTTCATTTACTGTTCAGCTGGCCAAAATACCATGAAAAAGTGAATGGGATTAGAAATGCTGTCAAAGTAAACAGGAAGGCATGAGGACACCACAGGATAACTCGAGTTAACAAGCTGCTCTAAACAGCATTCTCTCTTTGTGCAATTTATTGTACAGGAGAGTTGGCTGAATAGAAACCATTCTTAATCATCAAAAAACCACATTCTAATTTTCCTGGCTCTGCAGGCATTCCATGTATAATTCCAGACTTTGCTGCTTACATTTCTTAGTTTTAGGAGGTAGTTTTCCAAAACCAGATACTTAATTATAGCTGCAACACTTAAAAGCCAATACCTCATTACCTAACTAGGAAGCTGAGAAATGTTTATCATTTCTCTTCCCCACTCAAAGGTTATTAATATTCATTTCGACTTGCCTGCTAGTCAACCTCTTTGTGAAGACACTGAGTTTTGGACTTGGAATCGTACTCCCACATAAAGCTAGAAAAATCTAATAAGGCTTTTATGGAAGTAGCACTTCCAACTTGACACTAACTGTTGGGCCAAATATTGACCCATTACCGGGGCAACAATGCCTACTGGATTTTAACTTTTCAGTTCCTATACTGCTATTATTTCACAGTTACACTTCATAAATCCTATTATGCTTCTTTTCAAGTAATTCTTGGAAAATTGTGTTTGAGTGTACTGTAGGTGATGGGGAAAAGGTGGAAGAGAAATTAAAAAGAGGAAAAGACTGGTGCTGAATGATTATCGAGTGACGTATGACAGTTTGTGCTAACTCCGTATCAGCATAGCAAGGCCAGATGGTTTATCTGTAGTTTGTTATTTCAATAACATATGTTATCTGGTAATATAATAGGGAAGGGCCCACTTGTATAATTACTTTTAGACTCTGGATTTAAAAGTAAGGCTGTTAAGAGAAAGAAAGAAAAAAATCAGCCTTTTACATCTTCACCTGAATTGATAACTCTGGCACAAACTGATGAAGGGGTCCAGCATGGAGGACTGTTAGTAGAGGAAGGTGCCAACTCCTAATAAGAGAATGCTACATTCTATAAGTTCTCGTAATTGGAAACCACGGTCTTGAACAGCAGCAGTGGCAACACAGTTTGTTACTCAGATGCCAACTGAAACCTCAATGTTGGGTTTGTCCACCAAAATGTCAAACCTTCATGGCTGGTATTTTGGCACTGATGAAATAAAGGCACTAAGTATTATAGGCATTGAAAAAGAGCTCAGGGAAGAATCTCACTGAAGTGAGGGAAAAGAATCTAGAGACTTACACAGTACTCAACCAAATGTTTGACTCTAAGTTTCTTACAAAATCAGAGCTACTAATACAGCAGCATAGCCTGTTTTGAGCTTTACCTCTTATTTGCCTACTCACTGGCCAGGGAACACAATAACCCAACAAATGATCAAGACTTGGCTCTAAAGGTCCCCCAGCAGCAGCTTCCTCCCTAAAGGTGAACACATCTTAAACAATGTAGCACAGCTGGGGGCAGCAGTCAGGAAATGGGAGGGTGGGCTTTGTGTGAGCAAAGTCTTTGGCTTACTTGAGAGTCCAGGATATAGATTTGCAAACCACAGCCTCTTTAAACAGTGGCTGAGGCTATATATGAAATAACCTCTGTAATTTTCATGTACACCTGGTGAGAAAGAGTCATGAATCTCAAACACCTGGGGAAATAGAGATTTTTTTTCCCAGAGGCCCATTTGCTCCTTTTGAAAAGTGCTAAGACTGGAGGCCCAGGCAAAGCTTCCCAGGTGATTCTGATTTAGTTCCCCTAACCGAGGATCACAACTGTAGTGGAACAGGAATGTCAGAAGAACTGAAGTTACTTAAACCTTTATGTCCATTTATCAAATATGGTTAACAACCCCGGCCCTCCCTACCTTATGAGAATAATAGCTAACAGTAATTGTTCAATAAATGTAAGCTATTACGTGCTATTAGGCACTGTCCTAAGAACTGTATATGTAATAACCACACATCTCATGGAAACTGATTCACAGAGAGGTTAAGGAACTTGCCGAAGGCCATAGAGCTAGGGCTGGAATTCAAAGCTATGCAGTCTAGAGATGTTTTTAACTGTTATTTACAGTGTTGTAAAGAATATATGAAACATGCATGAGGAAAGCATCTTACTTTGAAAAGTTAAAGGCGCTTTAAGTGGCAGTTGAATGAAGTTCCTGGAGGGAAGAGTCTGCATCTAGCCAGCACTTGCTACATCGTAGCTGCTCACAACTTCATTCAAAGGACCTGAAAATCTGATCTTTGCCTGTTTCCCTCAAATGCTGACTTTGGCCTATTGAAGTGCCACAGATAAAGTGACTCCTTTGACTACTGAAAATAAAGGGAGGAACTCTGCAGACCAGGTGCTTCTCACAGGGCTTGGCAGGAGTGAATAAATAAGTGTTGGCTGAATTGAACATCTTCCAGGTGATGGTTGTGTTGGCTGAACTGAATGTCTTCCAATCAAAGGCATTTGAAATGTGCTATTCATATTCTACAAAATAGCTTGAATTATTCAGAATGTCAAAACGGGAAAGGGCAAGTGGCAAGTTAAGGAAATTAAAGAGAAATGGGGTATAAATGGAATATTAAACCTTTGAAATTCAAAATTAAGAACCTGGTTATATATATCCTTGAAGTCCTCTTTCCTGGCTTAGCAGGGAAGTGGGAGGGATGAGCTTCAGGGATGGAATAAGCCTACGCTTTAATACTATAACACCTCTCATTTGTGTTGTACATACTTGCTGTAGGCATACTGATCCAAACAAGCTGCCTAATGTTTTTTTTAAAGGCTGACTTGACTTTACATAATTCTATAACAACCCTTACACTTTTTAGCATGTGCTCAAACGTAGCTCAGAAATAAAACAGGTTTTTCTACCCCTTCAGATGACAAAGTGGGTCCCTTATAACAAGCTGGGCTTGTATTCCTGGCATTGGATCTAATGAAGTATTTGACTCACTTCACAACCAACAAAATGTTGTTTGGCTTGCTTATAACGTCCAAACAATCTCTAAAGAGCACATGCACAATGCAGGTTTTTCCACAATTCCTAGGAATCTGATGCGTAACTGGTTAATCCGTGATGTGGCAAAATCCGAACCGAGGGCAGGCAAAGGATCTCCTATGGAGACCTGTGTGGGAAGCGGTGTGATGCTCAACGGGGCCAGTCAGCCCTGTATATAATTACAAAGCAGACACCTGTGCTGAAACTGCCACAAGGAGGACAAGAACTCAGGTTCTCTAGTACGACATCCTCACCCAGTTTCTCTTCTGATGCACATCTGTAAAATGTTGCCCACACCACCTAGCTGTGGAACGGATTCTCTCTGTGAGACTGCTTATCCTTTGCTTTAAGAGCAGTGTGAGACGAAGTCCTGTCCCTTTTGGGACTAGGAAAAGCAGAAGAACAGACCTAAGAGCAGCAGTGTGTCGGCTACAACAGGCTCTCAAAAAGCATATGTTAAACTGCTGTGACCTATACAAGATCATTGCCACTGGCTAATTTCAAGGTGAGGGTTAAAGCAACTCACACACACACACACACACACACACACACACACACACACTTAAAAAGAAAAAAGTAATGCCTAGACATGCATATTGCACAGTTGAGGTTTTAAAAAATGCCTCCTACACAGGGTGTCCCAAAAATCTTAAAGTTTTTAAGTTATTAAGGCTGGGCATAGGGATGGTGGGCTGAACCTGCCTTCTGCCACCCCAACGGGGTAAGCTACACGATTCTGATTTATCACCAACTGAAAGTGCAGGCTAGATTAAGAGACATTTTAAAGGACTAATTAGTCAACCCTTGCAAAAGTAAATTAAGGGCCTGTGTTGAAACAGCCAAACGGAAACTCTAATACAGCTTTGTAGCAATAGTGCTTGGAGTGTATTCAAATAGAAAAGCTTGGGCTGGAAATACTTGTTTCTAAAAAGAATTACACCACTCCACCCTCCTTTATCAAGTAATCCAAGCCACCTTAAACACTCAAGGTCTGATCAAGCAAGACGTATTTTATGAAAACCTCTTTCAGCCTGAACTAGATCATGTCCTTGGGAATAAATAAATTTTATTCAATGAGCAAGTAGAAGGGATTCTTGATTACTGCTATAGTTCTTCTGTGTAGACAGACTGCTTCTAGGTTAATGCAAAAGCTCAGAAAAGAACATCAGATAAGGTAAAAGGCTTTATTATTCAGGAGCAGCTCAAAGTCTGACACTGACACAAGCAGGGATAATTATTATCTCATTACATTTGACCTTTGGCACCCATTTGAAGTACTAGTTTTCCAAGTGGGAATGTTACACTCAGTAGACTCTCAGCACAGTTTCTGACAGCCACATTTATCCCCAATTTTACTCAGCAGAAACTGTCAGATGAGCAGGGATACAAAGAAGAAATCCACCTACTTTAGTTCTCTTTTTCATGGATCCTTTTCCCCACTGGCTTTCAAATCAAGAAAGATAGATTGCATTATTGGCAGGTATTGGTCATAAATAACACCTTCCCACAAACACACAAAAATCAAACATCAAATATAAGTAGAGTTCTTAAATATTCAGTTAATGCTACGGCATACTTTGTTTCGAAAATAGCATTTCTGTGGCTTTCCTTTATTTACCTTTCTCCTTGGATAAAACCAGGAGAACCACGCTTAACTGACCCATGCAGTTCTTGTTGTTACACCTTCATTTATAAGAATCAAAGGAATTAAAGTTATCATTAAGAATAGATTTTTAAATGATGACAAAAGTATGAATAAAGTCTACACAGTCCTCAGGGATGTGGATAAAATGAATCAAGTTTCATGACTGGAAGGGAACTCCCTTCCAAGGACATAGTACATAGAAAGTACACAGAGCTTGTTTTTATGAGGTTACAAAGGGCTAAAATATAAAACAATGGTTCATTTGAAGCTGATTGATACGTAACTATTAAGGTAAGGGATACTCAAGATATTTTGCACATTATTAACTGAGAGTCAGTCTGTACACTCTCTATATTAAATACCTAGAGAAAATTCTATGATGTTTGGCTCAGGGCTCTACTAGAAGATCATTGCTTTTTCGTATATAAAGAGAATCCAAAAAATCAAGTTAAAGTCAAGATTTACTCTTTAGGTTCTGGATTTTCAGTTAAGAACTACCTACTTTTATAAAAATATCAATAAAAAATCATTACTTTTTCTTAAAATCTGATGACTTCTTTTTAAAAAAAGTAGCAGCCCCTAGAGAACTGAAGACTGAATTCAAACTCCAGCTTCAGTGACTACTGATTCTATAAACATCTTCCTCTAGTAAATGGCAAAAACTATAACCTCTTCTAGAACGTGATGTTGGGTTGGAAACATAGTAGATTGCTTGGTAAAAATATGAGAACCTTAGATCTCATGTGGGAGATATATACGGGGGGAAAAAAGACAAACATTTCTAGTGTTCTCCAAGTTTCTCCAACGAGCTGATACTTATCACTGCTTTTAAAATAAAGATGATTTTAACTTTGAGATTGTATTTTAACACTGAATCAATATAAATTTGCTTATCTAAACATCACATTTTACCACATACTTAAAAAAACCCACAAAAATGTAGTGAAAAGATTATATATATTTTATATGAAACTGTATTTGTTGGAAGCAGCAGAGACCCAGGGTCCTCTTCAGCAGCTGACCTTCAGACAGGCCTCCTGCTGTGGCCCGCAGATACTTTCCACTGTGCCCAGAAAGTTTCAGAGTAACGAGAGACAACACTTGTTTTTTTGCCTCTATGACATGGGATGTCATTATTGTAGGGAGGATGCATAATTTAAAAAGTAAAGACTACTCATTCAAAATGTTACACAGTGACAAACTTACTTTATGAAATTTAAACACAGCATTCATTCCGAGGAAGCTGCACGGTACACGATGGCAGTAGAACCAGGCTAGGTAAATTTCGGAGTTGAAAGGATTTTCTCTAAAAAGGAAAAAACGGTAGCTTTCTTAAAACCAGAGTTACAGAGTCACTCTATTGAATTTTTTATCTTCTTTTAATGGGTCAAAGTTCAGTTAACTCACTCAGATGAGAATCTATAATTCTGTTGACTGTTCTGGACTACAGTAGCCATCTTGGGACTTTCTATGGAAATATGTACAGATTTTCCGCATGGAGCTGGGAGTAATGGTGACCTAGAAGAAGAAAGTTTAGATTCTAAAGACTTTCTAAGACAAAGTTCAGCTGTTACCTCAGCAAGTTATCACTAAGGGTATTTTAAGTTAGGATGCCTAGAAATGTGCTTATTTAGTCAGATAGATTTCAGTCTCAAATACTTTGATGGCAATGTCTCTTTTGGTTGATTTGTACTAAATACAGAAAAATTTAAGGCAGCATGCAGGGAAGGAGGAAACAGATTTTTCATGTGAACAGAAAATATTGACCAGTTAAGTCTCGTACTAGGAACCAAAGAGGTTACAATTACCATCCTCTTTGAAATACGTGAGTAAATCACCCTCCCAAATTTACAAACGAGATAGGTATTCAAATGGCAGATACTACTCTTTTCTGAAGTCTACATTATCAACATGTACATAAAGAAAAAAATTATTTTAAAGAAACTTAAGCTTCAAAGATTGAAATTATAAAGCCAGAAATATCTTGGACCAGCACACTATTTTTTAAAGACTTTAAGGTGTACACATTCATGAAAACAATTTTTTATTGAAATTGCTTTTCTGCTAACACATAGCTCAGACCAGCTCCCTGAAATAAAATTCCTATAATAATAGGAATTTTAGCTAGGGGCAAAGTGATAATTTTGAGAGAAAAAAGGAAAGACTACTTATAGTTGTTTTTGTTTTTAATATTCTGTAGCAGGTCTTGGAATTTGTGTTTGAAGTAATCTTTAAAATATTTCTACCTCCACCATATGATGATATAGCAATAAGACAACTCATCTGCAAGCCAAGAAATGGACCCTCACCAGGATGAGAATAGCACCTTGATCTTGGACTTCCCAGCTTCCAGAACTGTGAGAAATAAATGTCTGTTGTTTAAGCCAAAAAAAAAAAAAAAAACAACAACTTCATTTATCTTTCCTAAAACTATGGGATAGGCTTCATGACAGTAGGAGGGGGATATGAACACTTATTAAACTAGAACTGGCCTAAGGTTATCTAGCTTCTGCCCTTTAAATGGGCAGATGTTACTGATCATGACTCCTAAATTGGGTTTCAATCATTCTTCCACCTTCTCCCTAACACAGAGAAAGAGCTACTATGAACTACAGGAGAAACTTCCTTAACCCACCTCCATCCTTAACTTGCAAACTGAGTATCAGAAGCTTTCTATTCCCTTTGAGTGGTACCCATAGCTCACCCAGTGCTCACAGCTACTTCTGCCTCCACCATGAGTCACTTGGTTTTCAAGGTTCACAAAGCTATTTCTGCCAGCAATATCTGTTTTTGAAATTATCTAAGTTAAATAAAAAGATAAGTAAAGTTAAACTGAATGTTTAAAAAAAGGCAGATACAGGTGAGTTGCCAAAAATACCGGTGTGAGCAAGATGATCGTAAAAGATTGGGGAAAAATCATAAAAATCTACAAGGATTCTTCACTTAAATTGCTTTGTAAGTATCTTAATTTTGCTTTATTTTAAATAATTATAAGCTGTAATTACATATTGAAAATCTATTTATGGATGTTGGCAACTTGTCCATGAATTACAGCTTTGTCTATAAAAAGGGGAGAGAATCTATAAAAAGAGGCTGCAGGGCCTGGGGGGTAGGGGAGGGAATAATGTCAAACAACGGTGAGGGAAGATATTTTTGAATTGATATCCAGGAGGATGAAGAAGCCTTTGATGAATCAGGCAATGGGGCTGAGGGGTATGGACCTTGACAGATGGGATTTTTTTTTTTTTTTTTTTTTCTCAGCGGCCATGGCTCATGGGCCTGGTCGCTCTGCGGCATGTGGGATCCTCCCGGACCGGGGCACGAACCCGTGTCCCCTGCATCGGCAGGCAGACTCTCAACCACTGCGCCACCAGGGAAGCCCAACAGATAGGATTTTAATGGAAGTAAATAGGGCTGCCAGATAAAATACAGGACACACCCAGCTACATTTGAATTTCAAGCAACAAATAACTTTTAGTATGAAAAACTTTTAGTATAAATATGTCCCACGAATATTTGTCCTGCATTTTTATGTGCTAAATCTGGCAATCCTAGGAATAAACAGATTTACTTTAAAAAAAAAAAAAGCATTCTGACTTTTGAGAAGAGATCTGTGTCTGCCCTGGCCAAGTTGGGAAATGCATCTTCTACCACTGCCAACTTACCGGGCCTGGAGAAGTCTTTCCACTCTGCCTCCTAGGGTTGGAGGTCTGGGATGATGGACTTCGTGGAGACGGATTCTCAGCCTTCCGTTTGGCTGCCATGGCCAATAACCAGTTTTTATTCTCTGGGGAGCTATTCTCTTTGCCTACCACTTCAGAGCCTTCTCCACAAGACCCCAAAGGAAGAGGTAGCGTTCCACAGCCTTCTGAAGCATAAGGACTGGCAGGAGAAGGAGGCTCTGTGACACTCATACTAGTCCCTTCAATCTTGCTTGGTTTGGTAGGACCTAGAGAGTCCTTACCAAGGTCTTCCTGGTTACCAGCAAGGCAGCACAGATCCAAATGAAGCTTTTCAACTGGGTCATCAAGCTCAGTCACACAGTTGCAACTCTTTACACACTTTTGTTTCACATTCTCCAGACAACTTGAGTCTAGCCTCCTCTTTACTCTATTTCTAGACTCAGAGCAAGCCACTGCTTGGGATGATTTCAGGCTCACAGGTATAAGGGCTTTTCTTGGAGACATGATCTTGGTCTCAGAAGCAGGTGGAGTCATGGGTGGTGATAAGGAAGGTGTCCGGGTCATCCAGTTCCTAATGGACATCTTGAAAGATGAGGGTGGCTTGGGAGAGACAGAGGACACGGAGCCTCTTCTGCTGATGGGAGATCGGGTCTTGGCAGGAGGGGTTTTAAGAGAGAATGTGGCAGTATTTGAAGGAAGAGGGAGGTCTCCAGCACAGCTTGGAGCACAAGCTGCTGATGATGGGGAGGAAATGCATGGACTGCTCTTTACTCTGGGGGCTTTGGCAGGAGTACTCTGGCTACTTGTCACTGTTACTGAAAAAGAAAAGAGGGTCACAAAAATCAGAAGTGAAAGCCATAGAATACCCCCGAGTTCTCATCAAGGAAAATTATAGCTAACTTAATCATCCAGGGGTTGATTTCCCAGTGAGTAGATCACGTAAGTCATTTGATTCTTACTGGACCCTTTTACCATTTTCCTTCCCTTTTCCTAACTGCCAGCCCCCCAAACACCCTGCTGTAAAACACATACTTGTAAAAATCTAGAAATTACAGAAAAATTTAACAGCATCCAAGTGAACCACTTTTAATGTTTTTTCTATACTTGTGCATGTGATATAATACATCTCTTTTTTCTACAAAAAAATGGGACCATGATGTACCAAATATTTAGTAACCTGCTTCATAACATATCATGAACATTTCCCACATTAATACAGATTTATATCACTTTTAACAGCTACAAAGTATCCTAAGGTAACAGTAAGACATTAGGGTTGTTAATGATATTTTGTTTTCATAAGTAAAGTTGCCATTAGCATTCCTGTGTATACTTCTGAGCACAGGGCAGAGAGGCACCACACACTAAGGAGCATACAGGTCTACGATCTGGCACAATCACTCGGTGACTTGGTACAACCTTTCACCTCTGCCTCGGTTTCCACATCTATTAAATGGAGATAGTTTTTAATCTCCATAAGAAGTAATTCCATCAATTACCTGTTATCAGGCCTCATGTGGCTTTCCACCTTAATTTACAATTTATGATTTTCCACAAGCCAAAGAATGTCAAAGAACATTTCAGAAACTCAATGCACGCTCTCTGTAAAGCAAATCAAATAGTGGATAGAACTCTTCTCTATGTGTCCTGTCCCTTATTTACAGGCAATGACAAATACTTCAGGCAAATTCTTATAAACTGGGACTTCCCTGGTGGCGCAGTGGTTAAGAATCCGCCTGCCAATGCAGGGGACACGGGTTCGAGCCCTGGTCCGGGAAGATCCCACATTCTGTGGAGCAACTAAGCCCTTACACCACAACTACTGAGCCTGAGCTCTAGTGCCTGTGAGCCACAACTACTGAGCCCACGTGCCGCAACTACTGAGCCTGCACTCTAGAGTCCGTGAGCCACAACTACTGAGCCCGCATGCCACAACTACTGAAGCCCTTGCGCCTAGAGCTGGTGCTCTGCAAAGAAGAACAGCCCCCACTCGCCGCAACTAGAGAAAGCCCGGGTGCAGCAACAAAGACCCAACACAGCCAAAAATAAATTAAAAAGAAAGTTATAAAAAAAAAAAGGCTACAGCAAGCACTTGAGATAGAACAGGTAAGGTTTCCTTCTCTTTAAGATAATCATTTGTCACTTAGTAATACTTGACCAGAGGTTCTCAATCTGGCTGCATAGCGGACTTAATGTGGAGCTTTATAATAATACAGGTACTTGGCCCCTACCCCAGGCCTACTGAACAATTTCTGGAGACAAACTTTTAAAAAGTTCCACAAGTGGCTATGATGCACAGACAAGGCAGAGAACCATTCGCCCTGACAGTGCTATGAAATCTCTGGCTGAAACAGTGAAAGAATAGTAAACAACAGAGCAGGTGCTGACTGGGAAAAGTAGGACAAGGTAAAAGGGGCTGTGCCTTGGGATTTAAAGCCTTCTAGTTACTAGGTTAAAAGGGCCAGAAGAGAAGACAGGCAGTCCAGGACAGCAGTGAAGGGTTGTGGTGGCAATTAGAAGCTTGGGAAAGCATAGGAACATAATTTTCAAAACAGCAGTGTGATTAGCAGCAGCCAATCCATTGCTGCAAGTTGGCTTACAGGGCCGAATGGCCAGTGCACCAGCCTTTGGCCCTTGTGTCAGGTTGTTGCTCTGTAGTGCTCTTCAGAGTTAACTCTGGCATCACCCAGAGACAGAGAAATCTAGGTCTAGCTCCTGGTCCAGGCTTAGTTTGAACTTCGCTTTGCTGTGCTGGGTTAAAGGAGGCAGTACGGCAAGGTGCTTTCAAGCATGAGCTTTAGAATCAGACTGCAAGGGTCTGAACTCTGATTCTACTATAACTTCACAGCTGTGTGATCTTAGGCAAGCCTAAGTTCCTTGAGCTTCAGTTTCGGTTGTTTGGGGAATTAAACGATAATCCAAGTAGGTCCTTAGAACAACTGTGCTAATATTCAATAATGGCTAAATGTTATTAATATGGTACAAATTTGGTCAACGTATGTAACTTTTTTGTGACTTGACTTCCAAAACTAAGAATAATTAATGACACACTAAAAACACCTAGTTAGGGACTTCCCTGGTGGTCTAGTGATTAAGATTTTGCTTTCCATCGCGGGGGGTGCAGATTCAATCCCTGTTCGGGGAGCTAAGATCCCACATGCCTCGTGGCCAAAAAAACCAAAAAACATAAAACAGAAGCAAAACTGTGACAAATTCAATAAGGACTTCAAAAACGGTCCACGTCAAAAAAAACAAAAACACCTAGTTAAAAGAAACATAATTTTCATCAAAAATGTTAAAATGTTTATAGTCATTAACACAGAAATTCCACCTCTGGGAATCTATTTTAATGGGAGATGGGGACCCTAAATTCAGAAAAAAACTTTTTCCCACAAAACGTTGGAAATAAAATGTCCAACTACAATAGAATAGCTAGGTAAACTATGGAACATTTACCCAGGGGATAATTCAAAATGTTTTGCTAAAAAGATAACATGGAAAGTGCTTAGAATATCATGTTCAGTGAAAAAAATCCTCAAGAAATCCAAATATATCTGTAGTATAACTATGACTCTGTTAACAAGAAAATCTCTATGGATAAGGGAGTAAAATCTCAAAAAATAACTCTAAATGTTAACTGAAATTGTGTATGAGTGGTGGCGATGCTGATACATATAATTCATTTTTGTTTTTCAAAATTAGGGAGCAAAAAATACATATAAAGACAAGGCAGCAGAGGGATTTCCCTGGTGGCGCAGTGGTTAAGAATCCACCTGCCAAGGCAGGGTACACAGTTTCAAGCCCTGGTCCGGGAAGATGCCGCGGAGCAACTAAGCCCATGCGCCACAACTACTGAGCCTGCGCTCTAGAGCCTGCGAGCCACAACTACTGAGCCTGCATGCCCCAACTACTGAAGCCCGGGTGCCTAGAGCCCGTGAGCCTAGAGCCCGTGCTCCATAACAAGAGAAGCCACCGCAATGAGAAGCCCACTCACTGCAACGAAGAGTAGCCCCTGCTCACTGCAACTAGAGAAAGCCCACGCACAGCAACAAAGACCCAACGCAGCCAAAAATAAATAAATAAAATATTAAATTACTGAAAAAAATTAAAAACAAACAAACAAACCATATGACTGGTTAAACCCAACTTTCCACCTACAGTGTACCTGTACCTGTGCAGCAGACACACAACCATACTGACTGCTCACTTTCAATGAGTGAGTGCTAGCCTTAGGTTGACTCTTATGCCCAACATCATATTTCCCTGGTCCATTTACTCTTCTATTCTCTATATGACTATTCCAGACTTTCTTTTCTCTCCTCAAATCTCTATCACTTCCACCCCTCATCCTTAACCTCAGTTGATGATCCTCATTCCTATCTAAGAAAACAGAAGCTCTCAGACAGTTGGAAACTTCCACAAGTTCTGACCATCCCATTTATCCACCTACCTTCACTGTGCCTATATTTCTGCCTTCTGGTTACTATGGATGAACTATCCACACCCCTGACAAAGGACTACTCTCCAACATGTATATTAGATATCATCCCCTCACTCGAAGACACTGGTCCAGCAAACTTCCCTGCATTGATTTTCCCCTTCACTATAAGATCCTTTCACATACAAAATGCTATATTCTCATTAAAAACAAAACAAGGGGCTTCCCTGGTGGCGCAGTGGTTGAGAGTCCGCCTGCCAATGCAGGGGACACGGGTTCGTGCCCTGGTCCGGGAAGATCCCACAGGCCGCGGAGCAGCTGGGCCCATGAGCCATGGCCGCTGAGCCTGCGCTCCGCAACGGGAGAGGCCACAACAGTGAGAGGCCCGCATACCGCAAAAAACAAAACAAAACAAAACAAAAAAAACAAAACAAAACCAAAACAAACTTCAACACAGCTTCCTCCTTCAGCTACCACTTCATCTCTCTTCTTTCCTTTCTAGGAAGACTCCTTGAAAGAGCCTTCTCTTCTCCCTTCCTCCTGAACAACATTAATCAGGCCACCAACACACCACCAAAAACTGCTCTCACTAAGGTTGCCCGCACTGCCAAATCTAAAGGTCAGTTTTTAGCCTTCATCTTACATTGCATGCCAAAAACATCTGACCTCTCTCCTTCGTTTACACAATACTCTCCTGGTTTTTCTCTTACTTCTCAGGTTGTACCTGCTCCTTCACCTCTCCAATTTCTAAATATTAGGATGTTCCAAGGCTCAGACCCCAGACCTATTCTCTTTTCCATCTATAGCTACCTTTTGCCAATATGATGATGAATCCCAAATTTACAACTCCAGCCCTAAATTGCAGAATTAAACATCTAACTGCCTATCTGACATCCCGACTTAGATGTCTAACAATATCAAACAACATCCAGCTGTTCCCTCCCCCAAACCTGTTCCTCCTGCAGTGATTCCTGTATAGGTTAATGGCAACTCCACCCTTCTAGCTTCTCAAGCCATAAATTCTGAAGTTATCCTTGATAACTCTCCCTTACTTCCCACAGCACATTCTGTTGGCTCCATCATGTAAATATATCCAGATTTTGAAGACTTTTTGTCCTACCATTTGCTACCTCTTTGGTCTAAGTCACCAAAATTGCTTCCTGCGTTATTTCAATGAGTTTTTAAATTAGCTTGCAGCTTTTACCCTGATCCCCTTACAATTTGTTTTCAACACAGAAGTTAGAATGATCAAGTTAAGAAAAGTCAGATCATACACTTCTCTATTCAAAACCCTCCAACAGCTTTCTGTCTGTCAGAATAAAAGCCAAAATCATACAAGAACCTTATTTTCCACTACTATTCCCCTCTTCTCTTTTGCCCGCTTTAGCCACAGGGACTACAGCTACATTAGCCTCTTTGAGGAACACAAAATATGCCAGGCCTCCTCCTGCTTCAGGGCCTTTGCATTTGCTGTTTTGTCTGCCTAGAACATTCTCTAAAATATCTATATGGCTTACTACTTCATTACTTCAATTTTTTTACTCAGATACCATCTTTTCATTGAGGTCTCCCTGGGCACCTAATTTAAAATTTTAACAGCATGCTTTGCTATTCTCTTATTTCTTCTTTCCTTTTTCCTTAACCACATATTGTTATCTGACAAATTTTACTTCTTTAACTTGTTTACTGACTCTCAAACTAATATGTAAGCTTCATTTACATCTTTGGGATTTTGAATCTTTTGTTTATTGCAGAATCCCCAGGAACTTAGAACAGTGCCTAGAACATAGTAGATGTTCAACAAGTACTTAAAAAATAAATCTACTCGTGTATTCCAGTGCCTTGTGTTGATGATAAACATAGTAGTGTTCAGAAAATATGTATTAAAAAGAATATCAATGAGACGGTGCTTTCCTCTGAAAACATACCAAAATAAGATCAAATCTAGCTCACCATCTGTACTACAGAACTAAACCAATCAAACCATTAAAAAACTTAGAAAAAAATGCATGGGATCCTTACCTAGGTCGGCTCTCGCCTCCCTCTTCTTCTGAGAGGCCCAGCCCACTATGGAGAGTTTATCTCCTCCTGATTTCTCTTCTAAGTCTCTATTCAAGCGCCAGACTTTCAGTGTATTGTCATCAGAGCAGGTAGCAATCTACAGAGAACCAGGGAGGGAGTTAATAAGTTTCAGTCAAAGATTCACAACAAAGTAAAAAGCAGGTATGTCTTAAGGGCTGATGATTAGAGAATTGTTCTGCCTGATGTAACAGGATATAGAAAATGTTATCTGAAAGGTCAGATACTTTCATTCCCTGCTTTCAGGAATCATTCCAGATTTCCAAAGAAGTGAATACTTTAGTTTCTTCTTTATATACATTCTGCTGCTATGACTTTTGTGACCAGTCATTTCTTAGCTACCTAAAGCTCTACTATAAAACCAGGTTCATTTCATTTTATTCTCAAGAAGTTGGGCAAATCATTACCTTTACACCTTCTGTGTAACTACAAAACACATAATTAAATTAAGATGTCATTTTTACTCTTTCTCTTAAAAGATCAGTCAGTGTATGTCACTGACATTTAATTTGTATGACTTTCCTCTGACTTCCTCAAGTTCTGGCTTATTGTTAAAGTAAATGGGATTATTCCCAAGATCTGATTTAGTCCATGACTCTAGTATGCTGTGGCAAGTAGAATGAAACCTTTCCCTAAGATTCTTTTTCAGATAGGTAAAGGAGCAATCTGGGAAAACGACACGTTCACTAGACTGAAAAAAGTTAAAAATAACTTTTGCCCCTTTAAAAATATCTAACCATTCCTGATCTTGGTCCCAAGCCTTTTATGGCAGAGAAAGTCCAGCTTGAAGAGCTTGTGGCAAATGGCCACTGGTACCAGAGCTGTTCCCCAGCATTTGTTTATATAATTTCTCTATTTCAGTAACTAAAGAGAGAGGAAAAAAAAGAACACACGTTCTCTTAAGTCTTGGTCCCCAAGAGGCTGGCAGGTTTTTCCTTTCCTCACTGGGAGGCCAAAAGAAGACACACATATTTAACTGCTTAAAAGAAATGCCTGGAATCCCCAGTTATTCTATAGTCTACAAACAAGTTATTATTTACAGAGCAACTACTAAATTTGAGTGTCTGAAAATTTATGTTCTTTATCTTATTTAATTCTCACAATATAAAAAGCCTTATACGCAAATAACCTCATCTACAAAATGGGAATAAAGTTATTTGCCCAAGGTCACCACAATTAAGTGGCAGAGCTAGAATTTAAATCCAAGTTTTTCCAATTTCAAAGTGTAAATCTTTTTTTTTTTTTTTTTTAAAGTGGTATTTTATCTTCCTAATTCTAGGCTCGGGACAAAATTATTTTAAAGGACCTTTTAAAAAGGTGGTCGTTAAACTGGTATGAGTAAACAGCCCTGCTACTTCCTTTGAGTCTTTTCTGTGCAAAGAGATAAGGGCAATATACGATGGATGGAAAAAGATGATAATTAACTGAATAATAAAAAAAAATTCATCTCAGTAAGTTCTATGAAGATATAAAATTCCACATTACAAGCAGATGTTTCACTGGAAATTACAAGGAATCTTAGAGGGAAAATGCCATTGGGGTGTAATCTTTGGTGATTAAAGCAATGATTTCAAAAAAGTCTATAATGAAGCTCATCACAGAAATGGTTACATAGGGATATAGAAATAAAAGGAAATCCACAGTAGTACTGGAAAGCTAGCAGGGATGCCATGAGTAGATCAGACTATGAGAAGATTTTGGAAGATAAAAAATCAGATGGGAACAATAGGCAACAAACCTTCAAAACATAATAGATAAAAAGGAGCTCTCCACAGAAGGGACATTTCCTACAAACCCAAAATAACCCAAAGACCAAAGGTAGGCCCTGGAGAAGTGAGTGGAACTGGGGCCACTATTATATGAAATCCCTACATGTATGTGGAGTTTATTTATGTTTCTGGGACTTCTACCTTTCAGCTTTTTTATTTGTCTTTAGTATCACTATTAAAAATTTTTTTTAAGTGAGTTTATTTTCTTCTTTTCAAAGTGTCTAAAATACTTTGGAGCTACTTCTTCTCTAGTTTAGTCACAGACACAGCCTAACATGTTAATACTTCACAGTAAGCATTTTTCAGGCATGTGAGAACCCAAACTGGACTGTGAAGAACACTCAAGGTGTTACCTTTAATATACCACATTGATAATATGTAGAAAGTTAGAAACACTAGTTTTCACCTTAGATTTTCTTTTTACCTTCAATTTTAAAATGAAATTTTATTAATGTTAAAAACTTAAATCCTATGCTTAGGAATGACTCTAGGGAACTAAGAAATCCACTTATTCTTTAGTGCATAATACAGTTTACCTATTGGTATAAAAAATAGAATATGTGTGATTAATGATGATACAGATTCTGGATGGCCTCTAGATCTTTTAAATGTCTATTTAAACATAAAAGTCTGTATTAACTCTCAAGCTAACCTTGGGAAAACCTACAAACCTGTGATCTACTTTTTAAACCAACCACAGATTCACCTACAAACCTTTGTGAAGTCTGATGGACACCAGCACACAGATGTGACCTCTTGAGAATGACCCAGGAGCACAGTAGGAGGATGCCAGGGTATGGAGACCTATCACAACATCAAAAAGAAAAAAACAAGTCAGCAGAGCAGTGGTAGGTCTCCCAGACAGAGGCTTCGAATCTCTCCATATCTGTACCTTAGAGAGCTTTAGGGTTATTACCAAAAGCCCCTAGACATGCCTACCCATAGCTCAGAAAAAGTCCCAATGGGCAATGAAAGTATTTCTGTCATTAATCTGAGAAAACAGAATGAAAATAGCCAAAATAAGTAAACAATATGAGCTTAGATACCAGGACAGGTCTTATTTCAAATCAGGACAACTTAGCTATATGTATTTTGACTAAAACTCAAGACTGAAAGAAAGGGTAAGGTTCAGTAACTAGGTAGTACACTTCAAGTGGAGCCTAGACAACTTTAGATCTTCTCTAGTCAGCTACTTCCAGGAACGCTGCACTTACTAAGTCCTGAAGGTACCTGAGACATGCTAGCAGATCTCTTGGGACAAGAGGACAGTCTTTCTTCCAAAAGAAGACTCACTGACTTTTAAGAAAGCCCAAAGTTATACTCCTTCATTTTGAAGGGGTATAAGCTATATTCTACATGGCACTTTGTATCCATTTTGGAAAAAAAATTCCTCTAAAATTTTACTTAAGTTCATTTGCTTAAAGAAATCTTGAATTTTCAAGTTAAGTACTGCCACATCTCAATACATTTTAATGTATAAAGAAGGGTCACATTGTGCAGTACTACACATGTGACTAAGAATATTTTCACCCTCATTCGATGCCATTAGTGATGTGCGTTTGACAGCTGACTCATTCAAGAGCTGTCAATCCCTATCAGAGGCCATGGGCATTAATCAGCACAACATGGAGTACAAACTCACACAGCTACTATTAGCACGTGTTTGAAAAAGAGAAATTATTCTCTTTTCATTTTCCTGAGGCTCTGAATCATTGCTCATTTGTATGAAGAAAGTGGAGGCATTCTGGGAAGAATATTTGTGAGAGTTATTAAGTAAGCTTAATGGACTCCTCAGACTGTAGTTAAAGAGATTCGACACACTGATTCATAAGGTTACCCAACTCAATTATTACTCCTCCTCTCTTGGGTTAAATGGCACATATGTAATGATTCAAAAAGCCGAAGAAGACAAAGAGCAGAATCTAATTTGCCTTGCTGGGCTTTTTCTTGAGATCTAAAAGGACCTCACTTGCTGCCTACTCCTACAATGCCACAGAGAACAAGAGCTCATTCTTTCACAAGGTAGTATATTTTAGAAAAGACCTTCAAGATAGTCTCTATCTCAAGTCACAGAAATTCTTTATGGCCCCAGCCCATAAAGTTTCTCTACCCAAGGCCCAAGGAGTACTGCAAGCAGCAAGTTAAAAGGAAGAGGAAATCCTCATGTCCTCCTGACCCTCCCTGGTAACAACACATTATTTTACTCCATTGGTTTACTTGCCTGTTGCTTCTAGCTCTTCATTTCATGATCCTGCCCCTTCCTCATTTTCCTAGGCATTAAAATACCTAGGAAAACCTGACTGTCTATACTAAAGATTAAAATAAATGTCAAGAAAAAACAAATATCCACCAATAGAATGTATGTACATTTCTGCATTTATCTATAGGATTTAAAAGAAAAAAACCACAAAGGGTAGACCTGTTAGAAAAACTTTTTACAATTTGATAATAAGGCAGGAATAATAATAGTAACAAAAGTCAGCATTTATTGAAATGATTACCATGAGCCAGGTACTTTACACAGCATTAAAAGTGAGGGGAAGGTTCCGCAAACAGTTAAACACAGAATTAATTACCATATGACCCAGCAATTCTACTCTTAGGTATACACTCCCAGGAGAACTAGAGACATGTTCAAACAAAAATCTGTACATGAATGTTCATAGTAGCTTTGTTCATAAAGCCAAAAAGTGGAATAATTTAAATCTCCATCAACTGATGAATAAATAAGTAAAGCAAGGTCTATACATACAATGGAATATTCAGTCGTAAAGAGGAATGAAGTACTGATACATGCAACAACATAGATAAACCTTGAAAACATTAAGTGAAAGCAAAGCCAGGCATAAAAGATCATTTATAGGAAATGTTCAGAATAGTCAAATCCCTAGAGACAGAACATAGGTTAGTAGTTGCCAGAAGCTGAAAGTGACTCTTAAAAGGGTATGGGGTGATGAAAATATGTGGGAATGACAGTGGGGATGGTTGCACAATACTGTGCTTATGTGAAAAAAAAATCACTGAATTGTACACTTTAAGGTGACTACAATGGTGAATTTTACATTATACAAATTCTATCTCAACAAAAAAAGTGGAGGGAAGGGCATGTTGTGGGCTGGAATGAGAACTAATGTCCAACAAGTTTTTAAGAACGTTAGTAACAAGTGCTTTCACAGTTGAGGACTATCCTAGTATGGTCAACTATACTTGGTGACTACTTCCAAGAAGATTAATTTCTTCTAACGAAACTCAGGTGACTTTTAAATCATTCATTCTTATTCAAATAAGTTTTTATTTATTGTCACTTCATTATTATAAAAATATTATCACAATGATAATTTCATTTTTTAAAAACCTCCCTCTACTTTCAAACAAGAAGAGGAGACTATTAAATCCAAGAGACATTTAAACATCTATGCATTCTGGGAATGGTCAAAACACAGAAAACTGTCCTCTCTTACAAATTTTAGTTGTTACAGAATAAAGACTAACTCAAGGCATGAGAAATTCTGAAGTTAAAACTCCCAGAACTATGAAGTAACTGGCTCTAACCTACAGACTTCATAAAACATTTTGTATACTTGAACATGCAAAAAAGATCAGCACTTTTCCTCAAAAAACCTCCTTACTCTGCCCAGTTAGAAACCAAACCTAATCTTCATTTTTGCCATGAGATCATTTACACTTCCTAAAGTGTCAGGCTCAATGTTTCGCCAATCAGTGGTAGAATGATGGTGCCAAATCAGTTTATTTATAACCACTTCAATACTATTCGGTGGCTCTATCAGAAATGAACCAGGGAAGGGGAGGTGGGTAGGGGTGAGAGGAGGACAAGGGGTAGGAAATTAAAAAAGAAAAATAACATAATATTAAATCTTTTTATTCTTAAGTCTTAGGCCTCAGTGTCAGAAAGTCTAATTATGTTACATCTCCTCTTTGCTGGCCAGTGGTGAGGATTAAAAGGCCATTCTCTTCTGTCTTGAGATCTAAAACTCCCTTCTTTCACCCTGTTTTCTTGGGCCCATGGGCTTTTTTGGCATAGGCGAATCCTAACACCTGAGAGAATTCTGACCTAACAGCCTGAATACTCAGCTTGTGTTCAATTTTTTTTAAACTACACCCCTCCCACTTTTCCTTATCATGGAAACGAGAAACTGAGCCACCTCACTAGGCACATTCAATTTTAGGAGCAGTTAAGTTTGCCAGGATCTCAAATATCAGAACCTGCACACTGAGTTATGTGTGGACAGGCAAGAGAACATCATGTCTGAACCACATCATTCAGCACCGACATGTGACCCAGCCTAGAATTCAGAAAGGGTCACCCATGTGTGTGATACCCACTGATTGAATGTCTGAAAATGGGTTACTAATGAACCACCAAGTAGCTTTATTTCATGTCTTTAAAGAGAGGAAGCATCCTTCAACCCTGATTTCCTGAAACTAAGAAGGAAAAAAAAAAAAAAAAAAAAAGCAAGCATTCGTACTAGAGCTAGGGAGGAACTTTAAGGCTTGGCAATAAAAAGAAAAAAAAAAACACAGAAAACAAATAAAGAATTGGCAATAAGACTATACATATACACATACATAATATATAATTATATATAATTATGTATATATATAATTAAGAAGCTGATTTTACATGATTTAAAAAAATGATCAGTGCCTAAAGTTTTCTTTTTTTTTTGCATAATCCTTTATTATACTTTTTGGTATGTCTGAAATTTTGTTTTTAAGAAAAAATTTAAAACGATACAGACCTTGGTAGGAATAAAATCCTCTAACTAAGTTGGGAACCAAAGTAGAGAAGGGAAATGTTGGTAAGACAGTGAGGGAACGGGAAAGGGAAAACCAAAAGACAATAAATACACAGCATAAGACCAGATTATGAGATAGAAACATTAGTGCTAGTCACATAAAGTTTAAAGCTCAAGTCAGAAGAATTTTATAGACAGGAAGCTATGCAAAAACTCTTACTATAAGAGGGGGTTCTCAAGTGTATATTTTATAAGCAAATTTTTCATTTTAAAAATACAACAAATGTACTTGAAGAAAAAGAGGTAAGGTCAACACAAAGGCATCTTGGATAGAACAATACCTCCACCTTGTGACCATCTAGGTTATTGTTACTAAAGCTTTTGATAAGGTAGTGTTGCATTTTTGCAACTAGAGTTGCAAACCTAGAGGTATATAGAAAAAGCATTTTTTAGTACCCCCCTCAGGACCAGATGAAATTAAGCTGAGGAATTATGCTTCATACCTGACAGGATCTACCCCTGTCCTGCATTAAAGATATGACTTTCTAGAGACTGGCAGTACTAAGAATGATACAATTTCCTCCTGAGAAGGAATCTGATAATATTGAACCTATAGGTCTATGAAGTTTTAGACATTATGACTCTAAAATCCAAAATGTGTAAACTCTGATCATTCAATTCACCAATATCAAGGAAGTTTATGATATTATAGGGCAATCTGGAAGATAATAATTTCTAGCTCTAGGAAAACAATGCCTTAATGCTCTTATTCTTTCTATGAACTCAGACATTTCTATAATTAATTATTCCACAAGAGACATTTTCCAGTGGTCAGCAAGTGCTACTTATATTTCAATTTTCTCCACTTGACTTCAAATTGACAGCATTAAGTTTCTTAGCCTAGAGTAGTCATTTTAGAACCACTGTTTATTTAAAATGTAAAAAAAGAAATTATAAATTTCTGTAACAGAAATGGGAAATCTGTAAAATAAATAAATAAATGAATAAATAATGCTATTAAAGATATACAAAACTAACAAAGCAACCACATCTATTTCAATAGCCTGAAGACTGGCCACTTAGAGGAGAGTAAAGAACACAATTATTCTATGAATATTTTTGAGTGAGTGTTTTTTGCAAGTGTGATTCGGGGGTAGGATTCTAGGATCCAAACACTGTGTTTTGAATGAGAGTTTGAAAACACAGGGCAGAAAGGCAGAACAGCATGTTTTTCCAGGAAGCAAGACAAAGTATTTAAGATTCTTTCCAGTCTTCTGAATTCTCAACTTCCTGATAATCTGTAAAACTGTTAGAAGATGTGGATTGTCAATTTCTGAGAAGCTGACCATGAAAGTGTGATATCTTCCGTCAGAATCAGAGTGAAGTTTTGGCTATATTAAGAGGTAAGAAACAATTTTTACTAAACATCTGATACAGAAAAGTTAAAGTATGTGTTTACATTAACCTTACCTCATCATGGACAGAAGAAATATTTGCAAGAATACTTCAGCCTCACCTTTGTGGGGAAAGTTTGGTAACTTACCTTCCAGATGTAGGCAGCTTCATCACTTGAGCCACTGACTAAAAACTGGTCATCTGGACTAATACTGGACTTAACATAAAAGGTAGAGTTCTGATGTCCATTGAAGATAGCCACTGCCAGAGGAAAAAAAATCAAATTACTTGGCTCTTGTTATTTCCAGTTTTCAAATAAATGCAGAGTATACATGTTCTAACAAGTTTTATTAGTGTACTGATTACTGAAGCAGATGGTCAAGCTAGTCACCAAATAAAAAAGAACTGGACATTGGCAGGAAAAGAATGGAAATCCTAGAAAGAGGCTTTATATTAGACCCAATCTCATAATCTAAGCCCAAATACTTGGTATGGAGCTGGCTGTAGACAAGAAAGTGATGAAAAATATTCTTAAAGGACAAGAATGGAACTGGGGTCCAATCCTTTAGTAAAATGCCTTTATTTGACCCTCTCTCCCCACCCCAGGCTAGGTTTTTTCCGTTGCATTAAACATTCGTCTTTCCTCCTCTTGGACTTATCTTAAGGATAAATTTCATAAATATCGTTTTCTTTCCTCACTAGACCTTATAATGCTTTGAACAGAGATGATCTTCAAACACTTGTTGTATGAACAGGTAAAAATCAATGAAAGTAGAGTTAAGATTTATGGATAGCTTATCTGAGATGTGGTAACCTTAAATCTAGCACTTTAAATAGGCTGAAGAGTAGAAGTGGCCAGTGGGGTAAGCTATATATTCATATGTAAGATACTCCAACTAGGTTAGGTTTAAGACTTCTCACTATCCAATCTAGCATAATGTGCTTGACAAGTTCTTTTATCCTAAGGAGACCAAAACCTGAGGCCTCTGGCATCAGAATACTACTAGGAAATAAAAGAAAAAAATCTCAGTCATTAGAAAATTTAAGGATACATTTAGGCAGGAAAAAATATTTCACTCCAATCTTCTAATGGAGGGGAAAAAAGAATTAGTAAGGGACTTAACAGCTTTCTGTAAATACTCACAAAAATCCCTTCCTTTTGCTAGAATAGCACTGGAAAAAAACTTTGTATTTATAGGCCTTTAAGAAAAAGCCTGCACATCAAATAACCCCCACATCAAATACTATTACTGTGAAAGTTAAGCAGGATATGAATCAATTCAGATACAGATATTATAGAGCTACTATGATAGATAAATCCCCACAAAATAAACAGGCTCCTTTATTCTGAATACAACTCCAAAACTACAATTGTTCATCTTTCTCAACTCTTAGCTACGACTGGAAAACTATAGACCAAATTTCCCACTAAACTCGTAAGTATTCATTGCCCTCTGCTGGTCTAAGAAAGCCAACATAAAGTACACAGTAAATGTTTCAAACCATGTGAAAAATCCTCCTAAAACCTATATTGGCTTTAATTAGTTTAATTTAATCTTTGACGGTTCAGGCTTTTATGCTTCATTAAAGTGCTTCAGAGTCATCTTTATGAACATCACTTAGTGTAATAAAATGCTGTGAATTAAAAGTATAGGAATATACCTATCTATCTACCTACCTACCTATCTATATATGAGAGCCAATCAAATTATTTCAGGAGCACAGGAAAAAGGTTACTAAATTATTAGTAAAGTGGCCTTGGCCATATTTGTTTTAATGGCAGAAGGACAACTAAATTCAAAGCCCCTTTTGGTGCCACATTATAACAAAATGATACAGAAAGAGCTCTTGGACATCTGATAATATAATTAGGCTTTTATCTTTTAGGGAGAAATTTTAAAGAGTCTGTTTTATACGGCTAAATAAATTAGAAGTTGTCCAAGTTCTAATTCCATTCACGAAGACAGCAAGCAAAGTTATAAAACCTCTTCCCTTTTCCAAATACTCTTATTCTTGTTTAGACAACGTCAGACCTAACCCAGGGCACTGAAAATACCAATTGGTAACTGCCACAGACACCAAAGTCCTAACAATGGCTAGGGGTCAGTCTTTAGAAACTTCTCTAAGAGCCCAGTTAAATTCTGTACTATTTTAAAATTTCTTTTTTATCAACACATCTTACTTTACTAGGAACTGGGTAGCTCTAGGGATTGGTTATAGAATTCAAAGTCAGTTTCTGACAGAGCTATACCTGAGAAGTAGGTTACAAAATATGCAGCTTGCTTAAATAATTGATAATGTTCTTAAAATGATGAAATTCAAATAACCCTCTTAGAGTATGCTTGAAAAACTTTGATTTTTTAAAATGTCATTTATCAGCTTTAAAGTCAGATTCCACTTATAATTTTCTTGAAGAAAAATAAAAAGGTGAGGTTAGGGAAAACATCCAGAGGTCCCTATTTTTTTTTTTTTTTTGCGGTACGCGGGCCTCTCACTGTTGTGGCCTCTCCCGTTGCGGAGCACAGGCTCCAGACGCGCAGGCTCAGTGGCCATGGCTCATGGGCCCAGCCGCTCCGTGGCATGTGGGATCTTCCCGGACCGGGGCACGAACCCATGTCCCCAGCATCAGCAGGTGGACTCTCAACCACTGTGCCACCAGGGAAGCCCCAGAGGTCCCCTAATTTTAATGAACGGCTCCCAAATAGGACAAAACCCGGGCAGAACAGCCTTCTCTATCCCACAAAAATTGAAATAATTTTAAGTATACCCAAAGGGGTATAATTTCGGGAGAGACTCACTATTAAGTTACCACACAGAGCAGGATTCTGTTCACTTGTGAAATCATCACAAGGTAAATACATCTATGAAAACATCACTGGAACTAATCGAAGACCGCAAAGCCCTTATATGTCTTCATAAATTTGGTACAGAAAAAAAAAAAAATCAACATTAAATTCTCATTAACAAAAAAAAATATTAGTTTCCAGGAAAGAGAATCTGAATGACTAAGCTCCTACCTGGAGAAGTCTTTAATCCAGTCATATTGAACATGTAGATGTTGTCATCTGTGCAGTTAGCAAATAAAGTAGAGCCAGTAGAATCCAAAATCAGACTTGAGTATCCTAGAAAAAGGAAACTTTAGTTAGCATGTGCTGATGAAGGAGAGTAGAAGTGAGGGGAAAATAATCTTTTAAGATCATTTCACAAGAAGAATCATCAGAATTCTTCTTCCCTAAAGTATATACAAACCAAAATTATTCTTGGGAATTTCTATCTCTTGAACTTCAAAAAGATACTTCCATATATTAGTTTCTCAAGTCAACAGAGAATAATAGTTGCTGAAAACTAGCTCGATATTTACTTTAAAAATTTTAACAGAAACTTACATATCCAAAACAGCCCTACAAAAAAGTCCTAATGAATACGCAAAGGCTTACCTAGTTTTCGGGTGCTGCTACCTGGGTACAGGAAAGACTTGGATGCTATGGGTTCTTGCCGATAAGCAGTATAATTCTTACGTAAATCCCATATTTTGATTACCCTAAAAACCAAGGTAAAGAAATAGTTATTTTGTAGTCCTTCTCCAACACCAATTATTTCAACTACGTATGAATGTAAAATGACTTTTAATCTAATTCCTCTGGCACATCAACCAGATACAGTGAGGATATGTTATTGGGAAACAGACTGAACTATCTCATACTCTTGTCTCCAATGTCAGGCTAACAATTCTGGCAGAACGGAAACAGATGTGATCTGACCCACTGATGGGTTGCCCTGAGTTTACTTCAAGGGAGCGGAAAAGGAAGATGAAGGTTGACTGCTGATAGTCATTGTTTCATTGTTTTCAGGAAAAAGCACTTCCTAATAAGCCTTTAACATTCTGCATGTAACCTTTGACATCATTAAGTGTTAGGCTCTGTCCCTATGGTTATATCTCCATATATTAACTCCTTAAGTAATCTAGTCTAAACAAATTTTCCTGTGAAATAAAGTATTTTTTCATTTCATCTATTGGAATAATTTTCTTAATTTTCTACATCTACTTTGTAGGCAACTTGAAAACCCAAGCTTGGTTATAAAAGGCAAGTATCCTTGGAAGCAAATCTTTCACAGACATTTACAAATATAACTAATAACCTTTAGATAATTCTACATTTGTGCCTGAGAATTCAGTCCACAGAAGAGTTTAAGTGTCCAGAGGACACAATAGAAATTCTAGTTTATTAAGCCATCATATTTTAAAATTAAAACTTTTGAAGGGAGGGATGTCTTGGGAGATATAATGGGCAAAAATGGGGCAAAGAAGAGAATTTTAAAAAGAAAGAGCCCCTATACTCAATGAACTTAAATTCCAACAAAGCAAAAAAATCAAGAAGTATCACAAACTTATTTGGAAGCCAAAAATTCAGAGCAATTGTAGAAGGAAAGTATGTGAAAGTCTTTAGGCCTATCAATCTAGTTAGATTGCTCCCAGAAATGCCAGTTACATGTCCAGAATCAGATTCCTCCTTTTAGGGTATTACTAAACCAGAGAAGATAAAATCCAAAACACAGGCATACCTCATTTTACTGTGCTTTGCTTTATTGTGCTTTACAGATATTGCGTTCTTTTACAAATCGAAGGTTTGTGGCAAGTCTATAGGTGCCATTTTTCCAAAAGCATCTTCTCACTTCATGTTTCTGTAGCACATTTTGCTAATTCTCCCAATGCTTCAAACTTTTTCATCATTATTATATTTGTTATAGTGATCTGTGATTGGTGATCTTTGATGTTACTATTGTAATTGTTTTGGCATTTTTTAGCAATCAAATATTTTTATATTACGGTCTGTATATTGATTATTTTAGACATAATGCTATCACACACTTAGTAGACTGTAATGTAAATGTAACTATATAGTAATATAATAAACTATAATATACTAACATAAATACAGCATAATATAAATATAACTTTTATATATACTGGGAAACCAAAAAAATTTGTGTGACTCACTGCTTTGCGATATTACCTTTATTGCAGTGGTCTGGAACCAAACCTGCAATATCTCTGATATATGCCTGTAACAGAAATTTTGCTCCTCAAAATAAGAATCCTTGATTAAATTACACTGCACAGACAAGCAAGTTAACCAGCCGGCTTCTTTATAATAGCAGCAGCAGCCAACACTCCTCCTATGTGCTAGAAATGTGCTAAGTGTGATACATTACCTCATTTAATTATTTGAGCAAGAGTCCTAACTAGATATTTTCCAGTGTGATCTGTAATTCCTCTTCTCAGCTGGGTACTCACTATGTTGAAAGTTAAAAGCACACACATTGAATTATAATGGGTCTAGGTGACTTCCCCATCCCAGTGCATGAAAGACAGCTCACCAAAAGAACCAAGAAATAAAGACTCGTCTTACCCATCCACGGCTCCTGCTGAGACTAACGTATTCTCATCTTGAAAGAGGACCACAGTAACACTCTGCTGGAAATCCTACAGCACAAGGAAGAAAAAGAAAAGAAAGAAATCCTATTTTGGGTATAACAATCTTCACTATCAAGAGACCAAGGTGCTAAAATGATGGCTTTTTCCCCTAAACTGAGTATGACTAGATCTTGCCCTTCTAATAATCCTAGTGAGATATATATGCAGACCAAGAAGTAATTTTAGCAAGAAAGTGACCTAAACATCATGTTATATTACATAGTATGAACACTTTGACTCGTATTCAAGAAAAAACTGGTGATTAACTCAAGATTTTAGTACTTGTCTAAGTCTACTAGCTCTACTTGAAATCATCCCCACTGTCTATCGTTAGGAACCTCATTTAACCTGTACCCGTTTCATCTATAAAATGTTGCCGTCTATCCAGATTGTCATATACGAGTGTCTAAAGAATTGTGAACGAAAGATGGTTACATGCTATGAAAACTCTAAAGGAGCTAGTAGAGTTTTACCTCCTAATTGCTGTATAAGTTTTCTTGGCTAAGAATCTGATGAAAAGTCTGAAATGTTACTCATTTTAACTTCATCTGGCCTCCAAAAACCACATGCTAACCCCGTCAGTTTCCATTCATGCCTGTGTAATTTTAAGTCCTAATGTTCTAGCAACCACACGTCCCCAAAATATTAACTAAGACTCTACAGACCAAGAATACTAGAAAAATAAACAAATTCAAGTAAGAACACTGGTGATTTTTCTTAAAGAAAAAAGCTGTATTATGGGCATTGTTTGAGCTTTGACTATAATATGCTAAAGAGGTACTATATTTTAACCCAATATTTTTCAAAATATTTTATAATCTTTTGCCAAATATTAAAAAACAAAAATAATAAAAAACTCATATCTTTTCTGCAGCTTGTATTATGAAAACAACAACAGAGATTCCTTTCCCCTACAGAATACTGTATCATGGTACTTAATATGCTTCTTCAAACTATCCATCTCCCTTTCCTAATGAATCACATCATACTGTAGATGATGTGTATGCATGGAGATCTCTAGGGATGAGTCTCAGGAAACTGAATTTTTAACATATTCTCCAAGTGACTCTGTTGCACACTAGAGTTTGAGTACCAGTACCGTAAGTACTGAACTGGTATTAAGCAATAAACCAGTGACATCAAGAGGAAATGAAGATTCTCATTCATTGACTGAATCTCTAGCTCCTATTTTATGCTCAACAAATTCCCTAAAATGAGACTCTATGCTACTGTCAAGATCTGCACACATGTATACAGCTATAAAACATTACCACAGAAGGAGCAAGCCCTTTTGAATTCTGTTTCTTCTTAGGTTTTGAAGGGGTTTGCTTGTCTAAGGTATTGTGAGCTCCACTGATTTGATTCACTTGCCTATAAAATCCATCTGAAAAATATTCCAAGGTAAATGGTTTAGGTTTCAGAACTTTATTCCCATGCTGAATGTAACATTTATATATAAGATGTCAAAATTAATTATATTCTTTATTAAATTAGTGAAATTAGAAGCCAGCAGGGCTACTGTACTACATCTCTTGTGGTGAGATTATGATGTATAAAAAGGAAATAAGCACATGGATATTTATAGCAGCTTTATTCATAAATGTCAAAACTTGGAAGCAACAAAGATATCCTTCAGTAGGGGAATGTATGAATAAAACTGTGGTATATGTAGACAATGATATATTATTCTGTGCTAAAAAAAAAAGAGATACCAAGACATAAACAGACCTTAAATACATATTACTAAGTGAGAGAAGGCAATCTGAAAAGGCTACATCCTGTATGATTCCAATTATATGACATTCTGGGAAAGGCAAAACCATGGAGATAATAAAAGATTAGTGATTGCTAGAGGTTAGGGGGGCGTGCAGGATGAATAGGTAGAGCACAGAGGACTTTTAGGGCAGAGAAACTATTCTGTATGATACTATAATGGTAGGTATATGTCACTATACATTTGTCACAACCAAGAGAATGTATAATACCAAGAGTGAACCATAATGTAAAGTACAGATGGACACTGGGTGATGATGTGTCAGAGTAGGTTCACCAATCGTAACAAATGTCCAACTCTGGTTGGACATTGGACATGTTGACAGTGGGAGAGGCTGTGTGGGGACAGGAGGTATATCAGTACAGAGAGAACTCTTTGTACATTCTGTTCAATTTTGCTGTGTTATCTAAAATTGCTCTAAAAAATAGTCTATTAAAAATAATGTTTTTTAAAAAAAGTGAAGCAGGGAGATGATCATTGCTTTCTGCTTAATGGCATCATGGGGCAATGTGAGTATAATTATATTTAATTTAATCCAATTCTTAAAAGTTCCCAAATTTTTAAAATTAAAATAAAAGATCATGTACTAATAATTTCAATTCCATCAATAATTTAGGTAAATGGCATTACAGTTCAGAAGACAATATGAGGTAAATTTGGAGGGTAATACTTAAAACCATCACTAAGATCCTGAGAACTGAACAGAGCAGAACTGGGGTTTATGAACATGTGCCCCCTGGTGGTAATCAGGTGAAATAGTTGATTCTTTCATTCAGAATTATTATGGGGCAATCCCACATATATCAAAATTAAAATGGAACTAGATTACCTTTTTTGTTGCACCTGGTGTCCCAGACCATAATGTTGCCATCTCTTCCACCTGTACAGAAGACAGCTGCAGACACATAAACAGTTTATCAAGAAGTTAACAAAACCAGTCAGTGACACATATATTTCAATTTAAATTTCCTAGAGTATCTATTATATGCTAGGTACAGTAATTGGCACTGGAGATTAAAAATGATAAAATATATAGCTCAACACAAATAAGAAAACAAAGCTGTGAAGGGAAAGGATTATAAAGAACTCAAAATGCTTATGTTGAGCAAAAACTTGATAGAATAATCCCTCTCTGTAAATTTTCTTTAAAACCACATGAAATACTATACTATAAAGTTGTAGTAAGAATAACGATAAATAAGCAATAACCAAAATATACTGAGTGCTTATTAAGTTTTAGACACTCTCCTAAGTGCTTTTTTATAAATGACCTCAATCCTTGTTATCAACCCTATTAGGTGGGAATTATTATCCCCATTTTACAGATAAGCAAAACTAAGGCATAGGGAGGATATGTAACTTGCAAAGGTTATTATTTTTGGCAGTATGTATCCAGAGCCCATATTCCAAACCTCCAAGCTGTATTATCTCAGTATAAAGATACAAACCAGATCCACATAAAGTTTGTGAAAGGCGTTGCCTCTGGGGATGGAAGGAGGGCGGTGAGACCGGAGGAGGGAACACAGGGGAACTCCAGATTATCTGTTATACTTTATTCTTTAAAATTAAACCAAAAAATTCTGCTTCCTGTATGGAAGAGTGAGCCCTTATCAAATTGCAGGTGGATTAATATGATAAGTGCTCTGGTCAAAATACAAAAAACAGCTACTTGAGGGTCGTATAGAGATTGACCAAAAACATACAATTTTTGTAAGGGAGTCAACACCTGAAGCAAGTGACTGGCCTAGGTTAAGTTCCTGATTTTTTGTGGTTTTACCTTGAGGGCAGCCACAGTTGTAGCATCAGAACCAGGCAGCCAAAGTGCCAACAAAAAGACCATCTTTCAAGCCAGAGGAACTAGGAAAAGAGGACAGGGGTAACAAGAGCTGCTAGAGGAAGTGGGGAAGCCTGGAGAGAGCAGAGAAAGGGAAACCCTAATTCTGTGTTTAAACTTAGCTCAAGTCTCTGGCTGACCCCCAAACCATATGTGCGTAGGAAAGCTAAAAGCAGCTTGCAACTAAGGCTTAAATTAAAGAACTGAATTGAGATCCGATCTTCTGAACTGACTGCCTTCCCACAGGTTTGACATTATGCTATTTGAGTCTAAATGATTTAACTGCCTGTTAAAACAAAAACACCAACTCTTTCCTGAGCAACATAACAGAATTCAGAGTCCAACACACCATTCCCAATGCCCAGGGTATGATCATAAATTAATTGCCATATACAGAGCCAGGAAAATGCGTCATTCTCAAGGGAAAAGAAATCAACAGAGGCCAGCCTCAAAACAACACAGATGTTTATTTATCAGGTCTGGTTGTAAAACAGATATGACTGTCAAGTGAAATAAAGAGACACTCATAATCAATGAAAAGATGAGAAATCTCAGCAGAGTAACAAAGAGAACTTATTGAAAACAAATGGAAATTTTAGAACCCAAGCCCACAACTTCTGAAATGATAAAATTCACTGGATAGGCTTAAGAGCAGAATGGAGAGAACAGAGGAAAACATCTATGAACTTGAAGACAGATCAACAGAAATCATTCAATCTGAGGAAGAGAGAAAAATAAGATTGAACATTATGCTAAGTGAAAGAAGCCAACAACATATTGTGTGGTTCTATTTATACGAAGGTGCAGAAGAGGCAAATTATATAGAGAGAAAGTAGTTCAGTGGTTGTGTAGGGCTGGTAAGACGGAAAGTACTGCTAACAGGTTCTGGTTTCCTTTTGGGTTGATGGAAACATTCTAAACTTAGATTGTGGTGATGGCTGCAAAACTCTTTAAGAAAATTAAAAACCAGTGAAGTGTACACATTAAATGGGTGAATTTTATGGGGTGTTAATTATATCTCAAATTTAAGAAAATTGAAAAAGATGAAGAAAGCTTCAAGGATTCATGGGACAATTTCAGAAAGTCTAATACATGAGTAATTGGAGTCCCAGGAGAGAAAATTGGGCAGAAAAAAATATTTCAAGAAATCACGGCAGAAAAATTCTCAGATTCAGTGACACATATTTGTAAATTTACAAATTCAAAAAGCTCAGCAAGCCTCAAACAGGATAATTTTGAAGGGAACCACGTCTAGACACATCACAGTCAAACTGCTGCAAACCAAGACAGAAAATCCCGAAGGCAGTCAGGAGAAACAACATATTACATACAGGGAAATGATTCAAATGACCACAGAGTTCTCAACAGAAACCATGTAAGACAGTGGAACAACACCTTCAAGTAATGAAAGGAAAAACCTTGTCAATCTGGATTTTATATCCAACAAAAATATCCTTTAATAATGAAGATGAAATAAAGGCATTTTCATATAAAGGAAAACAAAGGGGGTTAATTACAACCAGACTCGAACTGCAAGAAATGTTAAGGGACGTTCTTCAGGCTGAAGAGAAATGATTTCAGAGGACAGGGGAAAGATGGTGCTGCTGGGAGAAATCATGAGTTCAGTTTTGGATATGCTGAACTTGAAGTGCTTGTAGGAAAAGTGAAAGCTGGAAATACAATCTGGTTCAATATAAGTGGAGCAAAAAACAAAACAAAATTGGAATAAATGAAACTGTCCAGGGAGAAGGTACAGACTGAAAGGAAAAGATGGCCAAATACCAAATCCTGGGCCATGTCAACACTTCAAGTTAGGTAAAGAAGTGGAGTTCACAAAAGCAATTATGAAGGAATAAACAGAAGTAGTGAGAACCAGAGGGAGTGGTATCACAGATTCCAAGGAAGAAAACAATTTTCATGAATTTTAAAATAACTTGCCAGAAGTGTCAAATATTGAACAAGTAGAAGGCAGGGTGATTTCAGGAAGAGAGATGGAAAGGATTGAACCAAACTGAGATGAGAACATTTAACCAGGTTTTGATTACTCTTAAGAAACTTAGAAGAGATAGAAAATAAGAAAGGATGATAGCTGAAGGAGAATACAAGGTTAAGATGTTTCTTTCTGGACAGGCCACAGATATGCTTGAGTTTTTCCTATGGAGAAAGAGCCAAGAGAAGGAAAGCTTGAAGACAGAGGAGCTGTGGGGATGCAAGTGATAGCATAAGGTCTTGGGGAGGATCAAGAATGTTTCTTAACCTTAGCAGCACACTGGAATCCCTTGAGGAATTTTAACAAAATAGACGCCTGGCCCACCTTCTGGAGATTCACACTTAATTGGTATTTTAAAAAACCTCCCCAATGTGTATAACTGAGTCACTTTGCTATACAGCAGAAATTAACACAACGTTGTAAATCAACTATATTTCAATAAAAACAAAACAAAACAAAGCCCCTCCCTAGGTGACTAATGAGTCAGGGTTGAGAACCAGTGCCCTAGGAAGAAGGATTCGCCTTAAACTGGAGAATGAAGAATGAGAAAGAAGGTGCAAATTTGAAGATAAGTTTGTAGGAGGGGAAATAGAAAAACACTTAAAATTATTTTTAATTACTCACTAGAAGTTCTAACACCCATTTTATCACACAAAACACACATCTGTGAGCAACTGACAATTAGAGATGAAAACATTTTCCATGTTTTCAGGTGGTAGATATTTAGGGAAGGCAAATTCCACTAGTATAACTATGTCCTTTAGGATTATTTGTATCCTGCCCATGCAGGGCTGAGAACTGGATCATGATCTTTCCTACCATGTTACCTACAAAACGCCCCCCCAAAACCAAACCCCAAAAAAACCAACCCACTAAGCATTTATATGCTCCTCAGTTTTGTGTTTGTTTTGGTGTGTGTGCATTCACATCTCACTTCATTTTTATGCTTACAATGTTTTTGTGAATTTGGAAATGAAGGTCCTGGGAGATAAAAATGATTTTGCCCAAGAATTTAAAGGCAGAAAGCAGAACAAAACACAGGGCTTCTATGTATGGCTGTAAAAGTATGTCCTGCACAAGAACACTTGGCTGAGGGGGTAGGGCCTAAAATCTGTGTTTTAGCAACCAAACGATGAGGCCTTGGGGGCAGTGTCCAACCAGACTAATTCACACTAGGGCACCTGTGAACTACTGGGAGCCATGATAAAGGTTACCACTTTTTCCACTAGACCACACTGGCATAGATTCAATGCACAGTTTTAAAAATTAAGTAAAGGGACCGAAAGATATGGTGTTTCCCTTATTCTATTACCCTTTAAATAAACAAATTTACTTTAAGTACATTTTCATGACTTTAAATTATTTTTATAAACTTACAATGAACTCTGACACAGAACTGTAGTAAACTAGAACACAAGCATACCTAACTTTATACAACAGATGTGTTAATGAAAAGTTATGCAGAGATAAAAACTATGTCATGTATTTCTTCTTCAAGGTTCCAGTCTCAACAGCAATCAACTGACCTTTTTGTAAAGTCCAAACCAGCTCAACAACTCAGTTTAGTACTCCTGAGTGCTCAGGTGAATAAACAAAAACATTCCTTTTAAAAATAGAATATTTTTTAATGATAAAGGGAACTATACTGTTTATTTCTATTATTCCGAGATTAAAATCAGATTGATCAGCCACTTCTTTGAGATGAATGTTTGTTGTCTCACTCTTATTTAGTAAGAAACAAATGGAGGAAGGAGAAAAGAAAACAAAAAAAACAGAAATGAAGAGCTCATTCAGATACCCCTGCTAAGTTTTTCCCCAGCTACTATAGTACTGTTCTGTATTATAGCCCTCTTTAAATCTTCCTTCTCCATTATAATAGTTAAATAAATATAGAAAGATTGTGAGTAAATAACAGTTGAAAACATACCAGGGAACTGGGCCATTTAAAGTAATTATGTGGTAAATTTTTTAGGTAAAGAATCATGTCCAGTTTATCAGGTTTCCCACCCAGCCTCATACTCCATTTAAATTTTACGAGTTAAAGTAACTATTTTACAAATAGAGTTAATCAGTGTCCAGTACAGGCTTTGACCTCAAAGGCCACTCAGAGTTGAACAGAGGGATTGTGGCTATTTGTGAATTTTTACCTTATCTGCAAGATTACAGAAAAAAATTATCTGAAGACACTTGACTTTCAGAGACAAGCTGGAGATAATATCCATTAGAATGGGACTAAAATCCAACTTAATTTCATTGAGGTTTCCAAGTCATATTAAGAATCTCAAACATCTACCTAGGTAAAGGAGCAATTTTGACAGGGGAAAGGGTGGAAATAATTACAGCTTATTATTACTTCACCATGAAAGAGGTTAAGGAGATGAAAGAGGGTAAGCATATACCTACCTTTCTCAAACTTAGAAAAGGCAACTGACTTGAGGCTGCATTGATGACCTTTGCATGTTCCAATCAGCTCACCAGCTTTTACATCCCAAAATTTGGCTGTTTGATCACCTGCTGCTGTAACCTTTCAAAAATAAGGTTTCACAGTTTAATAAAGCAACCCTTTACCAGTGTTTACCCAGATCCCAATAAAATGAAAGTCACTTACAAGCTTAAGTTCACCAGGGACCCAGGCCAGGTCAAAGACAGCATTCCAGTGAGCCATCCATTCTAAACAAAGAAAATGGTGAATGTGAACTGTCTAAACTATGTCTTGTGGTAGCCATACCAATAGCTGTTGAAGTGCCTTGAAAGCTGTAGTGAAAAGATCAGTGGTCAGCACACTAAGATCCATGGGCCAAAGAGAATTTGTGGACTTGCACACATAGCACATTCCCTTCATTATCCCATAAAACTACCGTTTGATATCAGATTGTTTTCCATGAGGGTATATATTCTCTAAAATGGAATCTTTATGAAACATTCTCAAAAATTTTCATCATGCTCTCTGAATGGAGTTTAAAATACTTTGGTTTGACATTCAAAATTCTGCTTGCTTTGGCCGTATCTCTTACTGTTCTCTGTATATCCTATTCCAACCAAACTGGAGCGCTCCCTATATGCTCATTATATCCTATGGTTTCCTATCTCTAGGCCTTTACTAATGCTTTTCCCTCCACCTGGAGTGTCCTATTCCACCTCCATGGGTCTAAATACCACAGTCTGCCTCAAATGTCCCATCCTTCATGAAAAATTTTCCTCACCTTCTTTGATACGTAAGAGTTCTTTGTGACACCAGTGGCGTTTTCTTTGTATTTCCTCTACACCATCTATAGCCTTTGTTTTACTTTAGTTATCTCAACACTTGACTTACTAGTTCCAGATTATTACCTTCCTAAGGTCAGTAGAACTTTGCCTTATGTATGTAAGATGTTTGTTCAATATAAATATTTTAAAGCAACATTTCCCCACATTAAGTATTATAACAAATTTTAATTTTTTAAAAGAAAAACTGTTTTTAATCCTAAAATGTATTTTTCTTAACTTTCAGTAAAGGCTTTGCTGCCATTAACAGTTATTGACAGAAAGGCAGTCCACCATTTACTTTCAGCCTGGCCCCTAAACAGGCTTAATCAGAAGTGAGTATCACTAAGAATTTATTCAAATAGTAACTTCCTTGAGGCTTTATGAATTAAAAATGTTCAAACAGATATTTTAGACCCCAACTTACCTTTGACGCACTTCTTTCTACTGGTTTGTGATTCTGTGTTATATAACCTAACGAAGCCTTCTTCATTGGCAACTGCTAGTATATGCTCCATATTGGGAGCTAAATAAGAAATAAAGAATAAAATATATAAAGAGTAACAAAAAAATTTAAAGCTGAGTTTAAATCTATATAAACAACAAAATATAAATTAACTGAATAGCTACAATCTATTTGAAAAGAGGTAAGATGATTCTACCCAAATAGCACCTGCTGTGGTAGAGAGGTTTTTCTAAATTAAAGATGGCTGAGGGATTCCCTGGTGGCGCAGTGGTTGAGAGTCCGCCTGCCAATGCAAGGAACATGGGTTTGTGCCCCGGTCCGGGAAGATCCCACATGCCGCGGAGCGGCTAGGCCAGTGAGCCATGGCCACTGAGCCTGCGCGTCCGGAGCCTGTGCTCCGCAACGGGAGAGGCCACAACAGTGAGAGGCCCGCGTACCGCAAAAAAAAAAAAAAAAAAAAAAAAAAAAAAAAAAAAAAAGATAGCTGAAAATTTGCCCCATAATACCATTAAGTAAGTGACTCAAAAACACCAATCCTCGGGTTTCCCTGGTGGCGCAGTGGTTGAGAGTCCTCAAATAATCTCTTATTTAAAGAAGGGCTGAATCAAGCATGGTAATTAAACAAAACAAAAGTGGCACTGGCCAATAGCAAATAAAAGCATATGATATAGGCATGGCAAATAAAAGCATACGATACAAGCCACCAGCAGGCTGAACCTATTAATTTTATATTCCCTTTTCACAATTTTTTACTTTTCTTTTCTTAAACTTTTAACAGCAGGGACAAGTACTCTCTTTCTGTTAATATGTTCCCCAATGCATTGTAGAAAGAGAGAGATTCAAACAGGTCAAAAGGGGCAAAAGTTTTCATGATGGCTGAACCTTTGCAACCCTTTCCGGATATCAGTTATAAAAACAAACAAACAAACAAAAAATGGTGCTATAAGAATCTTATCCCTTAGCAGAAATATGTAATTATACATAGAGATTAAGAAAAGTCTATTTCATAAATCAGGGGAGAACAGTTATTAGAAAAACTATCATCTATCTAATTTACTTTTTTCTTGAAAGGGAGACACCTCAAAATATTTTCCCTCTGAAGAGTGAAATAGATCATTTCTGACCAAACCTAGCTTATACAGTAGTTCCCTTACCAGAAGAGAAGGTGCATCCAAAAGGAGGAACTGGGGCTCCTGTTTCTCCATAAGAAGTGTGCTCATCATTATAGTTGCACTGATAACCAGTAAGAAGGGACTGTAGAGGGTATTGTGAAGACCATCCTAAGGTAAGACAAAATTCCTTATAGAGTTCCAATATATCACATTTCAGTACTTTTAACAAATGCAGAGGTTATAAATTCATTTCTAAAAAAACTTTATATACTTAAGTATAGATCCACTCATTATCTATGGCCCTCTAGAACACAGTTTCAGGTATTTTCCTAAGGGGTCCTAAGGAAAAAATGAAAGAGCACTCTCAGCTTCTGGTGAGATACAGCTTTGGGCTTATCATCTTAAATGGAGACTCTTGCTAATACATTTAAGACTGCAAGAAACAAGCGGCCTTTGCACATTAGAAAAGATCTTACCCCTTCCCCCACCCTTTGGTGACAATCACAAAACACAACCACAAAGACTACCACAACCATTAAAACTACCATTCTCGTCAATTAAAATTTTATGTTTTCAGAGTTTCTAAATCATTACTGCAAACTCAAGTTACTAGCAACATCACACATAAGCCAATGGTCAGAGAATTAAAGGAAATAAGGTATGTCAATATGCCTACTGTAGCCCCTAGTATACGAGAGAGGAAGAAATTCAGCGTGGAGAGAAAGTTTATTCTGCTTGGGTCAGAAAGCTGATGTGTACTATGGTCCTAAAATAGTAAACCATCTTGATTTGTTTTATCATTTTGATATGTGGGTCAACATATTTTAAATATATAAAAGAAACATTCATTCAATATATAGTTACTGAGAACCAAATGTTTAGTAAGCATGGGAGGAAACAATGAAGTTACAATCTAGAGAGCTGTCTAAATAATTAACAAACACTCATACTTTAGGGTACTTTCAATTCTCACTTTTCATAAAAAAATACCATTTGGAGAAGATATCTTAGCCTGATATAACCTCAGACAAATCTGGTTTTGCATGTTCATAGAAATAACCTGAAGAAATGCAAACGAGGCAAATAAATTCAGTCCAGATTTAGTAATTATTCCTGGGGGTATTACCTTAAGGCTAGATACGATTGTAAACAAGCCATTAAAGACCACTAAAAGAAGAATATGAATACAATAATTAGTTATGTGGTCGAGTTCACAAATATCCATCTACAGAATGAATTTTAAAACAAAAGCCTCTGTTCTAAAGTTATATAAACATACACTCGTAGTTTGGGATTAAAAAAAACAAAACCAAAAACTAATGATCACAACTCATGAATTCAAAAGGAATCTTGAACAATTTAAGTGGAACTGAAGATGATAAGCTCTGGAGACCTAAATTCTTTTCAATTAAACAGTGACCCCTCAACTCTGTCTCACTGCCTACAAACTATATCCGAACACCAACAAATGGCCTAATGTGGCTTAGTAACTGGTCCCTATTTACCCCTCCACCTCTGCGATTGTGACAACACACACTTCATGGACAAGCCCCGTAAGATACTTTTGGATCCTTATTGCTCTATTCTGTTTCCAACATGAGCCTATAATGCTTTCCCTCACAACACTCATTTGGAAAAGCCTATTATTTCTTCAACGCACAACTTAAGCCCCTGGGGTTACATGCAGATTTTTTAAGGAGAACGAGAGCTGTTGGAGAACTAATTTCCAGATACTCAACTTCCATATATATATGTATTTCTAAAACTGACCTGTCTACAATGTCGAGGTCGAAGCTTTTCCCCCTCTTCATCACTACCTTTCTTCCACTTTTCAAAAGAAAGGCATTTCCATGACCCAATCCTATACCTTGCGCTGACTCAAGGTACAAAAACTCCCAGGACCCCATTAAGAGACAATTCGATAACTCCTTTAATAAAGGCATCATAAACACCCAAATCCACCTCTTTAAAACATAGACTTTCAATAAGTTTTTATTTTGCTTAATTATTTATTGAAATTAGTAATCCATATTGTTTTGATCAACGACATACTACTAAAAATAGTAATGATAAGTCAACCCAGAAGAAACTTTTAACACTTAGAGCTTTATGATCACAGAAAACATCGATTTAAACATATTTTTTTACACAGAGAAATAAGATAGCATGATCAATAAAATGACTTTTCAAGCTTAAAATCAAATCACATTAGGATAAATTCTGTGGGAGAAATAAAGTGGTAATAAGCTCAAGGGGAAAAAACAACTATGTAGAATATCTAGCAGTTAGAATTAGTTCATACTTTTCCAAAATGATTGATGTGATTATTAAATCACTATTTACAGTCTATTAGATAGATTTTAAAGACTGATGTAGCAGTAGCATTTTTATTTAAAAAGGTCATCACTCACAACATGGCCAGAGATGACATCCTTTGCATCTGTTTAAACTTATGATAAAAACTTTCAGATACCAATTTAAAAATACACAGAAGAGTAATCAGTTTCCATTTCAGAAAGATCATTGGCAGCAATGTGGAGGATAAACTATAAAGAGGGAAACTAAGAGGCCATTTGGGAGACTTGTTACAGTTCAGACAAGAACGTATTATGGCCCAACCTAGGGAAATAGAATGGTAAGCATAGGACAGATCCAAGATATGGTGAAGAGGCAAAATCAGTGGGGATACCGAGGAGGAAGGATTAGAGATTTTAAGGGGACTTCTCTGAATGCGTATCTTGAGGAAAATGGAGGAATTCTGACTGACTCTCAGGTTTCTGACTGTGAAGACCAGTTTAAAATAATGAGACCATTTCCTAAAATAGGTAATATAGCAGGTTTGGGGAAAAAGTGAGTTCGGTTTTGGGTATTTGAGTTTGAGATGCTTACAGGACTGACCATCTGGATGATACAACTCTTACAGGAATGGATGTAAAGTATAGGGAATGGAAGGTTGCAGGTAGTAGTAGAAGAAACCCTGGTTACAGCTATGATCACCCATGGGAGTAGGTAGAAATAGAAAAGGAGCCTAGGATGGAACACCCTCAAGGAAGGGGAAAGAAGATGGTCCTATAAAGTTCAGTGCATTATATATAACAATGAATGAATTTCAGTGCCTAACACATAACAACGCATGAGTATTTGGGGGCTCAGGGTGGGCTGTCTCAAAACATGCCACAATGGCATATTGATTATTTTGCATTGAAGTTGCTTGAGAAGCAGCTGATGGAAGAAGGAAACTCTGACCTCCCTGTCTCCCTGAAAAGCAGGAAATAAATCTCTTATGAAAGGTGCACTCCTTGGAACTGGAGGTAGAAGGACACCCTAATACATCAGAGATAGGGAATTCAGAGCCAAAAAGCCTGTGTAAACAAACCTTGTTACTTCTTCTATTTTACTACCTGAAGCCCAAACTCTGTTTAGATTCTTCACTTAGTAAGCATCCCAAACCTAAGTTTCTTTGTCCTGTCAATTCCTCACAAATTTATTATTATTTTTTTTATTATTTTTATTATTTTTTTTGTCTGAAAAGTATAAAAGCTGCCTTGCTTTGGCCATTTCTTAGTCCCATTTCTATGAGACCTCCATGTACATGAATTAAAATTTGTTTTTCTCTTGCTAATCTGTCTTGTGTCAATTTTATTATTAGTCCAGCCATAAATACTCAAGAGGGGTAGAGGGGAAAATTTACCCCTCCCTGATAAGTATTTGTGAATTAGAGGGAAAAGAGAAGTAGGCAGAATGTAGAATTAGGAGAAAATTTGTTACAAAATAAAGGCTTCACAGCTTGCTCCAAGTCACACAGATTAAGTAAGGAGTGGAGGTGGAATTAAACCTCAGCAAGTTTAACTCCAAAGACAGAGATCATAACTACCGTGCTGTACTGACACTCATGACAGAGGACAGCGAAGTATCTTAAGCAAGGTCACAGGAGAGACAGAAAGAGAAGCATTTACAGTATAATTTAAAGAGGTAAGGATGGTAGGGTTTTAGATTGGAGGCAGGAAGTGGAGGAACTACTCCCCAGTCTCCTCAATATCCTTCTCCTGGACCTATGCCTTAAATACAAAAAGTTCACTTCTCACATTTTCTTTCTGTTTTTCACATGGTTTCAAGCGGAAAGACCTAGTCCATCTTTAAATGAATGAGATTTCATTTGCAGCCAAGCTTAGCCTGGGTAGTAATTCCCTTATCAGAAACTTACCAGAAAGTTTCAGGTTGATGACACCCAAACCTAAGCTCAAAATTCTTATTGCCAATGTTTTAACATAAGGAACTTCAAGAACTGGAGAGAATAAATCAGTTATCCATACAATAACATGGAAGTATTTCCAAGTTTTACCGTTAAAGAAACAAAACATTTTTATCCCATTTCTGTAAATAACAATACTTATTACCTCTGGCATTGAAGAACATTTGGAATAAAATACTTCAGTCTATTAATAATGGTCATTTCTAGGAAACGTGCTTATGGGCATTTTTCGCCCTATAACTACGAGTTTTTATGCTCATGTATTAATCAGGAGGAAAAAATTCTGACCATGCTAGAAGCAGATGTTCTGTCTTCTCTGCTTGACTGAGTTCCTTAACAGCGGGTCATAGTCACTGGTATATATAGCAAAGAGTAGGGCTCACTAAGGTTCCACAACAAATGAATGAATTAATCAATGAATACGAGTCTTGACCATCTCACCTAGCTGTTGAGAAAACCACACATACTCCCATAAACGCGTTTTCCAGTTAATGTGCAAAACAGACATAGCCGTAATGGAGGCCAGTTAACTCAGCGTCCCTCCCTCCGTCAGCCTACACTACAATTGAAAAAATCCCGATTACGACTAAAAGTGTCTCGAGAGCACGAAAGTGCAGCTTTCTTCAGTACTCTTCGCTAACACGAACACACTCTGCCTGTGGGAGAACTCGGCGGCTGGGAAGCAGAACTGGAGTCGGCGTTGGTCCGAGGTGTTGTTCGGGGGGAGGTGAATCCCGCCGGCAACAGGCAGCGGTTAGGGCCGTTACTCACCATTTCTCGGGACGCCAAACTGGGGCTGGCGGAGTACCGAATTGAAGAGCATCTGGGCCGGAGGAAAACTTTCAACTGAGGGAAAAGCCGTGGAAATGCCCCCAGATTCAGCAGAAATCTTAAGTGGCGTCCCTTAGAACACGACTAGTTATTGCCTCCAACTCCCGCCACCGTAAGCCCCGGCCACCAAACTCCCCGCCAAACTGACGTCACGCCCTCTGATTGGCTCCCGCCGCGGCGTCCGGGCGCGTCCGAGTCACTTCCCCCTTCGAATCCCCGCCTCCTTTTCTCCCAGCCGCGGGAACCTGGAGTTCCTGAGCTCCCTGAGCGCCTGCGCAGGGCGCCGCAGAGGCGCTGGCGAACGGCGGGGAGACCAGAGCGCATGCGTAACACGGCTTGACAGAGCGCGGAGGAAAAATCCGCGAGAAGGTGGTGGAAGAAGATGGCGGTGCTGGGCAGGGTTTGCAATCTTTCTGAATAGGCTGGTCGAGTAACTATTCGGGTCATGGCGTCAAACTCAACTAAGTCTTTTCTGGCAGATGCCGGCTATGGCGAACAGGAGCTGGATGCTAACTCTGCCCTTATGGAATTAGACAAAGGTATTCGAAAGAGCGGGCTGAGCAGGTGAAACGCATGTGGGGGGAAGTGGCGCCCCCAGGCGGTGGTAGCCTCGGGAAGAGCCGGGAAGGCGCAAGCGCCTATCTTCCCTGGGCTGGGGCGGGCGCTGGGGCTGGAGCCAGTGCTTTTGGTGAGTCCAGGGCTTTTGCCGCTTTGCGAGATTGCCGGGAAATTGCAGCGTTGTTACATTGGCCTCGTACAGGTGAAAAAGTAGCGAGTGGGGGCCGTTTTGACCCCTTGAGGGCACAGTCTCCCGATTTTCCAAGCAGTTTCTAAAAATGATAAATTGAAATTGTGAAATTATTTTTCAGTATGTTCAGTTGAGACCAGGACTTCACCAAGAGTGCTGAATAATAATCTTGCACCGACTTATAACGATTCACTTGATTTCTGTAATTCTTACCTGCCGGTTATTAGGCAGGTTAAAAATAGGGCCAAGACCATCCGAAAATCAGAGCCCCTGCTCATTCTCTGCAGACGGATTCCACGAGTTCTTTTTCCTTACGGGAGTTGGAGTGGTGGGAGCTTGGTGTAGTAGTAGGAGCTTTGGGTAGACTGAGTTGAATTCTCATATTGTTCATTTTATGATCCTGGACAGGTCACCTAAGTTAACCTAACCTTGGTTTTTTTTCTGTGCAAAGTGGGTAAAGTACCATTGAGCTAGCAAGATTGTTGTAAATATTGTGATATAATGGTATGCAAAAGAAGCCTTTATTAAATGCAAAAGAGATTTGCCTTCTTTCTTAGATATGGATATGGGAGGCAAGGGCAGATACTTGTCAGTAAAGAACTGAAGTATTAAAATGAAACCTTTGTTTTCAGTGTACTTAAATGATTTTTATTGAATGGGGGAACCATTTTGTCACCTGGTATCCAGTTAATTTTTAATTAACTACAACCAGTGTGTAATATATTAAGAACTAGAGGTTAGAAGGATTTTTCTTAAAGTCCACTTTGAGCCACTTCCCAGCTCTCCGACTTGGACACTATCTTATACTTTTTGAGGACTCTTTTATGTTGTTTGTTTTTTAACCTGTAAACATTTACAGCGGGTTCGTCTAGATAAGAGTTTCTCAGACTTTTTAAAAAAGCTTTTAACTCCTTTTGATCAACGTAAAAATGCAACAGCACTCCAATGAGATATTCCTTTGGTTGAGTCACAGTATCTTTAGTGCAGGTCCATCAGCCAAGAAAATGATGTTGTGCTTTGATTTCTCAACAAATCTATGGGGACTTTTCCCTCTAAAATATAAAGTCATAACATTAAATGTGTTTTTTATACACTACATAATCTTTTCCTCCCCATTGTGATAGTTCCTTCCTTATTACCCTCTTAAGAGTTGCAGGTCTGGATATCTAAAATTCCTACTAATCCTATAAAGACATTTTCTACCACTGTGGTCCAGGTGGACTCATCCCATAATGACAGTAGAGCAGTGGTGTAGAACAGAATTGGGATGGGACTTTGAAGAAATGAGAAATCTAGAATTGTTTAATTCCAAAAAACTTGAAGTTGTAGTAAGAAAAAATATAACACAATTTTTCCTTCTTAAAAGTTGAAATAGGAATATTTCAGATCTGTAAAATATATAGGTGGCTATTGAGTGTAAACCAGGTGTCTGTCCTAGATACTAAGTGATGGTGTTAAATCCTCCCAGCAGTGTCTTGGGTGAGTATTTTACAGGTAGAATTTGATGTGGGGTTACTTGAATGCATGGATGCTCCACAGATACTGAGGGACTACTGTAGTGAGGAGGCAATTGTATCAATAACAATCCAGGGAAAAGAGAAGAGTGGCTTGGGCCAGGGTGGTTACAGTGAGGCTGTGTGAAGTGCTGAGATTCTGAATCTATTTTGAAGGTATAGCCAACAAGAGTAGCTAATGAATTGGATGAGAATGTGAGAGTTAAGTAGTCAGGAGAAACTCAGAGGTTTTTGGTCTGAGCTACTGGAAGTATGTATTGCCATTTACTGAGTGGATGAAAATCAAATCAGTTTGAGATTGTTAAATTTGAGATGTCTCTTAGACATCCAGATGGAGATGTTGGGTAGGCAGTTAGATATACAGATGTGATACTTGAACTCCATTATAAAGAAATATTTGTAGCACTAGTGTCAAGAAATACACTTGGGAAATGGTGCCATTTATAACCTGTTATATGTTTATAACCATTGCATTTTGTTCCGAGCATTTTGAGCAAGCATGGCAGTAAGCAACTTGTTTCTGATCTCTCTAGGAATAAATGGATGCTCTGGGGTTTTTTTGTGTGTTTTTTGCGGTACGCGGTCCTCTCACTGTTGTGGCCTCTCCTGTTGTGGAGCACAGGCTCCGGACGCGCAGGCTCCTCGGCCGAGGCTCACGGGGCCCAGCCGCTCCGCGGCATGTGGGATCTTCCCAGACCGGGGCACGAACCCGTGTCCCCTGCATCGGCAGGCGGATTCTCAACCACTGCGCCACCAGGGAAGCCCATGGATGCTCTTTTAAAGCTGACTTAACTCTGTTCATTTAGGATGTAGTTATTAACAGGAAAATCATCATTCATATAATAGCCATTAAGTCATTCAACAAATATTTACTGATCATCTACACTGTGTTAGGCACTCAGACTTGGGGCTGTATTAGTGAACAAAACAGCTTTAAGAAGCTCACATGAGGCAGACAGGGCTAGATCAAATATGGCCTTGTTAGGACAAGAAGTTTGGATTTATGCAAAGTGCATTGGGAAGACATTGAAAGTTTTTAAGCAGAGGACTGACATGGATTTGTTTACATTTTTGAAGGTCACTTTAGCTCCTATGTAGAGGTCGTTTTGCCTTCCCTTTTTTAAAGTTTTAAGCTGATAACCATGCTGCCTGAGCTGTGAAGATAGAGCAGAGTTAAGTGTCAAATCAAGTATAACTTATGTATATATGACACATTTCATAATCAATCATTTCTATAATATAGGTATTACAAAGGACATATCTCCCATAATTTACTCAGTGTAACTTTAACTAATGTAACTTCTACACTGTCCGTCTAAAGATTTTTAAGTCAGCTGATGGGAAGTTGTCCCAGTGATTTAGGAAAACTTATGCAAGATCTTCACCCTGGGTGAAAAGGAGAGTCTACCTTAAATGACGTCACTCAGCCTATCTGCTTTCTGTAAGGTTAGCCTTGTGGGGGGGATGAGATCCAAGAGCAATGGGGAAGAGAGTGGTTTCCCTTTCTTGCACCTGGGCAATGAGAAGGGAGGAAATGTAGGGGGTGGAGTTGCTGTCTGAGTTGTTGGTGAACTTAATGTTGCATGGAAAACTTGATGGTATGTTCAATGAAAAAGTTAATTATGAAATAGGAAATTGATGTAAATCAGGACAACTATCTGTTTTCCCTTAGATGCTGTCACTTCACCTATGTTCCAAAACATCTGAATTCTCAGACTGTGGAAGAGACCACAGGTTGCTTTTACTCTGTCCATATTGGCACAGATGTAGTTGGTATTATGATAAACAAATATGAGGCCTTGTGAGTATCCCCATATCCCCTACTAAAGAGGGAGGTCTGTGCAGCCAAGTTTGTACCAAGTGACTAATTCCAGGCCATAAGTGATTCAGAAGTGGACATGTGACCCACACTGAGTCAATCAAATTCTTTCTCTTGAGAATCTGTACTACCAGACCAAACTTGTGGCAGTGTGGCAGTATTGAGAAGTGGACCTGTAAGATCATGTAGAATTAAGGTCAGACTCTTAACTCAAAGCCACATAAAAACCAGCATTATAAAGGACTGATTCTTAAAGCCTGGCTGGTGATCCCTTGATGGTCTATGAACTGATCCAAAAATCCAAGGCCCTACTTTAGTTCTTACTGAAATCCATAGACTCATTTTTACATATGGCTAAAAGCTATTATCTTGTAACTTACAAAGTAAGTGATTAAATATTTCTAAAAGTTGGTATTCATAAAAATAATTTATGAGTCTAAATCAATATTTGTGCATATTGCACAATATTGCATACATTCTCACCATATATATTTACAGATTCTAAAGTTTGGGGGAAGGATGCTTTATTATTAATGCATCATCAGTTGAATTGACTATCCTATTAGTTGTTTTTATTCTTGCTTTTTAAATATAATTTACTGAGATGTTACTGTGATCAGTTTACTAAGCTGTTGTGAGATTGCCTTCGTATAATGTGTGGTGCATACTTGTGTTTGTATTTCTCCCCTCCCCACCTCATTTTTAATGAATAGACTTTAAGATGTTATGGTTTAAGATGTTAGGGTATTATGATTCCATTTTGAATCATTCTCACCCTTTAGCTAAAGGAAATGTATACAACAAATTCTCCTAAAGTGTGCTTGCATAGTAGTGTGTATTAGCAGTGTTCTTTGTAGTGGATATTAGTCATATTGGTGGTCACTTAGCATCTTGTGAACATTCTAAGCTTGAGGAATGGCCCACACCACAAGCACTGTCTCATCAAGGTGGAAGCAAAAGCTCACTTTCCTAGTTTCCCTTTTAAGAGTGCAGGAGAGAATTCCCTGGCCGTCCAGTGGTTAGGACTCCACGCCCTCACTGCCGAGGGCCCAGGTTCAATCCCTGGCTGGGGAACTAAGATCCCCACAAGTGGTGCGGCCAAAAAAAAAGCACAGGGTGTGAACTAGGCTCTGCCAATCAGACAGATCTCCAGGCTCTGTGATTTAGTTTAGAGATGCAAGAAGGCAGAGTTGAAGAGTACTTGCAGTTTTCTTGGCAGCAGCAGTGGCTGCAGTGTCCATAGTGTACAGTAGTAGCAGCAATGGCTACTACATTCTTAGATGATAGGAGCGCTAATTATAGCATCTGGTGCTTTCCAACAACAATAGTTTACCTCATCTAATCAGTTTGGCAGTGTGGAGTTAGGTGTTCTTAGGAGTTTTGCCTTAAAACTGCTTATTACTTTAATAAACACTCAATAAAAACTCATTTCCTGCCTAATCATCAGAGTTAGCTTCTGTTGCTTGCAGCTAAGAAGTCTTTTGACTGATACATGCTACCTAGCAATGTATGCTGTTTTGAAAACTTGACTGATGTGTCACAAATCCCAGGTTTACCATAATTTATGTTATTTCTCTTCAATTCCTTGGAATTTGTCATCCCTCAGAATTATACCACTCTGAAATCCCATTCAAATATCTCTTCTTTAATCTTAACCTCTGTCCTCTAGTTGCTTGCTAGAAATGCATTTTAGCATAATAATTAGGACCAGATTGCCAGGATTTGAATTCCATCTCTGCCATTTATTAGCCATTGTGTCTTAGGCAAGTCGCTTAACTATTCTTTACCTGAGTCCTCATCTTTAAAATGGGAATTATTGAATAATACCTAGCTTCTGTGAGTATAGTGAGAGCTTAATACATGTAAAATGCTTACTAGAGTATCTGGCACAGAATAAGCACTTAATATGCATCATCATCATCGTCATGATTAACTGCTACTTTAACCATTCTTTATTTCATTCAGACCTCAGTATACTTACCTCTCTACTTCCCTTACCTCTCAGTCCCTTTGTGTTTTTACTTCTTTATCCAGCTTAGATTTTATGGTCCCTCATTTCATTAATTTCATTAAGTTTCTTACCAGTACTTTATATTCTCATCCAAGGTTCTATTTTAGTCATGTGTGCCCAAAGGCAGCCAAAAATTGCTGGAGAATGTCATACAACTTGGTATGTGGCTATTATCAGAAATGACACAAGCCCAAACTGGCCTTCAACACAGACCTGCAATACTACAATGTTTCTTTAGTCAGGATTCTCTCACCTTCTTTAGTGACATTTCAGATCTTTAAATTTTCAAAAAAAAACCCAAACCCCAGAAATCCTGGGTTTTATGTGGAATCTCATTTCATTTTTAATGTTTGACAATGAATTCAAAACCTTTGAAAACATTGTATCATAAAATTACTCTGAGGGCCAGATTCAGCAGCCTACTAGTTTTCAGTCAAATAAGATTAAGTGGCAGAGGATAGCTTGAGGATCTACTCGCCTACCTTCGCAAAACAGCGAAATAGATGCCTGGGCCCCCACTATAGAGATTTGGTAGGTTGGAGAGGAACCCTAGCATAGACATTTTTGAAAAATTTCACAAATGTTTCTGATGCAGAATCAGACCTGATAAACCACTAGCATAGCAAAATGTTCTGCACATTTTAAATGAGAAATACGTTTAGAATAATGAATTTCATTGCTGCCAAATGGATTTTGACTGAATAAGCAATTTATGGACAACTTATTTTAGTTCTTCCTAGTCTACCTGCATGTTGCAACTAAGTTGAGCACTCTTTAACTCCAGGCACTGAAAAGGAAGAGATCTCTGTTGCTTTGGTGGGAGAATAAAAAGTAAAATGTAGAAACAGCAGTCACATCCTTCCACAGTGGGTCTTACAGTGACATTCTTATGATCATTGGTCTTCTGATCAGGGTATTTTTCCTCAGATTTGTTGTAGCTAGCAACGGAAGTACAGTGAATAACCTCTTAAACCCCTCTAAGAATAAGATCTGCTTGTGCTGAGCTGCTATTTTCAGGTGCTTGGCTTATACTGGAGTTGGAATTGGCCTAGAGCAAGCAAGCTGGGTACTATACTGCCCCAGCCTAGGATTGTTGGTTGCTGCATTGCAGGCCTTAATGCACTTCTCTCTTCTCTTGTACCCTAGCTTCTGACCTTGTGAGCCAGCCTAGCTTCTCATTTCCTCTCTCATAAAACCCATACCAGAAAATAAGCGAAACATTTACTATTCTTTAGCTCATGTACCCTGATGGCTCTGTTATAGGAATGAGGGTCTACTTTATCTTAAAGAAATAAAATTTAACCACACTAGAGAAATCAAAACCTTTCTTTGACCAGATGCAAAATTATCTTTGGTACATTTTAAATCAGCATGTTTAAGTAAATGATTTGGTCTGTGGTTCTGTTTTTAAAGGGAAGGTAAAGTGGATTATATTCTGTTGAGGACATTCCCTGTATGTAGACCACTTCCTACTTTACCTTTTTCATTCCAACCAAGGTTAATTTATTACAAACAGAACTTTACTATCCTTTGTATCACTCAACTCTTGAGAAGAGAAGGAAGCAAGTCCAATTACTGTGGGTTCTCCCAGCATTCCTTTCTCCCAGCATTCCCTTCCCCCAGCACACGTACATAAGCACACATCTCTTCCTTCTCTGTTCTCACACCTCCATCCTCGGACTTGCCTTTCTTTTTCTCCCCTTCCCTGGTGTCCTTCAGTGCCCTATCTGCGTGTCCCTTGACCCCTTTTTCAAGGATACAGGAGCCATTGCCAGTAACCTACAGTGTCTCTGTTGGTACTGTGCATTTTGTGGGAAGAAAACTCCTAGATCTTCTAGTGGCAGTTCTTGTGTGTATGGAAGTTGGTTGGTGGGTGAGGGGTGTAGGGAGAAGGGAGCAGACAAAGAAGGGGTATGTTCTAAATATCTCAGTTAGAAATTAGAGTTAATTTTGAATTAATTTTCCCAGAGGAACTTTTATTGTAAGTGGTTATTAGATTATGGAGTACTATGAGTACTGATAGTGCTATATTTTTTCCTATGAGGAAATATTTTCCAAGTACCAAGTAACTAACATGAGTGTACCTATAGAACTTAACTCATTAGTAAGTTGTAGAAATTGCATGTGCAGATTTACTTTGTGGTTGTCTTATGTATTGGAACAAAGTGGCAACCAGTAAAGAGCCCTCTGTCAACTGGGGGAAAACCGCACAACATAAGAGCTGTGATTTGAGTTTTATTCAGTGTCTTACTGATGACTATAGCCTTGGAGACAGCCTTCCAGATGGCTCTGAGGAACTGCTCTGAAGAGGCAGAGGGAGAGGTCAGGATACATGTGATTTTGGCTAAGGAGTATGTGCAATCCAACATATGTCTCGGTAGAAGGTTACTGCTAGTCTAAGGAACAGATATCTCAGTTAATGATTTTAGTGCTTTTCTAAGTGTGGGAAGATGCAAGAATCTGGGTTCATAAAAATTTGTTTTTCCTGAAATATAACTATCTAAGGGCCTGTTTTGCCTGTTTTCCGTAAAGCACAGAGTGCCTCATCTTGTTCTTTGTCCTAAATTCCTTTCAGGGTGTGCTGTAGGTCAGCGACTTAATCTTTGTAGAGCTGAATGGCAAGTGACATTCCTTGTTTTACACCTCAGACAAACATTTCCTTTGTCATTTTTTAACAGTGAACAAACTTTACTGAACAGAGATGTTCTAGGGCACTTATTCTTGTGCAGATATAATCAGCATTTTGTAAATGGCAAAATACTAAAAGAAAAATATTTGAAGGTGTTACTGTTAATTTCATATCAAGATACTCATTCTTAATGAAATTTTTAAGGATTGAATATTAACTCCTTTTATTTGTTGGATTTTTTAAAAAATCAGATTCATTGAGGGAATTCCCTGACGGTCCAGTGGTTAGGATCCGGCGCTTTCACTGCTGAGGGCCCAGGTTCAACCCCTGTTTGGGGAACTAAGATTGCACAAGCTGTGTGCGGCATGGGGAAAAAAAAATCAGATTTCATTGAGGTATAATTTGTATATAATAAAATCCACCAAATGTATGCAGTCATGAAACCACTACCTAGAACAATTCTTCCACTCCCAAAACTTGCCCTGTGCCCCTTTGTGGTCAGTTCTCTTTCTTTAGCTTCTGGCAACCACTTTCTGCTTTCTATTCCCATAGTTTTGCCTTTTCCAGAATGTCATATACAGTAGTCTTTTGGGACTGACTTCTTTCACTTAGCATAATGATTTTGAGATCCACCCATGTTGTTGTATCAGTAATCGGTTTCTTTTTATTGCTGAGTATGAGTCCATTGTATGGACCACAGTTTGTTTATTCATTCACCAGTTGATAGACTTGGTTGGGTTGTTTCCAGTTTGGGGCTATTACGAATTATGTTGCTGTGAACATTTGCATACAGATCTTTGTATGGACAGATGTTTTCAATTCACTTAGGTAAATATTTGGAAGTAAGATTGCTGAGTGTATAATAAGTGTATATTTACCTTGATAAGAAATGACCAAACTGTTTTCCAAAGAACTGTATAGTTTTGCATTTCCACCAGCAATGTATGAGTTTTAGTTGCTCTATATCCTCTTAGCACTTGGTATTGTCGGTCTTTTTTGCCATTCTAATTGATGTGTAGTGGTGTCTTACTGTGGTTTTTAATTTACATTTCATGGATGACTAACAATGATGAGCATCTGTTCAAGTGCTTATGTTTGCCATCCTTATTCCCTCTTTAGTGAAATTTCTCTTCAAATCTTTCCCATTTAAAAAAATTAAGTTTTCTTTTTATTGAGATACAAGAACTATGGATAAAGTCCTTTATCAGATACATGTTCTATAAGTATTTTCTTCCAGTATGTGGCTTGTTTTTTTATTCTCTTAACAGTATATTTTGAAGAGTTTTTTGTTTTAATAAATTTATTTATTTATTTATTTTTGGCTGCAGTGGGTCTTCGTTGCTGCGCACGGGCTTTCTCTAGTTGCAGCAAGTGAGGGCTACTGTCCATTGCGGTGCACGGGCTTCTCATTGCGGTGGCTTCTCTTGTTGTGGAGCATGGGCTCTAGGTGCGCAGGCTTTAGTAGTTGTGGCACGCGGGCCCAGTAGTTGTGGCTTGCGGGCTCTAGAGCTCAGGCTCAGTAGTCGTGGCACACAGGCTTAGTTGAGCTCCACAGCATGTGGGATCTTCCCGGACCAGGGCTCGAACCCGTGTCCCCTACATTGCCAGGCGGATTCTTAACCACTGTGCCACTAGGGCCACCAGGGAAGCCGAAGAGCAGAAGTTTTTAATTTTGATAGAGTTTAACTTATCACTTTTTAATTTTATGATGTTTTTAATCTAAAAACTCCACTTTTTTTGGTTTTATCTAAGAATTCTTTGCTTAACCTAAGCTTATAAAGATTTCCTCTGTATTTTCTTCTATATAATTTATAATTTTAGCTCTTACATTTAGGTCTATGGTTCATTTTGAGTTAATTTTTGTATATGGTGCAAATTAAGGATTGAGTTTCTTTTTTTCTTTTCTTTTTTTAAATTTCCCTTCTGATTTCTTCTTTCACCCTTTCACTTCTTTCAGTGATTCATCTTATTGATTATAAGTGTGTTGCTGAATTTCCAAATATTTGGGAATTTTTAGATATTTTTCTCTTACTGATTTTTAATTTAATTCCATTATGGTCAGAGAACATACATAGTATGATTTCAGTCCTTTTAAATTTGTTGAGGTTTACTTATGGCCCCAAATATTTTATCAACTCAGTCTTTTTTAAAAAAGTTTCTTTTTCATTATTCTGTATCTAAAAGTGACACTTTACCAAATTACTATTTCATATGCCATTTTTATTTTTGAAAAGGTAATGAGTTACAATTATACTTTACTTAATTGTTAAGAATGATTATTACTTTACTGTGTAAATAATTTTACTCTGTAATACTGTGTTGATATTTGCTATTTTTGCCTTATTGTAGCCACAAATTTGTAATCTGTTCTTCCCTTTTTATGCTCTTCATAGGTCTAAGGTCTGGCAAACTTGGTGAACAGTGTGAAGCAGTTGTCCGCTTTCCCAGGCTCTTTCAGAAGTATCCATTCCCCATTCTCATCAATTCTGCTTTCCTAAAGTTAGCTGATGTTTTCAGAGTTGGGTAAGTCTTTTTAAGGCCTTGGTGTCCTAAAGCACATTGTTCCTATTTCTTTATTTTATATTGTGGTCTGTATTCTTTTTGGCTTTTAGGGCTTCCACATGGTTCATTACCATTTTAATGGATGCACATGGCAATTTGCAACAAATTTTGGTGTGAAATTTAATGGCATTTTAAGCAAAAGTGAAGGATATAAGTCAGAGAGTACTTATTTCTTTGGGGGACAGGATTATTCAAAATTAAGACAACCTTAGTATATTACTGTATATTTCGGAAATATCTGTGGCTTTGTGCAGATAGTTTGGAGAAGTTTCTGATTTAACAGTTTATTTTATAACGTGAAATTACATGTTACATGAGATTATGGGTCACTGTGAAGTGCCTGAAACATGTAAGCAAGCACTGAATATACACCTATTTTTTTCCCTCTGCCATTCCCTCTCCCACTTCTTTCCACCCTTCTCCATGCATTCATGTGCTTATACACACACCAGATCAGACTTGGAGAAATGATGTTGTAGAATTAGCTTGAGAGGAAGATGACCATCTCCTTGGTTATAATATGACTGAGGAGATTGAGTTTGGGTCCAGGGCTTCTCTTTATGTTACTACTGTTTTGGTGCCTTGCAGTAGGACTGCAGGCTTTGCTAACTGCTTATGCTTAGTACGCATCTCATGTACAGTTGGCCCTCTGCAACTAAGCATTCTGCATCCATGGGTTCTACCAACCGTGGGTCAAAAATATTTGGAAAAAAAATTCCAGAAAGTTCCAAAAAGCAAAACTTGAGTTTGCCACACATTGGCAACTATTTACATTGTATTTACATTTATTTATATAGCATTTATATTGTATTAGGTATTGTAAATAATCTAGAGATGATTTAAAAGTGTGTGGGAGGATGTGCAAATACTATGCCATTTTGTATAAGGGATTCGAGTCTCCAAGGGTTTTGGTATGGCAGGAGGTAGTCTGGAACCAGTCCCCCTCCCCACCATGGATATCACAGGATGACTCTACAGACTAACTCTTTCAGTGGTAAGACAGAGAATATTAAGATTGAAAAACATTGGCCTATTGCTAAAATTTATTAATATCATTAGTGTTACTTTGATTCCTAATTAAATATTACTTTATAAAGTGGTCTAATTTATTTTATCTGTGGTTTTTCATAGAAACAATTTCCTGAGGCTATGTGTTCTTAAAGTTACTCAACAAAGTGAGAAGCATTTGGAGAAGATTCTAAATGTGGATGAATTTGTGAAGAGGATTTTCTCTGTGATTCATAGTAATGATCCTGTAGCAAGAGCCATCACACTCCGGTATACTGTTATGCTAATGAGTCACCACAAGATTGTTTGAGTTGTGATTATATATCCCCAAAAGGCAATATATTTACTTTTATCATTTTGAATATTAAGAATTTATTTTTATTTTTTCTACTAACAGTCACTGAGAAAATATGGTAACCATCCTAATCTGTAAATGCCTTGCAGCTAACCATCTATGATACTGTTTTGGTAACTTACGTTTGAAATATTTCTCTTTGTGGGTGGATCCTCTGATCTGATAACTCTAAGGTGAATGTGGCTTAGCCTCAGCTTATTATGAACTTTTACCTTCCTGACCTTGTTCTACTGTTTCATGTCAGTTTTCTGTATTCATCCTTGGTTATGTGCTTGTTTTTGTATATGATAATTTATATCTGGACTCCTTGGAGAATGCCAGATATAACCATCTTAGTTTCTTCAACCTTTTCTTTTCTTTCTTGGCATTAAAAAAAATTTTTTTTTAAGTTTTGTTAGAATTTCATTTTGTAAGCCTTATATCCAGCTTGAACCAATATCCTCATTTTAGGTCTATCATCTGTGAAATTATATGCATAATTTTTGGATTGTTTGAAACTCACTTTCCTAAACTCTTCCTTCCTCAATTCTGATATGAGCCCCAGGGAGCATTCTCCTTTCTTCTCTTGATATTGAGGAGAGATTTGAAAATCATGATACAAGTAATCACTGATGTTGAAAAACAGACTGGGAAGTCTTACTTTTTACTTTGCGGATCTGCTTAATAACAAAAGTATTGAACTCTTAATGCTTTGCTAAAATGGACTTCTTTATACAACATTGGAAAATTGATACTTTGATGCTTTAATAATTTAAAAGTTTCTTTTTCTGGGCTCTCTTTGGTACTCGGCATGTACTTCAAGGTGATTCTTAAAAGTTTTGCTTGTGTTAAATAAGCCATGTTAGTTTTTCTGACATATTGAAGTATGGAAAAGTGTTTAGAATTTGAGTTACTGCTTGATTTCTAAAATTGATACTTTATTAACCTGAGATTTATGGAATGACCTGTAAACTTTAGTTTTGGTAATTTAGCTTTGCCTGTTTCTTCCTTTTCTGACCTTGAGCTTATTGTATTTCCATTCTTCTTGGGTTTCTCTGTTTGTGCAGGATGTTGGGAAGTCTGGCATCAATAATTCCTGAGAGGAAGAATGCTCATCATAGTATTCGTCAGAGTCTGGATTCACATGATAACGTAGAAGTTGAAGCTGCTGTTTTTGCTGCTGCTAACTTCTCTGCACAGTCAAAGTAAGCGTAGGCCTTTTATAATTTCGCTTCCCAGGAAGAGGTTTTGAAGGAGTAACTCATCTGTGTATGTAAAACACTAAGGGATACAGAAAAATGTAAATTGCAAAGTGTATTTTCCAAGAGGATTTCCGTCATGTTGGGAAAACAGGACTTAAATCCATAAAACAGAAAAGTTAAGTACAGATGTTGGCATTAACTGTAAATGAAATTAGAGTTTCCAGAAGGACAGGCTCAGCATGGGATTAGAGTAGTTGGGGAAGGCTTCACTGGGGAGCAGAAGCTTTGTCTGCTGAACAGCCTTCCCCAGACATACAGTCCTAATACTAAATTGCTGCTTTCTTGCTGTCCTCTCAAGTTTAGCTTTTTGGCAGTAGAACTGTGCACAGTTTGACAGAGACAGTAACTTGAGTTGAAACCAATTTTAATTTCTTTGGGATGTCATGGTCTACTATCTTACAAAACAGTATATCTCTCTGTGTGTGTGTGTGTGTGTGTGTCTGTGTGGTGTGTATATATATATTTTTTTGATGAAATGTTGACCATCGTTTTATTACTGTGTTTGACTTGCTTGATTATCCTCTCTAAAAAATAAATATTATTCCCTTTAGTGACTGATGGGGAGGTAGCATTGCTTTCTGGAGGACATTTTGGTAAAAATATGTATTTTGCTTCAAACATGTGCATTCCTTTCACCTAGAAAATCCACTTATAAAAACTTATCCTAAGGAGGCAGCAATATGTACTGATATTTACTAACAAGGGTTATAGGGTTATAGTAACCAAAAAAATTAGTAACAACTTAAATTCCAACCAGTGTGCTAGTAAGATATATGTGACCGTACAACGAAATACTATATCAGCTTTTGTAATGCATATATTTTAGAAATGTATTTGGACATACGTTACATAATAGGTTATATGATATTATAGATTTATTTAAAAAACAAGTATTTATATTTATGGAATAGAAAAAAGACTAGAAGGATATATATCGAAGTATTATCTCTGATTGGTAAGATGGTTATCTTATTTTTGTTTTCTTTTTTACAAATTTCTGTATATCCTGCTAGGAGCAAGTTTTGGTTTTATAATCAGATGACTAATGAATTTTATTTAATAAAAAGTAGCATTTACGGGCTTCCCTGGTGGCGCAGTGGTTGAGAGTCCGCCTGCCGATGCAGGGGACACGGGTTCGTGCCCCGGTCTGGGAAGA
>NW_006777801.1:3159250-3161706 GCF_000442215.2 Lipotes vexillifer
AGAGACACAAACAGAAAAGGGCCGGCATCCCAAAAAAAAAAAAAAAAAAAAAAAAAAAAAAATAGCATTTACTAAGAGCCTCTGCTAAATTTGGATAAGACTTGAAAGAGTTAATCACCAACAGTCTTCCTTTATATTTTATTAATACATGCACATTCTTCTCTTCAGCTGCTCTTATGAAGCCTTCAGAATTCCAGGACTACTCATTGGAAAAGGAGATGAGAGAATAGAAAGCATACAGTCTTTAATTCACTGATCGAAAGTAGTATGTGTGGCAATAATTGAGGATGAGAAATATCTGAGTAAAGACAGTTCCTATTTGTGCTTTTGAAAGTTGGCATTCTTTTCTTATTGATGACCAGTAAACATTTAATAGTTTGTGTAGAAGCAGTTTTTCACATACCAGGCTTCAATATGGTATACTCGTGATTTGTGATGTTTAAAAATACCAAATTAGTGCAATAGGAAAGTCTGAAGGACCTATCTAGATGTATCAGTGTGAATAAGGAAATACGTCTTTTTCAGATTAGCATTTACCTCTTCCCCCAGAAGTGATGACCTGGCTTGAGATCAAATACCTCAACCAATACTGATGGATTTTTTATGTTAGTATCTCCATCAATTTTGGATCTTAAACAAATTACAGAAACTGGCCAAAAAAGACCTTAAGAATTTATTTAATTCTGTTTCCACCTGTCTGCTACCACAACCACATGTGACGTGTTCTGAAAAAGGTGATAATTTTTAAGAGCTAGTGCCAGAGCAGGAGTTGCAAACCCAAATGGCTTCAGGGACCAGGGAGGCATTGTCAGTGAGAGAAGTGACTTCACGTGGTGACTGTGGTGAACTGAAGGGTGCACTCACCATCTAAAAGGAGTAGCCCCTTGGTACCAGTAGATGGTAACAGTGCAGGAGTGTATGACCAATGGTGTGACATCGGAATTTGGGGGTGGGGGGTGGTGGGAAGATGCTGGAGAATCGGATTATTCTGTTTATTTCACCATACAAGACTATATATTCTTAACATATTCTTAATGCTGACATTAAGAATTTAAAAAAATATTATTAGACCAGAAAAAAGAAAAAAAGAAAAGAAAACTGCAGGCTTCTAACTTGCAGTTTATTGACCCTAGAGGAGTGTAACAGACTTTTAAACTTTGAGTTGTTATCAAAGTTATTATATAGTTAGTGGGACTTCCCTGGTGGTGCAGTGGTTGGGAGACCATCTGCCAACGCAAGGGACACGTGTTCGAGCCCTGGTCTGGGAAGATCCCACATGCCGCGGAGCAACTGAGTCCATGCACCACAACTACTGAGCCTGCACTCTAGAGCCCACGAGCCACAACTACTGAATCCGCGCACCACGACTACTGAAGCCCACGTGCCTAGAGCCTGTGCTCCACAGCAAGAGAAGCCACTGCAATGAGGAGCCCGTGCGCTGCAACAAAAAGTGGACCCCACTCACTGCAACTAGAGAAAGCCCGAGCACAGCAGCAAAGACCCAACGCTGCCAAAAATTAAAAAAAAAAAAAAAAAGATACTATTTTTTAAAAAGTTATTATATAGTTAGTGAAGAAATACTTAGTGAATATCCATCATGTCCAGACTCTATTCCAAGCACCAGGAATACAGAAGTGGAAAAGATGAATGACCTGTTGTGCTGTAAACACAAAATAGTTTCAGCTGCTCATTAATGTTATGGAAAAATAGAACAGTTTTGTCATCGTGATGATGACCTGAGTGAGCTGCTTAGGTAGAGTGATCAGGGAAGGCCTCACTGAGTAGGTGACATTTGAGCTGAAACTGGGTGCTGAAGAAGAGGCAGCAATCTAGAGGAAGGATATTCCAAGCAGAAGGAATAACAAGTACAAGAGCACTCTGAAATGTGAACAGGTCATCTATACATACCTAATACATCTTTTGCCTTATACCTGAAAGCCATTTACAACTTACTTTTTCTTATCAAATGTGAGGCTGATATCAGAGCAGTAGTTTTGAAACTATTTGGTATCAGAATCCCTTTACACTCTTCAAACATTATTGAAGTCCTCAAAGAGCTTTTTTGGTTTATATGGATTATTATATCAACTGATAGTTACTGTATTAGAATGAAAATGCCTAAATTTTAAAAATATTTATTAGTTCATTTAAAAAGTAACACATTCTGGGACTTCCCTGGTGGCACAGTGGTTGAGAGTCCGCCTGCCGATGCAGGGGACACGGGTTTGTGCCCCGGTCTGGGAAGATCCCACTTGCCACAGAGCGGCTAGGCCCATGAGCCGTGGCCGCTGAGCCTGCGCGTCTGGAGCCTGTGTTCCGCAACAGGAGAGGCCACAACAGTGAGAGGCCCGCGTACCGCAAAAAAAAAAAAGTAACAAATTCTTAATATGTTAACATAAAAATATCTTTATGAAAATAATTATTTTCGAAAACAGAAATCAATTTTGTGGAAAGAG
>NW_006777801.1:3161716-3168789 GCF_000442215.2 Lipotes vexillifer
GAAAGAGTGGCCTTGTTTTACATTTTTACAAATCTCTTTAATGTCTGGCTGGATTCTCATATCTGATTCTGTGTTCACTGTTTCTGTTGCAATGTTATTTTCGTTAAAATATGTGAAAAAAATCCAGCCTCACACAGATATATAGTTGGAAAAGAGAGGAGTGTTTTTAAAGGCTTTATAGGTAATTATGGATGTTTTTCTTTGATACTATACCGAAACTAGAAAAGTGTTGGTTCCTAAAGGTTAATTGCCCTGTGAACTCTAAAACCACCAGTGAATATGTACTGTTACATTGAAAGCCATTGGCCTCTCTTACCCGTGTATGGTTTTATAACCTAGATATTGGTCTTCTGGAAAATATTGGTTCACTGTGTTATGCAGGTCTTCCAAATGTTGACCTTTTTCATTGTAAAATATCAAAGGATCACATTTGTTACTATCACCACTGATCTCATCAGGAAGGTCTGTAAATATTAAGCTGTCAAGCTCATGGTGACAGATACAAGTTTTCTGAAATGCTAATTTTTGCTTAGAAGCTAAGATTGGCAAAAAATTTTCCCACTTTCCTTAAAGTTACAAGCTTTCTTTATTCATCTTTTTAGAAAATATCTGCAAATAGCCAACTCTGAATAATTATGGAATTTCGTGAAACAAAATGGGTAGTTCATGTCAAAACTCAAATGACTGCATGGTACTTTTCCTGCAGACAACCACTGTGTACTTGATGTGTGCTTTCCATTTTGTCAGAGAATATTAAATAATATCTTAATGGCAGAAAATGTTTTATATAGACATCAAACTGCAGAGGGGAAGTATTCCATGCCCTGTGTATAATTTATCATGACTAAAAGAGCCAAGTTAGATCATATTATCTGTATCTTATTTCCTTACATGTTATATAATGTTTTATCCCAAACATTCATGTTATTAATAACTTTTGCAACATTCAGTGATATTTCAATTGCAACAGACTCAAAAGCAACACCTTGGAAAATACTTTACACATATATAATATTTTTAAAATGTCTACTTTGTTTTTAATTTTTATTTTATTTTTTTAATTGAAGTATAATTTGTTTACAATGTTGTGTTAGTTTTAGGTGTATAGCAAAGTGATTCAGTTATGCATATATATATCTATTTTTCAGATTCTTTTCCCATATAGGTTATTACAAAATATTGAGTATAGTTCCCTGTGCTATACAGTAGGTCCTATTTGTTATCTATTTTACATATAGTAGTGTGTATACGTTAACCCCAAACTCCTAATTTATCCCTCCTCCCCCTCCCCCTTGGTAAGCAAAAGTCTATTTTCCATGTCTGTGGGTCTATTTCTGTTTTGTATATAAGTTCATCTGTATCATTTTTTTTGATTCCACATTTAAGCTATATCATATTTATCTTTTTCAGTCTGGCTTACTTAGTATGACAATCTAGGTCCATCCATGTTGCTGCAGATGGCATCTTTCATTCTTTTTTATGGCTGAGTAATGTTCCACTGTATATGTATACCACATCTTCTTTATCTGTTCATCTGTTGAAGGACATTTAGGTTGTCTCCATGTCTTGGCTGCTGTAAATAGTGCTGCAGTGAACATTGGGGTGCATGTATCTTTTCAAATTATGGTTTTCTCAGGGTATATGCCCAGTAGTGGGATTGCTGGGTCATATGGTCATTCTGATTTTAGATTTTTAAGGAACCTCCATACTATTCTCCATAGTAGCTGCACCAATTTACCTTCCCACCAGCAATGTAGGAGGGTTCCCTTTTCTCCACACCCTCTCCAGCATTTATTATTTGTAGACTTTTTATGATGGCCATTCTGACTGGTGTAAGGTGATACCTCATTGTAGTTTTGATTTGTGCTTCTCTAGTAATTAGCGATGTTGAACATTGTTTCATGTGCCTTTTGGCCATCTGTATGTCTTCTTTCTTCTTTGGAGAAATTTCTGTTTAGATCTTCTGCCCATTTTTTGATTGGGTTGTTTGTTTCTTTGATACGGAGCTGTATGAGCTGTTTGTGTATTTTGGAGATTAATCCTTTGTTGCATCGTTTGCAAATATTTTCTCCCATTCTGTAGGTTGTCTTTTTGCTTTGCATATGGTTTCCTCTACTGTGCAAAAGCTTTTAAGTTTAATTAAGTCCTATTTGTTTATTTTTGTTTTTATTTCCATTACTCTAGGAGATGGATCCGAAAAGATTTATGTCAAAGAGTATTCTGCCTGTTTTCCTCTGGGAGTTTTATAGTATACAGTCTTACATTTAGGTCTTTAATCTAAAAAATGGCCACTTTTAAATAATTTGGCTCTTAGTAAGATTCTATCCATATTTCCTACTGCGTTTCTACTACTTCATACTCTGTTTTTCTAAAATTCAGAATATTTGGTGTATATTTTATTGTTTACATAAGTGATCGCTTGTGTGTTGAAAGCTTCCCTTAATTAAAAGTGTGTCCTAAAACATTGTAGACTGAGAGAGTGACCTTGAGTCTTTCAGACAGTGTCATTTAGTAATGCAAATGGCAACAATGCTCATAAATCAGAGCATCTTTCCTTGAAAATCATGTGGGAACAGTGTTGGCATAAGCCCACTGCTGTTTGGAGTTTTGGTTTCAGTTGCATTTCTTACCCCAGCCCTGGCACCTCACCTTAGGAATATTAGTTACGATTTGGAGTATTGCATTTCTCCTGTGCTTACTGTGTTCTGTTTCTTTTAAGTCCTCGGAAAACTGAAGCAAATTTAATTGTTTGGTTTTAAAGATTTTGCTGTTTTCTCTTTCCAAAGGGATTTTGCTGTAGGAATCTGTAACAAAATCAGTGAAATGATTCAAGGTATGTATGCTTCATTTGGTATTATGAAGTAACTTAATGGGATTTATATTAATAGCTGCTAACATTTATTAAGTACTTACTGTGTGCTAGTCACTATTCATTCGTTTATTCATTCAAATAATGTTTATTAAGTGTCTTCTAAATGCCAGAACTATTCTAGGTGCTTAGGATACAGTAGTACACAAAACAAAGCCCTTGCCCTCATGTAACCTACATTCTAATGGTGGAAGGGTTGGTGGTGGCAACAGATAAGTAAATTTATGACATATCAGGTGCTGTGGAGAACAAGTGTGGTAAGAAGGATAGAGAGTCCCCAGAGCAGATGGACGGATAGAAGGGGGAAAGTTACTGTTTTATATGTGTTGATCAAGGAAGACTTCTTTTTTTTTTTTTTTTTTTTTAAAACAATGTATTTATTTATTTATTTATTTATGGCTGTGTTGGGTCTTCATTTCTGTGCATGGGCTTTCTCTAGTTGTGGCAAGTGGGGGTCACTCTTCATCGCGGTGCGCAGGCCTCTCACTATCGCGGCCTCTGTTGTTGCGGAGCACAGGCTCCAGACGCGCAGGCTCAGTAATTGTGGCTCACGGGCCCAGTTGCTCCATTTATTTATGGCTGTGTTGGGTCTTCATTTCTGTGCATGGGCTTTCTCTAGTTGTGGCAAGTGGGGGTCACTCTTCATCGCGGTGCGCAGGCCTCTCACTATCGCGGCCTCTGTTGTTGCGGAGCACAGGCTCCAGACGCGCAGGCTCAGTAATTGTGGCTCACGGGCCCAGTTGCTCCATGGCATGTGGGATCTTCCCAGACCAGGGCTCGAACCTGTGTCGTCTGCATTGGCAGGCAGATTCTCAACCACTGCGCCACCAGGGAAGCCCAAGGAAGACTTCTGATAAAGTGATATTTGAGTGAGAAATGCAGATATTTAGGGGGAAAACATTCTGACCTGGGGGAGAGCTGTGCTGTTAGGAGCTCTGGGACTCTCTTCACTCTGCTAATGTCCTTCCAGTATATTCCAGCTGCAACGAAACTCAAATCCAAATTCCTCACTGTAGCCTACAAAGCCTTAGTATTCTAATCTCATCTTCCATACTGTGCTTCACATGTATTACCCCATTTACCCTCATGATATTCATAAAAGGAAGCTCTGGGGTTACAGCATTGCACAGCTCTAGAGAACACGACTCGCTTGGTGTATTTCTAGATGGCATTTCTTTGAATTGTGCAATTTGGCAGACTTGGATAGGTAATACTACTACCTCTATTTTATGGAAAAGGAAATGGAACCACAATAAAATCACTTAATTGAAGACCAAGATACAGTGGTTGAGCTTTGTCCTGTTTCTGTTTATTCCTTTGTCTTTTTTCCCCTGCTGCCAGAAAAGGGCTGTCCTGCAGAAAGCTATCATTAGAAGGAAGCATCACTCATTCATTGAGCAGGTTTTTATTGAATGCCTGCTGTATCAGACAAGATCTCAGCAGGGAACAGATGTCACACTTGAGCTGAGATAATTCGTAGGGTTTAATGAAGGAGCCATTTACAAAGGTGTGGGCAAGGTAAACTATAGGGGATGATGTAGTCCTATACCCCTCTATGGTGCAGGAGAGGGAGTGGTTACCAGAACCTGGAGTCACATCAAGAGGGCCACTTTGAAAAACTGACCTTCAGAATGATGTGACCTGATGTGACCCTGCAGAGAAGGAGCCAAGGAATAGATACTCGGTCCTAAGCATTCTTCTCTTCCCCTCTGCTGGGGCTCTCCACCCAGAGAGAAGGCAAATAGCAAGGGAGTTGATGTAAGCTATAGAGGTAGGCCTCCTAGGGTGCTGGAGGATTCTGTATAGCTTGAGTGGTGGCTCTATGGATATATTCATATGTAGAAATCCATTAATATGCATACTTAAGATTCATTTTTGTTCCATAAGTTTTATCTGTAAAAAATTAAAGTAGGGACTTCCCTCGTGATGCAGTAGTTAAGAATCCTCCTGCCAGTGCAGGGGACACGGGTTCAAGCCCTGGTCTGGGAAGATCCCACATGCTGCGGAGCAACTAAGCCCATGCACCACAACTACTGAGCCTGCACTCTAGAGCCCCTAGCACAACTACTGAGCCCGCGTGCCTAGAGCCCGTGCTCTGCAACAAGAGAAGCCACCGGGGCTTCCCTGGTGGCGCAGTGGTTGAGAGTCCGCCTGCCGATGCAGGGGCCGCGGGTTCGAGCCCCGGTCCGGGAAGATCCCACGTGCCGTGGAGTGGCTGGGCCCGTGAGCCACGGCCGCTGAGCCTGCGCGTCTGAAGCCTGTGCTGCGCAACGGGAGAGACCACAACAGTGAGAGGCCCGCGTACCGCAAAAAAAATAAAAATAAAAAAAGAGAAGCCACTGCAGTGAGAAGCCTGCACACCGCAACGAAGAGTAGCCCCTGCTCACTGCAACTAGAGAAAGCCCGCGCACAGCAACGAAGACCCGGTGCAGCCAAAAATAATTAAATAAAAACAAACAAACAAATAAATAAATTTAAAATGAAAGTAAATGAACAGGAGTTAGGAGATAGAAAGAGAGACAGGGAGAAAAACACAGGGGTAGGAATGGGGGCAAAGTGGAGGAAGATTGGCGCTCAAGATATAGAAGTGGTGAGCAAGTTTTAGGAATAAAGTATCCTTAAATTAAATTTTAAGCTGCTTGTGTTTCTGCAAAGTAAAATCTTGAGTCTCCCTAAGCCTTCAGTAAAAATGTCTGTAAACACAAAGAGTCCCTCTGACTGCTGGATTGAGAATAGACGTGCAGAGGAGAAGGGGGGGATATGCGACAGGAGTCTGCCGTGGGCAAAGGCCTAAGTAGAGACAATACTTAGGACACTGTTGCAATGGTCCAGTCAAGAGATGGTGGTGGAAATGGACCAATGTGATAGCAATGAAGGTGGAAAGACAGTCAGATTTGGGTTATATTTTGAAGATAGAAACCAACAAGATTTGTTGATAAATTTGGATGTGGGTGTGAGAGAAATAAGGGAATCAAGAAAGACTCCAAGTTCTGAGGAGCTGTAATGATGGAGCTGTCATATCCTGAAATGGGAAAAGTTGGAGGGGCAATTTCGTAGCAAAGATCAGAAGTTCTCTTTGGGCTGTGTTAAGTATAAAATACATCTGAGACATCCCATTGGAGATGACCAGAGGTAATGGGATATACATATCTGAAGTTCAGGGAGCAGGGAGGCGAGGGGGAGGCAGTCTTTAAAAGCACATAGCTGGTAATAGAAGCCATGGGTTTATATAAGCTCGCTCAGGGAAAGTTCATAGGGTAAGAAGATAATATATTACCAAGCCCAAGGAGTACCGGAAATTAAAGTGTGGATAAAGAGAAGAATACAAAGAGATTGAGAAAGGCCAAAAACCAGGAAGAGTGTGAAAAAGCAGAAGCTATTGAGAAAGAGTTTCAAAGATAGACTGGTCATTCAGATGCGTTCAGTACCTTAAGGATCAGAACAATAACATAAGCCTGATATGATCCTGCAGAGAGAAAACCAGGGAGTAAATGGCTCTGACCTCGTTCTCCCTCCCATCTCCTGGGACTCTCTGCTTTGGCTAAACTCAAAGAGAGGCCAAATAGTAAGGGACTTAGTTGATGTAAGCCACTGTTGGATGTTGAAATGATATTTATGTATTGACACTAACCGTTACTTCACAGTGGCAAAACCAGTGATCAGAGATAAATTAGCTTTTGACATATGTGTAGTACATTATGATTGACAGTTTTTTGTTCACTGTCACCTCAAAGCCATGCTGTAGAAGAAAAGACTTTTTTGTTTATGTAGCTCCAATGTTGACAGGAAAAGATGCTTTGGAATTAATCCTCATGGAGTTCCAGCTTTGTATGCTGTAAAGAAAGGCATTGCTACACAAAGTTCAGAGAGTTTCAAAACTGCTCCATACACAGTCTGTTCACATCCTGATCTTGACTTAGAATTGAAGGAAATAATTAAAATTGTAAATATAATCAAATAATTGCCATTGAGTTTGTACATATACGTGTGTATACGTATACATGTATGTGTATATCTTTTAGTATCCTTTGAGAAGAAACAGGCAGCAAATATGACTGTTTTCTACTGTGCCTTTTAAGGGCATTTTCTACTATTAGCCTGTAGTTTAATAAGCACCCACAACTTAATGTTAAGATACATACTTTTGGGGCTTCCCTGGTGGCGCAGTGGTTGAGAGTCCGCCTGCCGATGCAGGGGACGCAGG
>NW_006777801.1:3168930-3190448 GCF_000442215.2 Lipotes vexillifer
AAAAAAAAAAGATACATACTTTTGAAAAAAAACTATTGAACTTGTTGATTAGCTCTAGTATATAATTATCTTTAATGTTATAACCATAATACTAATATACTGTTTGTTTTTAAATGGTCATTTTGCTAATTGAATCAGACCTTTTAACTGTGAAGTATTATCCAGGATGATGATCAGAAATCTCTAAGCATTCTTTCTATGTCTAGGTCTAGCCACACCAGTAGACTTGAAGCTGAAGTTGATCCCTATCCTGCAGCACATGCACCACGATGCAATATTGGCATCCAGTGCTCGTGAGCTCTTACAACAGCTAGTCACATCCTATCCTTCCAACAAAATGGTGATTGTTTCTTTGCACACCTTTACTCTGCTTGCAGCTTCATCTTTGGTTGATACACCTAAGCAGGTAATGTCAGTTTTCTTTAACTGCCTTTTCAATAAACTTGCATATTAGGTATACGATAAAAAATAAGTAACCCGTAAGTTTTGATAACATTAAGATCCCTTTCTCTGATAAAGATCAGAGAAGGTTTCATTTCCTTTTTCTTGCTTTTTTCCTCTGTTCATAGTGCTGATTCTTAGGAGCCTTGAGAGAACTGAGGGGGAGGTGGGGGTACGTGGCAGAGCATGGAGTTGGCGGGGGGAAAAAAGGGAAGAATTGAGTGTTTGAGGCCAGGTCTTGTGCTGGAACCTTGCAAGTTAAATGATAGTATATTTCTATACAAGAGGAGAAAGAGGTCCAAACGTGGGCACATAGCGAATAAATGACAGGGCTGTAATTTGAAATGAGCCCTGTCTCAAATGTAAGTTTCACTAACTTACACTACATCCCTAATGATAATTTCAGTGACAGTATCATTCATGGAGTGACTTATTTCTTTTGTAGATTCAGCTTCTATTGCAGTATTTGAAGAATGACCCCAGGAAAGCAGTAAAGAGACTTGCTATTCAAGATCTGAAATTACTTGCCAGTAAAACACCACATACTTGGAGTAGGGAAAACATTCAGGTATGCAGAACTTTGAACATTAATATTTTATATAGAAAAATAATATAGCATTATAATAGAGCATATTGTTTTGCTTTACATTTTTATATTGGGTTGGCCAAAAGGTTTGGTTGTTTTTTTCTGTAAGATCGCTCTAGTGGCACTTAGTTGTCTTTAACTTCATCTGAAACAATTTTGTTAGATTGTATGTGACAGCTGTCATATCAGCATACATTTAATACAAGACTTATCAAAACTGGTGAATTTTTCTGTAGCCATTTTAATATTGAAGATGGAAGAAAAAAGCAACATTTTTGACCTGTTATGCTTTATTATTTCAAGAAAGGTAAAAATGCAAAAAAAGATTTGTGCAGTGTATGGAGAAGGTGCTGTCACTAACTGAACATGTCAAAAGTGGTTTGTGAGGTTTCGTGCTGGAGATTTCTCGCTGGACGTTGCTCCACAGTTGGATACCCCAGTTGAAATTGATAGCCATCAAATCGAGATATTAATTGAGAACAATCAGCAGTATACCCCACAGAAGATAGCTGACATACTCAAAATATCCAGTCAAGCATTGAAAATCATTTACACCAGCTTGGTTATGTTAATCGCGTTGATGTTTGGGTTCCACATAAGTTATATTTCCACATGCGATTCTCTACTTAAACATAACAAAAACGTTCCATTATTAAAACAAATTGTGTGTACATATAGCTGATTTCACTTTGTTATACAGCAGAAACTAACAGAACATTGTAAAGCAATTACACTACAATAAAGATGTTTAAAAAAAAATTGTGACAGGCGATGAAAAGTGGATACTGTACAATAATGTGGAATGGAAGAGATCGTGGGGCAAGCGAAATGAACCACTGCCAACCACACCAAAGGCCGGTCTTCATCCAGAGAAGGTGATGTTGTGTATATGGTGGGATTGGAAGGGAGTCCTCTATTATGAGCACCTTCTGGAAAACCAAAGGATTAATTGCAACAAGTACTACTCCCAATTAGACCAACTGAAAAGTAGCACTCGACGAAAAGTGTCTAGAATTAGTCAGTAGACTAATCTTTCATCAGGATAATGCAAGACAGAATGTTTCTTTGATGACCAGGCAAAAACGGTTACAGCTTGGCTGGGAAGTTCTGATTCATCTGCCGTGTTCACCAGACAGTGCACCTTCGGATTTCCATTTATTTTGGTCTTCACAAAATTCTCTTAATGGAAAAAATTCAGTTTCCTGGAAGACTGTAAAAGGCACCTGGAACAGTTCTTTGCTCAAAAAGATAAAAAGTTTTGGGAAGATGGAATTATGAAGTTGCCTAAAAAATGACAGAAGATAGTGGCACAAAAGGGTGAATATGTTGTTCAGTAAAGTTTTTGGTGGAAGTGAAAAAGGTGTCTTTTAGTTTTACTTACAAACCAAAGGCACTTTTTGGCCAACCCAATATTATCTTTGTCTTTTTCTAAGTGTTTCGATCTAAAAAATTTCTAAGAGCATTGTTGATATTGGTGGCAGAAGTTAGAAGTGGCAAAGTAAATATATAAAACTTCTTTTTTTTCCCCCTTTTTTCCAGTTTTATTGAGATAAAATTGACAGAGCATTGTATAAGTTTTAGGTATACAGTGTAATGATTTGACTTACATCAAGAAATTATTACACAATAAGTTTAGTGAACATCCATCATCTCATAGATACAAAATTAAAGAATTAAAAAAAATATTTTTTGTGTGATAAGAACTCTTACGATTTACTTTCTTAACAACTTTCATATATAACCTAACAAGAGTGTTAATTATATTTATCATGCTATACATTACATTCCTCGTACTTATTTATCTTATAACTGGAAGTTTGTGCCTTTTGGCTGCTTTCATCCAACTACCCCGTGCCTCTGGTAACCACAAATCTGATCTCTTTTTCTATGAGTTTGTTTGTTTGTGTGCTTGCTTTTGAAGTATAACTGAGCTACAACACTGTGTTAGTTCCTGTTACACAACACAGTAATGTTTTTCTATACATTTCAAAATGATCACCATGATAAGTCTAGTTATTCTGTGTCACCATTCAGAGATATTACTTAGTTATTGAAAAATTTACATCCTTTAATGTTTAGGTTTGTTTTAGTGAATTAGACTTGCCTCTCAGTTTCTTTTTAATTGTCCCATAGCAGCACCAAGGCTAATTGAGAAACCTAGTTAAATTGTTTATTTTATTCTTGTCTCCTTTACTCAATTTAGGGAGAAAAGTTTTGGTGCTGACTGTATTTATTAGAGAAAGGTACTGGATGGGTAACTTAGCAAACTGTATTTCTCCTTTTCACACAGAAGAAAAGACATTCTTAAGTTTTCTTTTGTAAATACAAGAACAGATTTCAATCTCTAGACTTTTAATGTGACATCTTTTGTAGCATTTCCTAGGTTAAATTAATGTTTTATATTTATTTTTTCTCAAAGTGGAGCCCTATTTGTTTACCCATTACTGATGACAGATGTACCACTTTTAAAAAAATGCTGCTTAAAGTGAAATGGAAAATTGTCAGAAATAAATCTTACTTTCATGGATTTTATTATCTCTTGGTATGATCATAGCTACAGTGTAACAAAAACCTTTGAATTTCAGATTATGGAAACTGAGCTGCTGTGTTTTTTTGTTTGTTTGCAATTTTCTAAACATGTTTTGGTATATTATGATTGATAGTCACAAATACCCCAAGACATAAGGACAGTAATTAGTATTTGCACTTAATAGATGAGCAAATTAGGGTTCAGAGAGACTTAATATGCTTAAGAGAGCTTCTTAAGAGGACTTAATTAAGAATTAAGAGAGCTCTGTCCTTTCGTGTCTTTTTCTACTAAACATATTATCCAAGAAGAGAATGTGCTCAGTTATTTTAGGGAACCAAACCAAGTGAGAGCACTGTATTATTCTATCTCATTTCTTTCCTTATTTTGAGATAAATCACACATACAAAAAAGTATGTACAATGCATATTTAATAGTTTAAATAATAATTGTAAATCAAAACCCATGTAACCACCATCCAGCTAGAAGGAGAACACTGCAAAATCACAGAACCCTGCTTCCTTCTCTCACATGGTTCTCCCTGATCAGAGCCTTAATACCCACCCAATGGAAACCACTGTTTTGACCTTTGTGATAATCATTTCTTTGCTCTTTATAGTTTTACCATCTATATATATGCCTCCCTAAAAATATTGTTTCGTTTTGTTTGTTTTTACTTCTTTTCTCAACATTATACTGATGAGACTCATTCATGTGGTTGCATGTTTTTTTCCTTTAATTGCTATACAGTTGTCCCTTGACATCTTTGGGGGGTTGGTTCCAGTACCCCCTGCTGAATACCAAAATCCTCAGATGCTCAAGTTCCTTGTATAAAATGGTATAGATTTTGCATATAACCTATGTATATCCTCTTATATACTTTAAATCATCTTTAGATTATTTACAATACCTAATACAATGTAAATATTATGTAAGTAGTTATAAATAAAATGTAAATGCAGTGTAAGTAGTTGCCCTTGCCATGCTCTGAAATGGTTAAGAGCTATGACATAAGAATTTTCTGTCTTCTGAGGGTATAGCTTTAAAAGTGCCATAAGTCCATCTGAACCTGGAACTTCTTCCAGGGATAGAGTTTTGAGAATATTTCCAATTACTTACATGGTTATTGCCCTATCAAAGTTTTCTACCTCTTGAATCAGTTTTGATAATTTGTTTTCCATTTAATTTATTTTGCAGATTCATTAGTATCAGTATAAAGAACCTTTATAATTTTTAGTATCTCCGTGTTTAAAATTTTATCTTTATTTTATTCTTACTACTGTGTTTGTGTTTATGTTCCCCTTTTCTTGCCAGAAGCATGGCTTTCTTGTGCCTTTCAAGTGGTTGGTACATTTATTTTTATTTTTCTGTTTAATAATGAAAGCACTTAAGGCTATTAATTTTCCTCTTAGTGCAGGTTGGCCACATTCCATAAATTACAACTTTCAGTGTTCCCATTGCCATTAATTTGAAATGTGCTTTTTAAGTCAGATTTTGTGGTATAATTTATTTGCAGAAACTTTTCTAGGTACACAGTTCTAGATATGCAGTTCAAATTTTGACAGATGTATACAGTTGTGTGACTACCACCACAATTGTGATATAGAACATTTTCAAATCACTCCAGAGTTCCTTCAGGCCCCTCTAGTCAGTCTTTCCCCTAACCCCTGACTAGTACTGAACTGATTTCTATCCCTATAACTTTGCCTTTCCAAAATATAAATGGAAGCATACAATATGTAGCCTTTTGGGTGTGGCTTCTTTTGCTTAACATAATGCTTAGCATAATTCATCCATGTTGTTACATGAAGCAGTAGTTTGTTCTGTTTTACTGCTGAGTAGTATCCCAGTATATGGACCATAGTTTATTTATCCGTTGACAGCTTCACGGACATTTGAATTGTTTCCAGCTTTTTATGTTTTGTTTGTTTTTTTTTTGCTATTATAAATAAAACTTTTATTGTACAGATCTTTGTAGGACATTTCTTGGGTAAAAACCTAGGAGTAGAATTGTTGGGTTGTGTGGTAAATGTATGTTTAACTTTGTAAGAAACTGCCAAACTGTTTTCTATAATGGCTGTACCATTTTACATACTCAGTGGCAATGTATGAGTTGTAGCTCTTTATCCTTGCTAGCACTTTTTATTGTATGGTTTTGTAATTTTAGCCTTTTGAATAGTTGTGTAGTGGTATCCACGAGCATCTTATAGGCTTGTCATCCAGATCTCTTCTTTAGTGAAATGCCTGCTCTAATCTTTTATGCTGCTTTTTTTTTTTTAGGTTTTCTTCTTGTTACTGAGCTCCTTATATATTCCAGATACAAATACTTTGATCAGATGTGTATTTTGCAGATATTTTCTGCCAGTATGTGCCTTGAATACAGTATCTTTTGAAGAATAGAAGTTTTTTTGTTTTGATGAAATATAGTTTATCAATTTTTTTTCCTTTTGGGGTTGTATTTTTGTTTTTTATCTAGGAAGTCTTTTTTTTTTGTGTGTGTGTGTGTGATACGCGGGCCTCTCACTGTAGTGGCTTCTCCCGTTGCGGAGCAACAGGCTCCGGATGTGCAGCCTCAGCGGCCATGGCTCACGGGCCTAGCCGCTCCGCGGCATGTGGGATCTTCCCGGACTGGGGCACGAACCCATGTCCCCTGCATCAGCAGGCAGACTCTCAACCACTGTGCCACCAGGGAATCCCCTATCTAGAAAGTCTTTATCTAACCCAAAGTCTCAAAGATTTTCTCATATATTTTCTTCTCGAAGTTTTATAGTTTTTTATGTTTAGCTCTATGTAATTCATTTTCAGTTGACTATTGTATATGGTGCAAGGGAAGAATGGAGGTGTGTTTGGATAGCCAGGTGTTCCAGCACCATTTGTTTAAAAGACTATCCTTTCTCTGTGAATTACCTTAGCATCTTTGTTGAAAATGAGTTGACCTTATCTATATAGGTCTATTTCTGGATTCTGTTCTGTTCCTTTGGTCCGTGTATCTGTTCTTAAGCCAATAGCACACAATTTTGATTTCTGTAGCTTGGAATTCCGTGAGTCTTGGCATCAGGTAGTGTGAGTCCTCTACCTTTGTATTTCTTTATTTTGGATGTTCTAGGTCCTTTGCCTTTCCATACAAAATTTCAAACCAATTTGTCAATTTCTACAAAAAAGTCTGCTAGGATTTTGATTGGTATTTGCATCTATAGATCAATTTGGAAAGAATTGACATCTTAATAGTATTGAGTTTTCTAATGTATGAACATGGCATATCTCTCCATTTATTTAGATCTTCCTCAATTTCTCATCAGTGGTTTTTAGTTTTCAGCATACAAATTTTGCTCATATTCTGTGAGATATTCCTAGGTGTTTCATGGTTTTTGGTTGCAGAATCATCCCTTTGTATCACATCTGCTGATTCAGCCAACCACCAATGACTCAAAGAAGTATTCCAAAAAAAAATCCCAGGAAGTCCCAAAAAGCAAAACTTGAATTTGCCACCTGCCAGCAATTATTTACGTAGCATTTACATTGTGTTAGGTATTATAAGTAATCTAGAGATGATTTAAAGTATGTGGGAGGATGTGCATATGCAATTTATATGCAAATACTACACCAGTAGTATTTGAGCATCTGTAGATTTTGGTATCCGCAGCAGGGAGTGGGGGGTCCTGGAACCCCTGCAGATACTGAGGGGCGACTGTATTGTAAATGATTTTGTTCTTTTAGTTTCCATGAGAGCAGTTTTGATTTCCCCTTTGACCATGGAATTAGTTTAAATAATGTTTTTATCCCCTTTTTTCTTATTCTTCTTTTATCCCATTTATTAAGATGTAACTGACATACATCACATACATAAGCTTAAGCATAATGGTTTGACTTACAAATATTATGAAATGATTAACACTAAGTTTAGTTAGCATCTATCATCTCATAGAGATAAAAAGAACAAGAAAAAAAATTTTTTTTGCTTATGCTGAGAACTCTTAAGATTTACTGTAACAATTTTCCTATATATCATACAGCAGTGTTAACTACAGTCATCATGTTGCGCATTACATCCCTAGTACTTATTTTTCTTATAACTGGAAGTTTCTGTTTTTGACATGATAAGGTTTTTATATTTGTAGATGGAATTTTTGTTGTTGCTAAACTTTTGTTATTAATTCCTAATTTTAAGGTTTCTTTGTGGCGCAGTGTAGGATCATTTTTTGTAAACAGTTCGTAGAATTTGAAAAGACGGTATATTTTCTATGTAATGTAATGTATATATTAAGTAATACAGATAAATATATTATATATATGTGTTAACATATATTTCAGTATTAAACTGTATGAAATCTTATTGATACTACTCAAGTATACTATATCTTAAATTACTTTCTCTTTTTGATCTGTGAAGTTTTGATATTCATTAGCTTCTCATGCCAATTTATATGTAACCATTTTAATTTAAAAATCTTAATGCTATCTTGTTCCACAGATAGAACTTTTATTAGTGTAAAAGAATCCTCTCTCCTATTTAAAGCTGTTTTGGCCTCAAGTTCTTTATGTAATATTAATATTGCCTCTTGTTTCTTTTTCTTGCCACATATCTATCAGGTCTTTGCCAATTTTGTTATCCTCAACCTTTCTCTGTCATTTAGGTTTGATTCTTATAAATAGCATATAATTAGATTTACCTCTTTAGACTTAATCTGAGTCTTTTTTAATAGTGTAACTTATTTACATTTATCGATGTAACTGAGTTTTTGTACTTTTATAAACAGTCTTATTTTGGACTGTTTACAATGTGTCCTTTTTTGTTTCCTTTGTTTCATTACTTTGTTATTTTGATCAAGTTTTCACTGTTCCTTTATTCTCTAGTGAACTAAAAAGATTTTAGCATGGTAATTAAACATTATTCTTACTTTACCTACCTCTATATTTTATATATTAATATAAGAACTTGTGTATCTCTATTAAGAATGAAAAGTATGGTGGTTGAAATATTGCAAATTTTAGCAGGCTTAAATTCTCCTCTTTTCTACTCCCCTTCATTCCCTCCTCCCCCTGTATGTTGTTAAAATAATCTGAAATTTAATTACCAGTTACTTTTTTTATACTACACAGTTATCATATGAAATTTTTTTTATAATATTTGCATTGAACTTCACAACCACATTAATGGTTACTTAAGTGTTAACTGTTTTGTTGATTTCACAGCTTACGAGTATTCTTCAATATACCACATCTTCCCTGAAGTTTTTTGTTCTGATTTATCTTTATCTTTCTTGTGGCTTTTTTCTTTCGTTCTTTTTAAATTGAAAATACATGTTATTAAATATTTGTCTCTCCCACAAAGAATTTTTTCCCACTGTGCCTGAAATCTGAGCATATTGATTTTAATTAAATGGATGTGGTCAAATAATCATTTTTTCAAAGCCTGGGTGTATTTTTGAAAATATTGAAATAGAGCAGAAGAAAACAGTTCTAATGATTTAACCTTTACAAGGTAATAGCTTGTTGATTTCAAATTTAAATTTTACTCTGTCACCAAGCGTAATTATTTTTATTCAAGGTTTTCCTCCCTCCTTCTTTTCTTTCCTCATTCTTCCTTTCTTCCTCTCAGCCAGTCTTATCACTGCTGATTGATTTTTGAGTTTTAGTATTTCAGGTGCAAATTGTGTGCATTCTATTGCTACTTTTACGGGTGTGTTGGTAGGTATTATAATTTCCACCTGTAATCAGATATTCCGGGTTTAAAGGAAATACTTTCGTTCCGAATGTCTTAAAAACCTGAAGGAAGGAAGGGCCTAAATCAAGGCCCAAGTATAGCATATTATTGTTAAGGTAGTCAAAAACAAATAATTTCATAGGAACAAAAATATTTTTTCATATGTTTGTATTTCTCTTTGGATTTGTATTTATATGTCTTGCTATAATATCCATTTGTGTTGATCGGTATTAATAGTTTACACTATTCTGGTGTTATTGTCTTATCTGAAGAGGTTGATTTATGCAACCTGTCTGTTACACAGCAAAAGATTATTTGTTCTGGGTATTCTCAAAGGCGTAATTTTATTTTTGACTTGATCTCTCCTAACATTTCTGATTGTATCTTACCTGATCCTAGGAGAAATGACAAGTTAAACATGAAAATTAGCTCTTTTAATAATCTTTTTCTTTCTGTAGTTAGTACAATGGAGACGTAGAAAATTTAGAGGTATTATGTCTCTGGCAGAGTACTTTTGTTTATTTATTTTTAATTGAAGTATGGTTGACATACAATATTATATTAGTTTCAGGTGTATAACATAGTGATTCAATATTTAAATACATTATGAAATGATCACCACAATAAATCTAGTAACCATTTGTCCTCATACAGAGTTACTACAGTATTATTCACCATGTTTCTTATGCTGTACATCACATGCTGTGACTTACTATATGACTGAAAGTTTGTACCTCTTAATCCCCTTCACAGAGTACTTTTAACATGACATTTTTTTTTATTTTGAAGATTATCAACTTTTTGCCATGCTTTTCTGGAACACATCCCTGGTGGCCAGTCCCATTCTAGAGTAGAGGAGAAGCCCCCATTTAGGAGCTGACCCAGAAAACAGTAATTCAGGACAGAGCCTCAGTTGAGCAGTGAGTTAAACCAGCCTGGAGAGAGAAATTCAGACCAAATAGTCAGTGACAGTGACAGTGGTGGCGTGTGAGAATGGGGGCTCCATTTGAAGAGTTAGATTTTTCCTTTTTGTTCATTTGAATAATGGTCCTGGTAAGAACAATTTTGTAATAGGTAACATCCTTGAAACAGAAACTTGAACCATATTTCATCGTTGAAATATGACTGATGTACTATTTCTGGGGAACTTTGATGTGCTCCGTTAAGCTTACTACATTGAATTAATGGACCTTTAAACCAGAGAGCATTTTAGGTATCCAATACTGTGAAAGTGACAGAAATGAGAAGATAACACTGTAGATAATTTTATAGATTTTCTAATACTTTGTTCAATTTTTTAAATGGTAAATCTTTTCTTCTTTAAAATTATTAATATCATCTTATGTAACATGTCTCAACCTTCTTGATTATCCCAAAAGGTTAAATGTCTGTTATACATAGAGCACTTTATAAGACATAATTTTGAATATGTGTAAATACAGGACATAACCTATGGGGCTATTTGGTTAATAATTTTATTCCAAGGTACAAACTAACAGTACAAGGCAGAACAATTTAGGCAGTAAAAAGTGGATAAATGGAAGTAGCCTACATATTTAAATAAATAAATTAAAACTGTAATATTGCCTAATGGCAATGACTTTTTTTTTTCTTTTGTGAAAAAGCTTTCTTTTGAACTTCAAAAATAGCATCTATATCTGCTTTTATATCTTCATTCCCTACTCTTTCTTTAACACACTTGTTTATAGGTCTGTTTCCTTATTACTTTGCTTAGTTACTTAAAAGATCGCCAGTGTTCTTCTTAATGCTAAATCTAGAGCCTTTTTCTGCCTTTATCATCTTTCCTTTTGATACATTGGACACTGTCAGCCTCCCCCTTCTTTGGTCCTTATCTGTCCTCACTTACTCTTCCCACTCTCTGAACTGCACCTTCTCTGGATTCTTCACTCCCCCTTTTCCTCAGAGTTGAATCTTTGAGTTGAATTCAGTCTAAGCTCTTTCTTCCATTTCTTCTCTGCCACTCTGAGGGCTTCCCTTAATATAAGCACATGCGTCCTCTAACAATCTAACAGTCCTCTTACCTGAGCTCAGTTGCTCTCCAGCATAGTAGCTTGCAGAGGTTGTGAAGTGCTTTGACTCTCAGTAGCTGTTTAATCTTACAGACAATAGATGTCACCACCCGCCTTTTATTTTAAACTTCACTTCCTTTCTTTGCCAGTATATTCATGTGTCAAAATTCAAATGCTACAAAAGGCTATATAGTAAAATATTTCCCACTTTTCTGCCATCCACTCAGCTCCTTTGCCCAGTGGTAACCAGTGTCTAATTTTTTATATGTTTTTCCAGAGATGTATAAATTCTGTATAAATCTTTACCCCCATTTTACAGACAAAGAAGTTGAGACTCAAAGATTTCAGTAATTGGTGCAGATCACAGCTATGGTGAGCGGCAAAGCCAGAATTCTAATGAGAGTGTTCCAGTTAAAAATCTGCGACATCTCAGATTCCAAATGCCTGGTGGATATTTCCTCTTGGACTTCATATCTCTTCCTGTTTTCTGTTCTTACTCAGAAATTAGTTTATACGCATAAATTCTGTCTTTGTAAATGGAACTAACATTCTCTGGTCATCAGTTTTGAAATTTTATAATAATAATTGAATCCTTCTTGTTCATTCCCTCATATACAGTCTCCTTCAAAATGTCTCTCATATTTATCCTCTACTCTCCATTCCTGCCACCGAGTTCTAGTTCAGGCCATCACCAATCACCACCTGCCTGGATTACTGCCATAAGCTACAGGATGGCTCCTTACCTCTCAACTTTCTTTGTTAACTTGTTCTGTTTACCATTGCCAGAATAATCTTCCCAACACTTTAGATGACGTTATTCCTCTCCAGTGGCTTCCTTTTTCCTTTCTCATCCTGTTTAAATTACTCTGCCTAACATTCAAGGCCCTCTATAATCTGGCCTAATCTTCCCTACTCAATATTTCTCTCTCTTAGCCTTCATCCCTTTTGGATATATCTCCTCTTACCGCAAATAAACACTTCATATTCTGTCCTTATCGCCCCAGTTCTTGTTTGTATCACATAGACTGTCTTCCCTTCCATTACCAAAAACCTACTTTGTGTTTCGAGTCCATTTCCATGCCTTCCACAGTAATGTTTGCTGCTGCTGCTATTTTTGTTATTAACTTTTTCTTTCAATTGAAAAAGTATACATGCACGTGATAAAAATTAAACAGAGTTCATAGGTGTGCAGTGAGCAGAATATAAGTGTCTTCCATCTCTTCCCTCAGGTCTCCTCTGTAGAGGTGATCACTATTACTAGTTTCTTAGGTATCCTTCCTGAATTTTTTCATCCACACACAAGCATGTGTATGTCCCATCTTTTTTCTGTGCAAATGCAAATATACTCTATGCACGTTAAGAACTTTTTGTCACTTAAGAACGCATCTGGGGGGTGCTTCGCTGGTGGCGCAGTGGTTAAGAACCCACCTGCCATTGCAGGGGACACGGGTTTGAGCCCTGGTCCTGGAGGATCCCACATGCCACGGAGCAACTAGGCCTGAGCGCCACAACTGCTGAGCCTGCGCTCTAGAGCCCGCGAGCCACAACTACTGAACCCGAGTGCCACAGCTGCTGAGGCTCATGCGCCTAGAGCCCATGCTCCACAACAAGAGAAGCTGCCACAGTGAGAAGAAGCCCGCGCACTGCAATGAAGAGTGGCCCCCGCTCACTGCAACTAGAGAAGAGCCTGCACACAGCAATGAAGACCCAACGCAGCCAAAAATACAATAAATTAAAAAAAAAAGAATGCATCTTGGGGAACATCTCATATTAGCGCATAAATCTACTTCATTCTTTTACCAGCTGTGTGGTACTCTCTCTTTATTCCCAGTCCCCCACTGATGGACGTTAGAGTTGTTTCCAGTATTTCTGTTGTTGCCATTTACATTGCTCCATTGACGAGTTTGTTAAAAAAAGTTGCCTTTGTGAACATAAATTTCTAAAAGAGGAATTTGGGAGCTCAGTGATATATATATATAAAATTTTTTATATTGCCAATTACCCATCAATGAGATTTTCACCCTTTTAGCGTTCTATCAGCAGTGTGTGAATGCCTATTTCCCCCACGCTGTTTTCAGTGTTATGTATTATTAAACTTTAATCTTGGCCAATCAGATTGGTGAAAGCAACTCATTTTAATTTAAATTTTTCAAATTATGAGTGAGGTTTAACATCTTATATTTTAAAAACATTTATATAAATTGTGTGAACTACTGATTTTTCTTTTGGGCTGCTTGCTGATTTATTACTAAGAACTTTTTATATATTAAGATTATTGGGTCTTTGTTGATCTTACATGATATAAATTTTTTTCCCCAATTTTGGCACTTATCTTTTCACTTTTTCTTTTCCCATGTTAAATCTTAGTGCTTTTTACAGTTTTGTTTTTTATTTGCCATAAAAAGGAAACAAGAATCAAGTTGTATTTTATTCAAATGACTGGCCAGTTGCCCTTGAACTGTGTATTGAATAGTCTCTGATTTGAAATGCCATTATCATATATTAAATTCTGTGTGCATTTGAATCTATTTCTGGGACCAGTTCTCTTTTGATTTCTGTCCACAAGTAGGAAAAACTTATTTTATTCCTATAGATTACATTTTAATATTTGGTAAGGCTTGTTTTGTTTGTTCTTATACTTTGTCAGAATTTTCTGCATATTTTCTGATTTGTAAACAGGTTATCTAAGTTCTCCCCTCCCCCCAAGATTCTGTTGATATTTTTATTGGGGTCATATTAAATTTATTGTTTAACCCTTTCCGAAATTTTATTTTATTGAAGAATGTTTTCTTTCTTTTTTTTAAAATTTCTTATTTTTTTGGCCACACCGTGCGGCCTGCAGATCTTAGTTCCCCAACCAGGGATCAGTCCCACGCCCCCTGCAGTGGAAGCGCAGAGTCTTAACCACTGGACCGCCAGGGAAGTCACTGAAATTTTATTTTTAATTGTTCCCCTAGTCTTTCAATTTTGCTTATTTTCTGAAACTTTGTCTTTGTGAGAGAATGGGAGTTGGTTTAATTTAATAGGACAGTTATTTGACTATTTACATTACATGCAGTAATGTTATAGAGTCCTAAGAGTAACTATACAGGATGAGCCAAGACTCACTGTACTAGGAACACATATTCAAGGTTAACTACAGTGAAAAAAAAACTAGCATCTTGATTTTGGTAATACTTCAGATCACCTTAAGTCAACAGTACAGTAAATGACCTGAAATGGAGGAGGATAGATAGATAGCTCACTTACTTATTAGCTAGATAGAATGCTACACTCTCTACTATTGAAAAAAAATATATATATATATATATATATATATATACACACACACACACATATATTCATATGAACTAATATCTGTCAGGTAAGCAAAATATATTGGAGGTTCTGCTTGTGAGGACTAAATAGGGCATAATTCATAGTGATCCTAATAAAAAGTCATTCATGATGACTTTTTTTAAAATAAACTTTATTTTTTAGAACAGGTATAGATCTATAGAAAAATGGAGACTGTAGTACAGAGGACTCCCACATACCCCACATCCAGTTTCCCCAATTATTGATATTTTACATAAGTATGGTATATTTGTTACACTGAGTGAACCTATATTGGTACATTATTATTATTAACCAAAGCTCATACTCTGTTCTGATTTCTTTAGTTTTTACCCAGTGTCTTTTTTTTGTTCCAGATCCCGTGTAGGATACAACATTATATTTAGCTAACGTGTCTCCTAAGGTTCCTCTTTGCTGTGGCAGTTTGAAGTTTTTTATCATGGAAAAAAAGATATAATTTTTCTAAAAAGCTAGAAAATTTAAAACGAGTAGACAATTTTAAGGTATACTGATGTTTTAACTTCTGTATTCCTTTCTCTTCTGCATTTCAGGCACTCTGTGAATGTGCCCTCCAGACTCCTTATGACAGCTTGAAACTTGGAATGTTGTCTGTTCTTTCCACGCTGTCAGGGACCATCGCCGTCAAACATTACTTCAGCATAGCTTCAGGTAAAGAGAAGAAAGGAGATAATATATGAATAACATGCTAATGCTTTATTCATGTTGATATTTCAAGTCGTTTCCTCTGTAAAGCTTTAAATCAGGAAAGGTTTCAATTTCATATGGTTATATGTTAGGAATTTCTTTGAAAATGATTTTTTAACTAATTCCTAAGATAATAAAATCTTGCATCTTTGATCTTAACTCAAGGCTATAGTTTTTCTCAGTTTGCCCTTTTTTGCATTATATGTGGATGAAACAATATTTTTGAGGGTGCTTAAAATAGCTGGTTTGCTTTTGTGTGTCTCTGACTTAAAATGCCCTTTGGATTTAAGTGTATTTCAAAGACCACGCGGTGGTGAATTTTAAAAGCAAATGTCATGTGCTTCCTTTTAGGCATATGTTATCCTTCTGGAAAATGATTAAAATAAAACTTTACCCCAGTTCAATAATGCTTTCCTAGTTGCCTGTTTAATATGATTTAACTCCAAAATGCGTTTGTTAATGCCCTGTGAGGAGCTTGCTTACATAACAGACTTAAGGCTAAAGTTTTTTGTTTTATACTCTTGGAATGATGCACAAGAAATATAACATTAGGTGGATGAGGAAGACTTTTCTCTTACTAACTTTCTACCTTTTTCTGCTATTGGTTGAACCTTTTGAACCCTATGAATTTATCTTAGTAAATTGTTTCTAAGTAAAAAAATTGAAAATAATAATTTTATTCCAAAAACAATTGACATAGAAAAATGCTCACAAATATTATATTTTAAAGGTAGAAATTGGAAGTATCTACTTATCTTGATTATATATGAATTTTTAAATTGTATTGGTGTGCATGGGGGAAAAAGAGTTTTTAAAGTATTCCCGAAAGTTAATAATAAGGTCATGCTGGTTTGTGGGTTTGGGGATGATTTTTGTTTTTTTCTTTGGGTTTTTCTGGTTTTTTCCCCAAGTTTTCTTTAATATCTTGAGGAGAAAAAAAAGGAAAAAAGTAAGTTCCAAAATATGTTTGTAAATTTATAGATGAGTCTGCATTGTCCATATCACGTGGGCAAGAAAAAGAATGGAGGAAATTACAATTTCCATGGTTTGTAAAGAGAACTCATAGGTTCATCTTTCAGATGTTTTGCCTATTTAAAAAGCACTGAGGTTTTACCTAAGCTAGTACTTTTATGTCAAGCTGGAAATCAATAAGGTGACCATATGTCCCACACTGCCTGAGATAGTGTTGGTTTATGCCTGTTGTTATTTATGATAGTGTCCTTTTCAAACCTCACAAAATATGGTCACCCTTGGTATAAAAGATTGCAGTTGATAGGAATCATGGAAAAATTAGGAGGGGAAAGGAAGACAGGAATGAGAGACCCCGCTGAGAAGTTGAATGAGCTTTTTAATCTGATTCTTCCTGAAGCTCACTCACTTATAACTGAGAGCTTCTCTACTATAAATAAAAACATTCACAACATAAACCTTATGTTATAGAATTTCAGGTGTGACTTTTAAAAGTTACTGCAACTATAGGATAGGACTTAACATGTAAAGCACAAGGCCAGTGCATAACTAACAGGTTTTGTGACCTCCATGGCAAGATGCTTAAAATCTTTAGGCTTCAGTTTCTTCTGTAAAAATAGGTTGTTGAATCAGATGATCCCCAGGTCCTTTCTAGCTCTAAAATAATAAATTCTTATATAAACCTTTTGCAGTATAACTGTACCAGCAATTGAAGTGGGAACAGCAAACTTAAAACTTTTGTTTCTCTCCTCTCTTGAATGTAAGGTTTTATTTGACAAGAAGACTTGTAATGACTCCATTTTAATGAGAGACTATTTGAATGCCCAAGATACAATCTATAGTTGTTTTGGCTTTTGCTGTATTCTTTAGTCAGTTTTTATTAATATCTTTGTGAGAAAGTATATTGATTTTAGATTTTAATCATTACAAAACTATTAGCATATACTTATTCTAGGTACCTTGACAGGAGAAAAAGAAATGGTGATGTATATTGATCATGGGGTAGAGCCAGAAAATTTTGTTGAAATTTATTGTTAGAGATTTTCTCTTGAAAATGATAAAAATGAACCTATAAAATGAACTGCTTTTGAACTCTATAAATGAATTAAATCTGTACTACTTTTCTCTTCTTGTTTAGGAAATGTGGGTTCTTCCCCTAGATCCTCTGATTTAGTCAAATTAGCCCAAGAGTGCTGTTACCATAATAACAGGGGCATTGCAGCTCATGGAGTGAGAGTCCTAACTAATATTACTGTCTCTTGTCAAGAAAAAGGTAAGTTTGATCAAGACTGATATTATGTATAAACTTTTAGATTGGAGTTTGACCAGAATCCTGTGTGTATTTGGTTTTTTAATCCCTTATTATTTTTAGCCTGTGTGCTTTTATCTGTTGGTTGCCTCCTCCTGAATGTTCTTTGGGCAGATTTTCTCAAGACTGCTTAATCCTTGTGGGGGAAAAAAAATGACGGGGCTTCCCTGGTGGCGCAGTGGTTGAGAATCCGCCTGCCAATGCAGGGGACATGGGTTCGAGCCCTGGTCCAGGAAGATCCCACGTGCCGCGGAGCACCTAAGCCCTGCGCCACAACTACTGAGCCTGTGCTCTAGAGCCCGCAAGCCACAACTACTGAGCCCACGTGCCTAGAGCCCGTGCTCCGCAACAAGAGAAGCCACCGCAATGAGAAGCCCACGCGCCACAACGAAGAGTAGCCCCCGCTCGCCACAATTAGAGAAAGCCCGCAAGCAGCAGCGAAGACCCAACACAGCCAAAAATAAATAAATTAAAAAAAAAAAAAAAATGAGGACTTTAGGATTGGGATTGCGGAATTGAAAGGTTTTATGGAGCATTGCCCATTTCCTCCCATTGCTTACCTTATAACTATCCAGTGGTATCAGTTTGTTCACCTGTAAAAAAAAAACCTAGAAAATTTAGGGGAAAAAAAAAATGAAGTTGAGTGGCTTAAATAACAGACAGTTTCACCTAGGGGCAAATGAATTAACAGAGCAATGCAAATTAAATTTTCATGGAGTTTATCTCTAGGTATCTATAGCATTAACTGATTTGCACAATCAGGAAAGACGTGCATAGAAAATAATGCATATATTTTATTGTATTCCTAACGTCTTTTGACCCAAACACTTAAAGAAATTCATGCTGGTGTTCAAAAACAGGAAGTGCATTTTGGGTGTTTCATCTGTTTCAGTGCTTATTTTTATCTTTGTTAAGGATCAGCAGTCCCTCTTATTCCCACCAGGCTTCAGCGCTGCTTGTTACTAGTGCCTTTGTTTTCCTAGCAACCTGACCTTCACTAGACATTGTTTGCCAAGCCCCTACACTAACTCAGGAGACATTTCTTTAAGATGTATGTTGATTCTGATTTGAATAACTAATCTTGTTTTATTTTTCCATAGTAATAAGTATTTTCTACCATTTAACACAGCAAATTGCTGTATGTCCTCAAAGCTGACATATTCATTTATTTATTCATTCATTCATTTATTTTTGGCTGTGTTGGGTCTTCATTGCTGTGTGCAGGCTTTCTGTAGTTGCAGCAAGTGGGGGCTACTCGTTGTGGTGGTGCTCGAGCTTTTCATTGCGTTGGCTTCTCTTGTTGTGGAGCACAGGCTCTAGGCGTGCAGGCTTCAGTAGTTGTGGCATGCAAGCTCAGTAATTGTGGCTCATGGGTTCTGAGCACAGGCTCAGTAGTTGTGGCACACAGGCTTAGTTGCTCCGTGGCATGTGGGATCTTCTCGGACCAGGGCTCAAACCTGTGTCCCTGCATTGGCAGGCAGATTCTTAACCACTGTGTCACCGGGGAAGTCCCAAAGCTGATATACATTAACCTAAATGTGGTTGAGTAATTTATTCAGAACTTTCTAGAAACTTTAGAGAAATTTTAGCCCAAAGGTAGTGAAAAGATGGTATAGTACTGCTATTACCTGAGACATCTAAAGGGTTCATTTCTTTATGATCTGACTTAAAACATTTATAAGATTAAGTGGGGTCTTGATTACTTCCTAAAAGTAGTTCCACTTGCATGAGAAAGTTGCATCCTAGGTGAAAATGGACCTGCATAATTTATGTCTTGTTTGGAAGATTGACACAGGCTACATGGTTTGCTAGTTTTTTCCTTAGCTAAGCTGGTGACACTGTTTCAGTTAGGCTTTATTTATACCTTTGTGGCTTTAGATCTTGGTTTAATGTACGTGTGTGTATTTTTTTTTTTTTTTTGCGGTATGCGGGCCTCACTATTGTGGCCTTTCCCGCTGCGGAGCACAGGCTCCGGCCGCGCAGGCCCAGCGGCCATGGCCCACGGGCCCAGCCACTCCGCGGCATGCGGGATCCTCCCGGACCGGGGCACGAACCTGCGCTCCCTGCATTGGCAGGCGGACTCCCAACCACTGCGCCACCAGGGAAGCCCCGTGTGTGTATTTTTAAAAAAATATTAGTTTCAGGTGTACAACCTAATGATTCAGTATTTGTATATATTGTGAAATGATCACCACAATAAATCTAGTTAACATTTGTCAGCATACATTGTCATTGTAAAGTTTTTTTTTCTTGTGATGAGAACTTTTAGGATCTACTCTCCTGACAACTTTCAAATATGCAGTACAGTATTATTGACTATAGTCACCATGGTTTACATTACATTCCCATAACTTACTCATTTTATAACTGGAAGTTTGCACCTTTCCACCCCATTCACCCATTTTGCCCACCCCCAACCTCCTACCCACCACCTCTGGCAACCACCAGTCTGTTCTCTGTATCTATGAGCTTGGTGTTTGTTTGTTTGTTCTAGATTCCACATTTAAGTGAGATCATACAGTATTTGGTTTTCTGTGTCTAGTTTATTTCACTTAGCATTATGCCCTCAAGGTCCATCCATGGTCACAAATGACAGGATTTCCTTCTTTTGTAAAAAATGGCTAAATAATATTCCATCGTGTGTGTGTGTGTGTGTGTATGTGTGTGTGTGTGTGTGTGTGTATATATATATATATATATACACACACACACACACACACATACACACATACATACCACATTTTCTTTATTCATACATCAGTGGACATTTAGGTTGTTTCTATATCTTGGCTAGTGTAAATAATGCTGCAGTAAACATGGGAGTACACATATCTTTTTGAGTTAATGTTTTTGTCTTCTTCAGATGCATACTCAAAAGTGGAATTGCTGGATCATATAATAGTTCTATTTTTAATTTTTTGAGGAACCTTCATACTGTTTTCTGTAGCGGCTGCACCAATTTGTATTCCCACCAACAGTGCACAAGGGTTTCCTTTTCTTTACATCCTTGCCAACACTTGTCCTATCTTTTTTATAATAACCATTTTAAAAGGTGTGAGGTGATCCCTCATTGTGATTTTGATTTGCATTTCCCTAATAATTAATGATGTTGAACATCTTTTCCTGTACCTGTTGTGTATCTGTATGTCGTCTTTGGAAAGAAGTCTATTCAGATTCTCTGCCCATTTTTTAATCAGATTGAGTTATTGTGCTGTTGAGTTGTATGAGTTCTTAATATATTTTAAATATTAACAACCGCTTATCAGATATATGATTTGCAAATATTTTCTCCCATTCAGCAGCTTGCCTTTTCATTTTGTTAATGGTTTTCTTTGCTGTGCAGAAGCTTTTCGGCTTGATACAATGTATATATTTTTATAATCTTCAATAAAGTAGTGGAAATATACAAGTCTAAAGATAGCCTTTACATTTTAGAAGTAATGCCACATGTACTTTTTCAGGAAGGTTAGCTTTATGCATTGAAGTATTTCCTATATTTTAGACTCCTTAATGTTTTCTTCTTCTAAGTGTGTGTGTGTGCATTTAATCTTCTCTACTTGACTGCTAAAAAAAATTAGTGTTTTTCCTATAGACCTTTTGGCACTGGAACAAGATGCTGTCTTTGGCCTGGAATCCCTTCTGGTACTTTGTAGTGAAGATGATAGCCCAGGTGCTCAAGCCACTTTAAAGGTGAAAACATCAGTTATTTTAATATAATGCCTGTGTTCATTGCCTAAAGTGTGGATTGGCAATCTCTTTGTAAAGGTTCAGATAGTAAATATTTTAAGTTTTGCAGACAGTGCACTCTTTGTCACAACTGCTCAGTTCTACTATTGCAGAAAAAAAGTAGCCATGGACAATGTTTGTTTTTTTTTTTTAAAAAAAAAAAAAAAGGAAGGGGGATGGGGGGG
>NW_006777801.1:3190458-3232165 GCF_000442215.2 Lipotes vexillifer
GGTGAGGCTGTGTTCCAGTAAAATTTTATTTACAAAAACAGGCAGGATTTGGCCCAAGTGCAAGAGTTTGTCAACTCCTGGCTTAAACAAATATTTGCCCTTGATCTTCACTTTCAAAACTAGCATTTTGACTGTTATTATTCCAAAATATAGGCGAGGTAAAAATTTGAGCTTTGGCCTATTTTGCCGTCAGTTGAAAGTGTTTATTAAGTTGTAACAGATACATATGATGGTCCTAGATAATGTAAAGTTAAATAGACAGAGCTCCTGCAGTTTTGGAAGTTTATAATCTAAGGTAACACTGATAAGATCACAAAGAACTGATGAAATTACTGCAGTCAAACTCATAAATGTGTAAGCGGGTATTAATTTCTAGAGTATAGAAGCCCTAGTTTTAAGGGCTTTTCACTTTCACTTAATTATAGGATCATCTTAGAGATAGTTAAAAATTTTTTAAATGAGACTATTATTGGATTGAAACATAAAATATAATTTTTGATGGTAAAAAATAATTAAAAGTGGAATTAATAGAAGTAAAAGGCTATTAAGTAGACATTGGAGAATGTAAGAACTATAACTTGTCTAAGGTATGGCTTGAGGGAAGTCGTGACTTATTTTAGCATGTTAAGAAAAGGTATGATGTAGTCATAATGATGTATAGTAAAGATACTAGTACCATTAAATAAAAGCTGATAATCAAGGGGTGGTGAAGGAAGTAGGCAACATGTGATGGGCAAGTCCACAGAATCTTTGGAACCACAATACATTTATTTAAAAAGTTTAAAAAGAAAGAAAGAAAGCAAACCAAAACCTTTCCCACCAATCATAGGTGTCAATAAAACACTGGACTCAGCACAGTGGGACATACATGGATGGTCAAGAAAAGTCCCTTTGTTAGAGGAGCTCTCCATAAGAGGACACTGATATTTATATAAGGGGTTGTAATACCAAGCAGAATGTCGCAAGTTCTCTGGTGATATAAACAAAAGTGCAATTCTAATTGAGAGGACAGAGTGGGGAGGATATTAGGGAAGACTTGAACAAGTAGATGTCATATGAATTAAGCCTTGAAAGACAGGGTAGAATTTCAGTATTGAGGAAGGATCATTTGAACCTAAAGGACCACTGTTACGAAAGACAGGAAAGCAGAAATGTACCTGTTATGTTGGAAGAATGATAAGTAGCCCACTGTGGCTGGTTGATGTAAAGGGAGATTAGAAGGTAGTTTGTAGCTCGATCATGGGGGATATCAAATGTCAGGCTGAGGACTTTGGCTTGATTCTGTAGGTAATGAGACCTTAAAATTTGGAAGTAGTGACCATGCTCTAACTTTTGTTGTAGCTGTTATTATTTAAATATGTCTGTTATGTACCAAACTTTGTTGAAGGCTTATATATACATCTTTCACTGTTTACAATAACCCTAACTAGTGAAATTTGTATTCCTCTTATAGTCATGAGGAAATTAAGCCTCAGAGAGATAAAATAACTTGTTCACACACACTTAGTCAGTCAAGGGCAAGCTGACCTTAAACTCTGGGTCTGTCAGACCCTAAAGACATGATTATTCTTCCTAACACACTGAAAGCTACATGGTTGTAGTGTGAAGGATGGATTAATGGACCCATCTTTTCAAGAGATTAGAATTAGGGAGACATTTATGTTGTAGTAGAGAGAATGAAAGGGAGCTAAATAGATGGGTATTAGAGACTTGACAAAAGTAGAAATGACTAGGTTTAGCAACCTGTTGGCTATGTTAATTAGAGGACTTCTGGGTTTCTAGTTTTGATGGCTGGGATATTAGGGATGTGATTAACCGGCCTGAATAGAAGCTCTGAGACCAACTGATATTTAGATTTCTGTTGAGAAATAAGAGAAAATTAGAAGCCTCCTCCCCACTTCAGTGTCTGAAGTCACCTAGGGCACCTTTTTTAAACTGCAAACTTTCAGTAACCCAAACACCAGAAAAAAAAAAAAGGTTAATTCATTAAGTTTGGGATGGTTAGGGCCCAAGAATCTATATTTTAATTAGCATCCTAGGAGATGCCGTTATGGGTAAGTTTACAAACCACTTTAGAAGCAGTTCTTGAAAAGTAATGAAAGTGCAGTAATATGACATTCAGTTTGGCATTTATTTGTGCTTTTCCACATTATTCCTTATGATGTTCATCTCAAGTCTTAGGCTGAATAGTCTTAGATTAAAATGAGTGTTTAATGTACCATCCTGTCTTATTATTTTAGTTTTAAACATGGCACACTTGCAGATCTTAATATGGGATTCAATGTCATGTGTTTCTTATGAAGAAAAATGTCATGCCTACAAAAAAGCCTTTTCCTTGATTTTTCCTAGTAACTTGTAGAGAGTTACTTTCTTTAACGCTTCACTTCATATGAACCTTCAGAATGTAACTGGTCCATCTTCTATTCAATATGCAGATCGCTCTGAATTGTATGGTGAAGTTGGCCAAGGGTAGGCCCCATCTCAGCCAGTCTGTAGTTGAGACCTTGTTGACTCAGCTGCACAGTGCTCAGGACACTGCCCGGATCCTGATGTGCCACTGCCTGGCCGCCATTGCCATGCAGCTGCCTGTGTTGGGCGATGGAATGCTCGGTGACCTCATGGAGCTTTACAAGGTTATCGGACGATCAGCCACAGACAAGCAACAAGAACTTCTGGTAAGGAGCCACTTTTTGAACCTGCTGTGGACGAATAGGATCTGGTCTAGTGGGAATTTCTTTCAGAATTCCACAGGTTAAAGTAATTAGCTAAGACCAAGAGCATGCTGAAGTCAAAATAGGGCTGGGACCTGGAGCGTTTTACCATTTCCTCTTTTGGTATAGAAAGCCCTATTTAGTTCACATGTAAAACTGCTTTCTTCCTAAGCCCTGTCAAATCAGCTTAGTGTAGCCAAAGCCTTCAATCTGATATTTTTGTTTTATTACAAAGGACAAAATGAAAATGAAGGTTTTTTTCTTTTTTATACAAAGCAAATAAATAATGAACCAAACCGTGTATTGTACTTCCAAAAATGTAAGTTAAAGACCTAGTGATATCAATGACCATAAATTAACCCAATTCCTCTTTGCCAATCCAGGACCTCTTTAGCTGTTTAGGATCCAGTTTAGGTTTCAGTACAGTCCTGGGGCTAGGAAAGGTACATGCTTAGAAAAAAACAGAAGGTATGGAAGCTGTATAATAATGTTTAGTTAAAAGTTCTCCAGGGCTGAGAGTAGACTACGTTCTAAATATGCATAAATTATATGTAAGCTTTAAAGTAGCCCCTCCGTATTGTTTGTGGTCATCTGGCTTTATGGCTTGGGAAAATACTTAGTGAAATTACTTACTCAAGCCCATTTTATGTTTAATCCTGCAGGGGGCATTGTGTAAAACATTGCCCCCATTTCATCATTTGCTCTCAGGAAAGGTTACCCAGATGACTAAGTGGCAGTGGTCGTGGGAATCAGGCAGTTATCACATGTATGGATCCTTGTATGTATCAGCTTTGGAATACTGAGAAGCAGTTAGCCAAGTTTCTTTTTCATTGAAGCAGCATTTTCAATTAATGTTTTTTATTGCTTTTTTCTTAGTACTACTTTTAAAGCAACTTTAAATTATGAAACGTAATATTCAAAAACACATAAGGAATAATATGATGAAAGCTTTTGCATCCATCACCTAGGTTAAGAAAAAAGTGTTACTAGTACATTTGACTTGTACCCCGCTGTGTATCTCTCTGATAGTGTCGTCTTCCTTCCTATCAGGATAGGTAACCACTCTCCCGAATTTGGTGTTTGTCATTCCCATGCATGTTGTCATATATTTACTACCTTAGTATATATCCTAAGTGATATGCAATATTTTGGGCATATTTTTAACTTTGTGTTCTCATACTGCATGTAATCTTTTGCATTTTGCCTATTTTTGCCTGTTTTGTGTGAATCGTCTATACTGATAAGTGTATTTCTAGTTTATCCACTTCACTGCTCTATAGTATTTCATTGTGATTATATCATAGTTTATCCATATTTATGGGCATTGTTTCTAATTATTTGCTGTTATACACAATGCTCTGAGCAAAGGAATAAAGTGGAAATTTTATAAATGTCAAAGACAAATTTTGTTCTTTTTTGATAGGCTCTAATTAGTTTTTAACCCTTTTTGGTAAAGTTATCTTTGACATTGCATAGAGTTAATGATTTTCTTGACTTTCTTACTTCTTGCTCAATGTTAGGTGAGCTTGGCCACTGTGATTTTTGTAGCCAGTCAGAAAGCACTGTCTCCTGAAGTAAAGGCAGTAATTAAGCAGCAGCTTGAAAGCGTCTCCAATGGATGGACTGTATACCGAATTGCCAGACAGGCATCCCGAATGGTACGTATTATCCTTCTATGTAAACTGGGTTGGTGAAAATGGCAGATTACGAACCTCAGGTTGTGTGATTGTTACTCCTAGTCAAAACTAAAGGTGAAGGTAGAAGTACTTTTTAGTCATGGGATTAAAAGATGATGAAGGAAAGGACCTAATTTTTAACATATACACAGAGAATGGTATATATGTTGTTATGGGGAAGTTCCATGGGAATTCCAAAAATATGAGCTCTTTCTGGCTGTAGGTTGTTAGCAGCACTTTCATTTTGTCCTGTGCTCCCGTAAGCACAGCTCCCTCCCACCCACGTTTATATTCTCCCCATTCAGTACACCATGTCGTTCTTCCCTTTCCCTCTCCAACTTTATCATTCTTAATGTGGAAACGGGAAAGTTTTAGTATTCTGTTCCCTCTCAACCGTATGGAGATCCTAACGATTTTTATTCATTTTGTTTGAGAGGAAATAGAGCTTGGATAGTGTAGAAATTCTTTGGGGATAAGTCCACAGAACAAAATTTGAGAAGCATTATTCTAGGTGATTGAAGCACATGTTCACATTTTACAGTGTTTCTCAAATGGCAGAAGAAGCACTATTGATAGGATATTTCTTTATTATACCCAACTGTCCCAAGCATCCAAGCACTGCAAGACAGTGAGCATCCCTCGCCCCCATGCATTAAAAGGCATTCACATCCTCCCACAACTACCCTTCCCTCAGTCGTTTCCAGAGGGCGCAGTGCTCCTCTTGGTAAATCGCTTGATGGAACTTAACTGGAGTTCTCCCCACCCCACTAAATAGCTCATACAAAATGACATACAATAAGTATTTATACTTTCTATATTTTGAACTAAAGTTCTAGACATGGGTTATAGTTACTTCCATTCATTTTCTCTTTGGAACTGTTTTGGTAAAGAACTTCAGTCATTATGTTACATAAAAGCAGCTCAGCATGTTTTCTCTGAAGAAATACTTAGACTGAGTCTCACAGAGTTATAATGTGAGGAGTGATTGTTAAAACTTATCCAAGGTTTGGGTTTCTCTTTTAGCTGCTACATCAACTAATTCAAGTGTAAGAAGCTCATTATCCTCCCCCGCTTTTTTTTCTTAGGGTAATCATGACATGGCCAGAGAGCTTTATCAGAGTTTGCTGACTCAGGTTGCCTCAGAACATTTCTACTTCTGGCTGAATAGTTTGAAAGAGTTCTCACATGCAGAACAGTGTCTCACTGGGTTGCAAGAGGAGAATTATAGTTCAGCACTTTCTTGCATTGCTGAGTCTTTAAAATTCTACCACAAAGGGATTGCTTCCTTAACAGTAAGTCCTCTTAATTCTCCTTTGGTGATGATGACTTGTGTGACAATGGTCTCCCTTTTCTTTTTGGGCTTATCCTCTTTTAACCTTGAAAAACCTGCTGAAATATATGTATTTGGCAGTATTACAGTAATAAATAGGACATGGAAGTAGATCATTAACCCCTCCCCCCCTTTTTAACATTCATAGATTGGTGAACATTTATCATTTTGTTTTTATCAAGTATCAGGTACACATGTGAAGAGGAATGCTGAATCCATGCAGAAAGGGTAAAGTGGAGATAGGATCCTCCCTTTCCAGACTCCTGTTAGTAAGACCCCAGCCTGGGTGACTGCTACCGTCAAACATAAACCCTCCACCCCATCTCATACCTGGCAACTACTCACTAAGAAACTAGAGTTTCTTGCTTTGTAAATAAAGAAGAAATGATGAGGGATGCTAGCGTCTCACCTTTTATCCCACTGTGATATCCTCCTATTCCAAATTAACAGTCAGCCAGCTACTATTTCCTTTTTTTTTTTCCCAAGAAAGAAAGGGTGTGGCAGAGAGAGCAGATCCTTAACATTTCCTTGAAACTAGTTATATTCCTAAGAATCTGTTCCCTAAAGTGTGCATTTTCTGTATTAATGCAAGGACTTTTTCCCCTTAACAGTAAAGAGTTTATGTAAATCAGCATTAAACATGTTTAAAGTATTGTCACAAGACTTTAAAAATTGTATATATTTAGATGGGGCCAAAAAACTTTTGCTACCTGGTTTTTTTTTTCTTTTTGCGGTACGTGGGCCTCTCACTGTTGTGGTCTCTCCCGTTGCGGAGCACAGGCTCTGGACGTGCAGGCTTAGTGGCCATGGCTCACCAGCCCAGCCACTCTATGGCATGTGGGATCCTCCCAGACCGAGGCACAAACCCGTGTCTGCTGCATCGGCAGGTGGACTCTCAACCACTTGCACCACCAGGGAAGCCCTACCTGTTTTATATTTATTACATAATCTAAAATATTTTTAATGGTGGGCCATGCAAAGAGAAATGTTTCAAAGTAGAACAAAGAATAAACAGATGTCACAAAAGAGACAGACTATTCAGATTACTGTGGGTACATATCTTTTGAAGAATGATTTATTGATTAACTGCCATTTTAAGACAGGAATATAGGAATGGCTGCCCTCCATTTTAAGGGGTAGCACTGACTGCTGTGATTCTCTCCTCTTGATTATCCTAGGAAAAGATTGTTGTTGCCTATATCAGGCTAATAAATACCTCAGAAAATGAAAAAGTACAGTTATTGCCTCCGATCAGTAGGGTAATTTCATTTTCTAGTTGATGTGAAACAGAAAATTGTTAATCATGCAGTACAGTAAATGGTAAGAACTGTGAAACAGGCTCACAAAACAATGAGGCAGATAGAATTAATATTATGAAAAATCCCGTTGAATATTTAATAGTCTTTTAATGATTTGTGTGGTATGTGTGTTTAATGAGGCTTGGCAGTAATTAAGGACTGAATTCTGATGTAGGAATAAAGTACCCAGTTGACAGAAGGCCCTTGTCTTAATCTCCGTTCTGCCATTAACACAGGCAAGGGCAGATTATTGGGCCTCAAATCATCTTTTGAAATGGAGTTCCTTTATTCAACACTGTAAGCACTTGCTATGTGCCAGACACTGCTTTGAGGATAAAAAGAAATCAGGAAATGATTCTCCACTTGAGAATAGTGTGAAGGGGAAGGCAGTATGATCCATACAATCATTTGGAACTTCTCACATTTCTGATTGTACTATACTATCAGGGTTTTGTTTTGTTTTAAGGTTTTTAGAAAACCTGTTCATTGGACAAGTATGGATTTGACGGTAGCTTTCTGTCTTTTTAACGAAGATGATTTGAGCATGAATTGCCCTTTTACTCTCTGACACATGAATGTTCTAATTTGAGGTTGTCAGCTATAAGAATTATACTTTTTACCTTCTTCAACCAAACTAAAAGGAAGTTAAAAATTCTCTGCTTGTGGGGCCGCTATGGCGATGTTGGGTGCCTAATTTCCCAGTGCAGTGATTAATGATAGTTATCTTGCTTCTTAGAAATAAAAATTGTAAGAAGTGTTTGTATTAGTTTTCCATGCTGTGTAACAAATTACCACAAATTTAGTGGCTTAAAACAACACCCATTTATTATTTTATGGTCTCTATGAGTCAGAAGTCAGGCATGACTTAACTGGGTCCTCTGCTCATGTTGTCACAAAGTTGCAATCAAGGTGTCAGCCAGGGCCAGTCTTGTCTGAGGCCTGGGCTCAGGGTCCTCTTCTAAATTCGTGTAGTTTTTGGCAGGATTTATTTCCTCACAGCCGTAAGACTTGTGGAAGCTTCAGGGCCCACAGGAGAATCTCTTACCTTCAAGACCCTCTTTTAATGGACTCACCTGGGTAGGCGAGATCTACCCAGAATAATCTCCCTTTTGATTAATACAAAGTCAGCTCATTAGGGACCTAAATTACATCCTCAAAATCTATTACCTTTGTCATATTCCATTAGATAGAAGCAAGTTACAGGTTCTACCCACACTTTAAGGGAGATTATTTAAGGTGTGGAGACTGGGGCGGGGGTGGGAGTGGTGGCATGAGTTAGAGGAACGATTTTAGCAATCTGCCTACAATGGTGGGCTTTAAATTTATTTTTTATTTTATTAAATATTGAATAGGTATGATATCTACATATATATTATGTGAGGTATATAAAAATATCAAATATCCAAGTATACCTAGCATTCAGTTTAGGAAATGGGACATTACCATTTCCTTTAAAATTCACGTGTGCCCCTCCATGTTTGTATACCAGTTCCCACCTCACAAAGGTAACCGCCATCCTGAATCTTTTTTTTTTATAAGTTTGTTTGATTATTTATTTATTTTTGGCTGTGTTGGTCTCCATTGTGGCGTGCGGCCTTCTCATTGCCATGGCTTCTCTTGTTGTGGAGCACAGGCTCTAGGCGCGCGGGCTCAGTAGTTGTGGCACACGGGCTCAGTAGTTGTGGTGCACAGGGTTAGTTGCTCTGCAGCATGTGGGATCTTCCCGGTCCAGGGCTTGAACCCGTGTGCCCTGCATTGGCAGGCGGACTCTTAACCACTAACCACTGCGCCACCAGGGAAGTCCCCATCCCGAACCTTGTATGTACCATTCCCTTGCCTTTCTTTACACTTTTAACATGCTTTTCGTTAACTCTTAAGGTATTGTTTTATGTTGCTTGTTTTTGAATTTTATATAAAAAGGAATCATGTATTTTTCTTTGACTTGCTTTGGTTATCTAAATTATATTCCTAAGATTCATCCATCTTGTTGCATAAAGCTTTAGGTCAGTTTCACTGCTGTATACCCATGTTATTATATGATTATACGTCAATTTATTTTCCCATTCTAATGTTGATGGAAATTTTGATTTTTCCAGTTTTTTGTTATTAAAACATTACTGCTGTGAACATTCTTGGGCATATTTTGATGCACCTATGTAAAGGTTTCTCTGGGATACTGATTCTCAACTGGGGATGATTTTAGCTCCATTTGGCAATGTCTGGAGACATTTATGGTTATCACAACTCACCAAGGTGTTAGTGGCATTTAGCGGGTAAAGGCCAAAGATGCTGCTGAACATCTAGCAATGCACAGGACAACTCCCCTCAACAAAGAATTATTTGGTCCAAAATGTCACTAGTATACTGAGATTGAAAACCCTTCTCTAGGGCAGTACTCAGTCAGAACTATGTATCTGCCCGCTGCTCCAATTTAGAAATGTGTGAGGATGTTTCTGTTTGTCCCAGTGATAGAGGGGTTGGAGGGACTGCTGTTGGCCTAATGGTCAGTGGCTGGATAGGCTTAATCTCGAGAAATGCTGAGGATACTCCTGCCCCTATTAAGAGATACTGATCTAAAATACTACCTTGGAGTGGAATTGCATAAGGTATATACATCTTCAATTGACTACCTAATACCAGGAGTTTTTCCATAGTGGTTTTACAAATTTACAATCCTTCCAGTAGTGTATAAGAGTTCCTGTTACTCTACATTTTCCCCCTCACTTGGTATGTCCTGGAAGTTATGATTGGAGTTTCCCAAATTACTAATACAATTAAACTTTCTATATCTATATATTTGAGGTAATGATTGATGTATAACATTGTATTAGTTTCAGATGTGCAACACGACTTGATATTTGTATATATTGTGAAATCACTACAGTAAGTATGGTGACAGTTAACATCTGTCACATACATAGTTAGAAAATTTTTTTTCTTGTGAAGAGGACTTTTAAGATCTACTCTTTTAGCAACTTTCAAATATTCAAAATAGTATTTTTAAAATTTATTTTTTCTTCCAGTTTTACTGAGATATAATTGACATACAGCACTGTATAAATTTAAGGTGTACAACATAATGATTGACATACATACGTCATGAAATGATTACCATAATGGGGTTAGTGAACATCCATCATCTCATATAAATACAACATTAAAGGGATAGAAAAAACAACTTTTTTTCTTGTAGTGAGAACTCAGGATTTTATTCTCTTAACAACTTTCATATATATCATATAGCAGTGTTAGTTATCTTTATTGTGTTGTATTTATATCCTTATATCATTATATCCTTAGGACTTACTTATAACTGGAATTCTGTACCGTTTGACTGCCTTCGTTCAGTTCTCCCTCCCAACTCCCACCCAGCCTTCCACCTCTGGTAGCCACAAATTTGATCTACTCTTCTATGAATTTGTTTGTTCATTTGTTTATTTACATTTAATGACCTATGAAATTCAGTTCCTAATGCGCAGCATACTGATTCAGTATTTGTGTATATTTCAGAATGATACTATGATAAGTCTAGTTGCCATACAAAGATGTTACATAATTATTGGCTATATTCCCCATATGGTACATTACATACCTGTGGTTCATTTATTTTGTAACTGATAGTTTGTACCTCTTAATCTCCCTTAGCAGTTTCCTCTCCCCACCCTCTTCCCCTCTGGCAACCACCTCTTCTATCTGTGACTCTCTTTCTGTTTAGTTATGTTTGTTCATTTGTTTTGTTTTTTAGATTCCACATATAAGTTAAATCATACAGTATTTGTCTTCGTCTGCCTGACTTATTTCACTTAGCCTAATATCCTCTAGGTCCATCACTGTTGTCACAAATGTCAAGATTTCATTCCTTTTTATGGCTAATATTCCATTGTGTGTGTGTGTGTGTGTGTGTGTATATATATATATATATATATATATATATATATATATATATATACCACATCTCCTTTATCCATTTTTCTCTTGATGGGGACTTAGGTGGCTTCTGTATCTTGGTTATTGTAAATAATACTGCAGTGAACATAGGGATGCATATGTCTTTTTTAATTAGTGTTTTTATTTTCTTTGGATAAAAACCCAGAAGTGGAATTGTTGGATCCTGTGGTAGTTCTGTTTTTAATTTTTTGAGGAACTTTCATACTGTTTTCCACAGTGGCTGCACCAATTTATATTCCCACCAGAAGTGCCCAAGTTTCCCTTTTCTCCACATCCTCTCCAACACTTGTTACTTGTGGTCTTTTTGATGGTAGCCATTCTGACAGGTGTGAGGTGATATCTCATTGTGGTTTTGATTTGCATTTCCCTGGATGAGCATCTTTTCATGTGCCTTTTTTTTTTTTTTTTTTTGCGGTATGCGGGCCTCTCCCTGTTGTGGCCTCTCCCATTGCAGAGCACAGGCTCCGGACGAGCAGGCTCAGCGGCCATGGCTCACGGGCCCAGCCGCTCCGCAGCATGTGGGATCTTCCTGGACCGGGGCATGAACCCGTGTCCCCTGCATCAGCAGGCGGACTCTCAACCACTGCGCCACCAGGGAAGCCCCTCGTGTGCCTTTTGACCATCTGTGTGTCTTCCTTGGAAAAATGTCTATTTAGGTCCTCTGCCCATTTTTAATTGGATTTTTTGCTTTTTTTAAATGTTGAGTTGTTTGAGTTCTCTGTATATTTTGTATATTAACCCCTTGTTAGGTATATTGTTTCCAAATATCCCATTCAGTAGGCAGCCTTTTTGTTTTGTTGATAGTTTCCTTTGCTGTGCAAAAGCTTTTTTAGTTTGATGTAGTCCCATTTGTTTATTTTTGCTTTTGTTTCCCTTGCTTCAGGAGGCATAACCAAAAAAATATTGCTATGTAAGAGAGAGGATACTTAGCTCAATAAAACAGTATTCTGTCAAAGAGTGTACTTCCTATGTTTTCTTCTAGAAATTTTATGGTTTCAGGTCTTACATTTAAGTCTTTAACCCATTTCAAGTTTATTTTTGTATGTAATGTGAAAAAGGAGTCCAATTTGATTCTTTTGCATGTAGCAGTCCAGTTTTCCTAACACTATTTATTGAAGATGCTGTCTTTTCCTCAATGTATATTATTGCCCCCTTTGTTGTAGATTAATTGACCATATACATGTGGGTTTATTCCAAGGCTCTCTATTCTGTTCCATTCATCTATGTGTCTGTTTTTGTGCCAAAACCATACCGTTTTGATTACTGTAGTTTTGTAGTAGAGTTTTAAATCAGGGAGTGTGATACGTCCACCTTTGTTCTTCTTTCTCAAGATTGTTTTGGCTATTTGGGGGTCCTGTAAGGTTTCCATATGAATTTTAGAATTATGTGTTCTAGTTCTGTGAAAACTGCCATTTGATATTTTGATAGGGATTGCATTGAATTTGTAGATTGCCTTGGGTAGTATAGGCATTTTAACAATATTAATTCTTCCAAGCTATGAGCATAGCATATCTTTGCAGTTTTTAGTGTCATCTTCAGTTTCCTTTATTAATGTCTTACAGTTTTCTGAGTACAGGTCTTTTCCCTCCTTAGATTTATTCCCAGGTATTTTAAATTCTTTTTGATGTGATTATAAATGGTATTGTTTTCTTAATTTCTTTTTCTGATAGTTTGTTTTTTAGTGTATAGAAACAGAACAGATTTCTGTGTATTAATCTTGTATCCTGCAACTTTATTGAATTCATTGATGAGTTCCTGTAGTTTTTTGGTAGTGTCTTTAGGATTTTCTATATATAATATCATATCATCTGCAAGCAGGGACATTTTTACTTCTTTCTCTCCAATTTGGATTCCTTTTACTTCCTTTTCTTGCCTGATTGCTGTGGCTAGGACTTCTAATACTATGTTGGATAAAAGTGGTGAGAGTGGGCATCCTTGTCTTGTTCCTGATCTTAGAGGAAATGCTTTCAGCTTTCCACCAGTGCGTGGAGAACAAGCTGTGGGCTTGTCATATATGACCTTTATTATGCTTAGGTATATTCCCTCTATACCCACTTTGTGGAGAGTTTTTATCATAAATGGATGTTGAATTATGTCAGAAAGCCTTTTCTGGATCTTTTGAGATGATCATGTGGTTTTTATTCTTCAGTTTGTTAATATGGTGTATTACATTGATTTTTGAACCATTCTTGTCCCTGGCATAAACCTCACCTGATCATGGTGTATGATCCTCTTAATGTATTGTTGGATTCAGTTTGCTAATATTTTATTGAGGATTTTTAAATGCATGTGTTCATCAGTGGTATTGGCCTTTAATTTTCTTTTTTTGTGGTATCTTTGTCTGGTTTTGGTATCAGGTGGTGCCAGCCTCATAGAATGAGTTCAGAAGCATTCCTTCCTCTGCAGTTTGGAATAATTTGAGAAGGATAGGTGTTAATTCTCTTCAAAATGTTTGGTAAAATTCACTTGTGAAGTTATCTGGTGCTGGACTTTTGTTTGTCAGCAGTTTTTTAAATTACCCATTCAGTTGCATTACTGGTAATTGGTCTGTTCTTATTTTCTATTTCTTCCTGATTCAGTCTTGGGCAATTGTACATTTCTAGGAATTTGTCGGTTTCTTCTAGGTTGTCCCTTTTATTGTTGTATAATTGTTCATAGGAATATCTTATGATCCTTTATATTTCTATGGTGTGGGTTGTAACTTCTTTTTCATTTCTTATTTTATTGATCTGGGCCTTTCTTTTTTTTCTTGATGAGTCTGGTGAAAGGTTTGTCAATTTTGTTTATATTTTCAGAGAACCAGCCATTAGTTTCATTGATCTTTTCCATTGTTTTTTTAGTCTCTATTTCACTTATTTCTTCTCTGATCTTTTCCTTCTATGATTTCTTTTGTGTGTGCCTTTTAAGAGTGGAGTTTCTATTTCCCACAGTCCTCTGGCTCCCCCCAAAATAAGCCCTGCTGGCCTTCAAAGCCAAGCATTCTAGGGGCTCCCAGCTGGGAAGCCCAGTCCCAGCTAGGACTCAAAGCCCTTGCTTTTTGAGGAGAACCTCTGTAGTTTGTAATTAGCCTCCCATTTGTTGGTCACCAACCTGGGGTATGGATCTTGCCTATACCATATTTCCACCCCTCCTACCCATCTCTCTGTGGTTCCTTCTTTACATCTCTAGCTTTAGAAGTTCTTTTCTGCTAGTCTTCGGGTCGCTTTCATTGATATTTGCTCTGTAAATAGTTGTAATTTTGATGTGCCTGTGGGAGATGAGCTCAGGGTCCTTCTACTCTGCTATCTTTGCCTCTCCCTCACAATATAGTCACCATGCTGTGCATTACATCCCCATAATTCATTTATTTTATAGCTGTACTTTTTGACCTCATTCACGCATTTCATGCACTTCCCTACCCCCACCTCTGGCAACCATCTATCTGTTCTCTGTATCTATGAGCTTGGTTTTTGTTTTTGTTTTTAGATTCCACATATAAGTGAGATCATTCGGTAATTGTCTTTCTCTGTCTGACTTATTTCACTTAGCATAATACCGTCTAGATCCATTTGTGTTGTTACAGATGGCAAGATTTTATTCTTTTTTATGGCTGAATAGTAATCCATTTTGTGTGTATATACCACATTTTTAAAATTTATGAATCAGTGGACATTTAGATCGTTTCCATATCTTGGCTATTGTAAATAGTGCTGCAGTGAATATAGAGGTGCAGATATCTTCTTGAGTTAGTATTATTGTTTTCTTCAGATAGATACCCAGAAGTGGAATTGCAGAACCATATGGTAGTTCTGTTTTTAATTTTTGAGGGACTTCCATACTGTTTTCCATAGTGGCTGCCCCAATTTACATTTCTACCAGCAGTGCACCAGGATCCCCTTTTTTCCACATCCTTGCCAACACTTGTTATTTCTTGTTTTTTTTTGATAATAGCCATTATAACAGGTGTGAGTTGAATTTTGTGCTTGTGGTTTTGATTTGCATTTCCCTGATGATTAATGATCTTGAGCCTATAGGCCATCTGTATGTCTTTGGAAGAATGCCTATTCAAATCTCTGCCCATTTTTTAATTGCATTATTTGTTGTTGTTGTTTTACTATTGACTTGTATGAGTTTTTAAATGTATTTTAGATATTATTAACCCCTTACTAGATACATGATTTGCAAATATTTTCTCCCATTCATTAGGTTGCCTTTTTATTTTGGATGTTCTAGATACCAATCTTTTGTAGGTTATATGAGTTGCAAATATTATCTTCTGATTTGTGGCTTTTTATCACTTTAAGAAATGTTTTCCCTTCAAGTCACTACTACCTTTCTCTGTAGAAGGCACTTATGATTTCTAAAACTATAGATTAGTCTTGCCTTGTTTTTCATTATTATTTAAGGACTCATGCAGTATTATGCTTTTGATTCTAGCTTCTTTGCTCAGCTTTATATTCGTGTGATGCATTCATGCTTTTTGTTGCATATTGCAGTAGTTTGTTCATTTTCATTTCATTGTGATATTCTTTTGTATAACTGTTATAACAATCTGTTTATCCATTTTATTTTTGAGAAACATTTGAGTTATTTCCAGGTTGGGGCTATTTAGAATAATTTGACTTTGAACTTTCTTACGCACATCTTTTGATATAGGCCTGCCTACCTTCTGGATGGTAGTGCTGTGTCATTACTAAGTTCAGCTCTAATAAATACTACCAAAAAGTTGCCTATGGTGGTTTCCAGTTTATACGGCTATCATTGTAAATGCCTTTTGGGGTTCATAGTACTTCTGGGATATAAGGCTTGATGACTTTGATCAGTTATGGAACATTTGGCCATTATCTCTTCAGCCAGTGCTTCTGTCCCTTTCTTCCTCATTTGGGACGTAGTGCACCCATGTTAATTCTTTTTACCATGACTCATATATCTCTTATATTCTCTTCTTCATTTTCCACCTTTTTCTCTCTCCATACTTAACTCTAAATATTTTCTTCTGACCTATCTTCCATTTCCATAATTCTCACTTACGTTGTGTCTAATCAGCATGTCAGACTCATTCATTGAGTTCTTAATTTCATTTATTGTGTTTTTCCAGTTCTAGAATTTCCATTTGGTTATTTTATATTCTGTAGTTCTTCTCCAGGACTCTCTATCTTGTCATTTAAGTTCTTTAACATATTGATTGTAGTTAACTTGAAGTTCATATATGATAGTCTGTTATCTGGATCTGTTATGGTTTGTGTCTTTGACCTTTTATCCCCCTTTTGGTTTGAGGAATTTTGTCTTTGTTGTATACTCAGTTATTTTTTTAGTTAGTTTTGGACAGTGTGTGTGAAAAATTACAATGATTTTGTCATCCTTGCTTTTGGCAGGCAGTTAGGCTAAGGGCAGATTACCCTAATCCAGTCAAGGATTGAACTGATTCAGAGCTAAGCTTCAGTCCTTGGAAGAGCCAGTATATTTTTGGTTCTCCTAACTCCTAGGGTATAGCCCTTTGAAGTTACAGCCAAAAGCCTGAAGTGTTTTCCACAGCCCTCTTAGTCTTATGAGACTGCTGAAAGCTCTGCTCAGCTTCTCAGACTCCCAGGAGCAGCTTTCAAATTAGCAAATAATCACCAGATGTCAGTCTTATCTTCTTGGATTGCCCATCTCTCCATGATTTTGGCTCCTTGTTGCCTTCGTAGCTCTTCAGTGCTTTTAGATAGATGTTCATAATATTTAACTCAGTTTTCCATTTGTTCTTAGCAGGAGGTCTGGTTTTAAACAATTTAGTCTACTATTGCTTTAAGCTTGGCTTACTCTTTCAGAAACTGAGCTTGTATTAAGTGAAATAATCCAGTTACAAGAAGACAAATATTATATGATTCCACTTAAATGAAAGTGGTCAGTATCATAAAAACAGAAAGTAAGGTGGTGGTTACTAGGGGCTTAAAGTCCATTGTGGTTCACTCTTGGTTGTCACATGTTCTTTACCACATATATATAAATATTTTTAACTGAGTTTATTAAGTAGCTTTCCTTTCAGCCACATTGGGTTTTTTTAGCTGCTCCATATAGAAAACAGAATATGTACCACAAGTCAGAAATTCAGTGAGGTAGCATTAAATGTGTGTTTAACATAGATTTACCTCTGTATGTTTAGACTTTTAAAAAAATCAAGAAAGAAAGAACAAGAATGAGGGAAAATAGCTATTTAAATAGTGGGGACACAAAATAGCAGTTTAAATAGTGGGGACAGTTCTTCTCAATTAGCTTGTACCACGGGGCTCTGAGTTTGCTGTTCCTTCACCCATGTTAAATTCACTGGAAGTAGTTCCTTCTTGAGGAATTTTCAGGGATAATTTTGACTGTATACAATTTTTGCTTTACCTGCTGACCTTAGAACCCATTTCTGTTTTAAGCTTTAGCCCCCATGTAAAGAAGAGTAAATAATATCCCTTTTATTTCTCATTGGCATTGTTCATAGCACTATAGTCTAAATTTTATTTTTATATGTTTTCTGTGTCTCATGGACGATATTACCTTTTTAAAGTCTTTGATTGACCTTTATCACAAGTTTATCTTTTCTGTGTTCTTTTTGAACATGCATACTATATCTAACATTGTTTTCCTCAGTATAACACGATGTAAGATGCACAGTCACTTTCAAAGTTACCATCTTATATCATCAAATATTTCTTGTTAGTCAGAAATAAATTCAGAGTAGCAGTAAATCTTCTTCATTATAACTACATCTTGCTTCGCTTTCAGTTTTATAATGCATGTTAGGACAATATTGCAAATGTTTTTTTGTCTGGTAAGATGGTCTACACTGTATATAACTGTATATATATCATATATACCCACTTGTATCCCTGACCCTTCTAAAGTTATTGATAAGCAGTAAATTAAAAATAGCAAGTAGCAGCTTAAGGGGCAGAGGAAGGGGGAACTTATCTTCCTATAAAAGCAAATCAAATCTCTAAGAAATTAAAAAACAATTGAAATAGTCTCTTTAATATCCCTAATCTGTGCCATTTCATGATTAGAACAAAACATCCCAAAAGTTTGAAAACCACAGAATTCAATATATTGATTACAGTTATTACCTCTAGCTTCTATAATTTTACATAGGTGTAACTTTGCAATTTGAGAGGGATACTAGAGCAAGTGTATGTTCTTATAAAGGACACAGGAAGTGGCAAACTATTTCCTAGAGTAAAATATGAATTCCACCAAATAAAGAACTATCATTTGACACTTAAAACTAGAGAGAACTACAGTAAGGTCAATACTTGGTCAGATGGATAATATTGTAACTTAATTCTAGAACCTCAAGTCACACACCAGGCTCTCCTGCTAAAAGAAGAGTGTGAAATACTATCTAAGAACGGCATCAGCATGTTTTAAGCGAGTCATGTCAGGGAAGAAAGTTAATTTCATTACGCCTCCATTTATTGTTAAGTTAGCATTTTTTTTTTTTTGTAAGTCAACTATACGTCAGTAAATTTTTTAAAATCTGAAAAAGAATATATATATGTATAACTGAATCACTTTGCTGTACACCTGCAACTAACACAACAGTGCAAATCAACTATACCTCAATTAAAAGATAACTGATATTTTTTTAAAAACTACTTTTCTAATAATACTAAGATGGTCCTTGCCTTTTCGTGGGGACACAGTAGTACATATATATATATCACCATCTTTATCCATTCATCTGTTGATGGATACCTAGGTTGTTTTCATATCTTGGCTATCGTAAATTATGCTGCCATGAACATTGAGGTGCATCTATCTTTTCAAATTAGTGTTTTTGTATTCCTTGGATAAATACTCAGATATGGAATAGCTGGATCATATATGGTAGTTCTAGTCTTAATTTTTTGAGGAGTCTCCTTACTGTTTTCCATACTGGCTGCTCCAATTTACATTCCGCACAATTGTGATTTTCAATATTGTCTAGTGAAATGGGTCAACATTTGGAATAACTGCACAATTCAGTGAATTAATATTTTCCAAATGACCAAATGGCCGTGTTACAAAATCATGTGTGGGTAATAGATCTATCCAAAGTGCCAGAGAGACCAGTGGGTTTTAGTCTAACAGCAGGAAAGGTACATTGCAGTGCTGCTGGAGTCCACATTGCAATGAACCTGTAAGGAATATTCACGTGTCAGTTTTGTTGGAGAATCTATATAAACGCTCCTCCATTTTCCTGCTACACATCCCTGCGAGGTCAAATTTTCTTAACAGACATCAACTAAAACAATATATTACAAGAGACTGAACACAGAAGCAGGTATGAGAATCCAGCTGTCTTTTATCAAGCTAGACATTAAAGAGATCTGCAAAAATATGAAACAAGTCCCTTGTTCTCACTAATCATTTTTTGAAAATAATGATTTTTCGTAAAATGTTACTTATTGTTGAGTAACATGGAATCGGTTTCTTATTGTAAGTTTAAATGAATGAATAAAAATCTTTTAAAAACAATCTTTTAGTCTTAATTTCTAATATTGTATATGTTTTCATGAACCCAAAGCCAGCTGCGAAGTGGGACAGGGCAGGCTCTGGCTGGGAGAATTCAGGGTGGTAAAAAGGGACTCATTCCAATCCCTCTGGGAAATGTAAGTCTAAACTTCCCAATTCCTCATTTTTAGGAATTTCTTTATCTTATACATTTAACCTCTTAAGTATTTCATAAGGTAGGAGGGGAGAGAAATACAGCTAAAGAAATTGGGAAGCAAAGGAGTCTTAAAAATCACTGATACTGCCTCACACCCATGAGGGTATAGACCCAAAAGAACTGAAAGCAAGAACTCAAACATATTTGTACATCCATGTTCAGAGCAGCATTACTCACACTAGCCAAGGGGTGGAAACAACCCAAGTGTCCACTGAAAGGTGAATGGATGAACAAGATGTGGTCTATCCAGACTATGGAATATTATTCAACCTTAAAAGAGAAGGAAGTCCTGTCACCTGCTACAGCATGGAGGAACGTTGAGGACATTGTGCTTGGTAAAATAAGCAGGGGCCTCCGACTAATGTTTAAATCAGATCACTCTTCATAGCAAACAATAAAGAGAAGTTGTATTCTGCTTATTAGTTCTGTTTCTCAGACCAGGAAGTGGATGCACAGCCTGGCTAGGTGCTTCAGGCAGAGGAGGGCTTCATCCACCCACCACCCTGGACCCCCTACGCTGGTGGCAGCGATCAGAACAAAGTGAGCTCGGCCCTGCGAAAGCTCGTGTTGTCATTACTTTTGTAACTTCAATGAGAAACAGATTTTTATGTACATGACATCACAGACCATGCCTCTTGACCGTTACCCAATTTAGAAACTGGCGCGATCACAAAGGAAGCTGAAGCAGCAGCTGGTTTGGGAAAGTCGCTGGTTGCAAGCGAGCAGCTGGGTCACTGTGCCACTTGCAGCTGCGTGGCCCGAGGAGGTCTGTTCTGGTCCTGCTCTAAAAAGTTGCCACCCGGCTCTTCTTGGGAGGAGCCACCTCCAGAACCTGTGGTCCATCTGAGGGGTGGGCAGCCATCATGGTGTGACCCACAACGAGACCAGGGAGAGGGGACCGCTGTGAAATAGGAGCTGCGGAACGAAGCTTCGTGCCATCGACACAGCTGCACTGGGGCAGGTGGTTGGAACAAAGCTCTTTCACTGGCAAAGTTGTCCAAAGGCTGTGCAGTCAGGGGAGAGCCAGGAATCGTCGTCCTCTACCACGGTGTTTCGTACTCTTTTTTTTTTTTTAACTGGGCAATATAGTTTAATGTAGCAAAAATCTAGGGAACGATCAGGTATTTCAGTTAAGGCTCTGGGTGCCTGGAGGGGATCACTGACGGCACTTGCAGCTCTTCCTCTTTTCTGGAGATGGCCCTTCCAGCCACGTGTTCCCGTCCTGGGTCAGCTTCTTCCCGGAGCAGCGCGGGAGCCCTTCTCCAGACAGCGATCCCACACAGGAGGAAGATTTCTGCAAAAACGGACAGTCGGCCAAGCCCCGAGCCTCTGCGCTAGGGAAGGAGCGCTCGGCCACCGGCAGGGCCCGCGGGCGCAAGGCAGCACCGCCTTTGAAAGTCCACCTTGAAATACGGACCACACTTTCCGGGTCGCTCTAAGGGAGGCCACTTCACCTGCAGACGGGGGGCCTTGCGTGGATCACCAGGGGAGAGGTGCCTGAGGGCAGAGCGCGAGACCAGAGGCGAGCGTGCTGCGGTGGCAGGAGCCCGGACCAGGGCTAAGGGCGCCCGGGGTCAGGCGGTTCTCTGTGCACAGCCGCTGCGCTCGGGAGGCACGTGCGCATCCGCGGGGAAGAAAGTGGGAGGCTGCCGCGGGCCTGTACACAAAGAGGGTGCTGCGCAGAGTAGGGGGCTGGGCGCCAAACGTCCGCGCAGCCCGGCCTCCGAGGGCAGCCCAGGGCTGGCCGGGCCCCGCGGCGCCCAGGCGCGCGAAGAGGGCTCCAAGTTAGCATATTTTTAGTACGCCTTTTGTTGAAACCACCATGCTAGGTTCTCCACTAGGACAGTTGATAAATAGATTAATGTTGTCTTAGTTCTCTGCCCATGGTGGCTTGACTTATATTCTTTGCTCCCTTTACCTAGCTAATGCTACCTTTTGCTATTCAAGACTTATACCTGACACCCCTCCATTCTCACTGAAACGTACTTGTGTGTTTATAACCTATTCCTTGGTGGCCTCTCTGCATCTCAAGTGTCTAATGAGACATTCGTTTTAAAATTAATCTGGGCTAGTTATGGAAGAAAGCAGCCGTGAGGCAAAATACTTTTTTGTTTTTGTTGTTGAAACTGCCTTTTTACTGCATTTAAAATATAATCCGGAACCTTGCCTGCGGTCTGAAGGCCCCACGTGGTCTGGCTGGCTCTTGCCTCACCTCCGCCAGCAACAGGCTTTTTTAACAGTGACGGTCTAACAATATATTTCTCCTGCCCTCACCTTTCTTTTCTTCCCCTTCCAACTTTTTTTTTTTTTTCGGTATGCGGGCCTCAAAACGGCCACTCCCGTTGCAGAGTACAGGCTCCGGACACGCAGGCTCAGTGGCCATGGCTCACGGGCCTAGCCACTCCGCGGCATGTGGGATCTTTCCGGACCGGGGCACAAACCTGTGTCCCCTGCATCGGCAGGCGGACTCTCAACCACTGCGCCACCAGGGAAGCCCTCCCCCTTCCAACTTTTAAAAATTCTGTTTAATGATTCCAGCATGCAAATTTCAGGTTAGAAAGGTAGGAAGGTGATAAGGGAATTTGGGGGGAATGGTAATGTCTGTGAAGCATCCCTCATATGATATCTTACACATGACGGTCTAGTTAACCCATGTCTTGTGGGGTCTTTGCAAATGTAGGAAGTAAGGAACCTGAGTGTTGATGGAACATAGTTTTTCAGAGTTGATGCTAATGACAGTAAGTTTTTCTTTCTAATATTACATCTTCCCCTAATAATGTAGGTGTTTATCCATCATCATTAGAACTACTGCTCTTTTGCAGACTCTGACAAATACTTTGTCCTTCAGCATCTTCCTTTTATGCTTACCTTGTATTAAATATAGCTTGTTTTTATTCCCCAGGCTGCCAGTACACCACTGAATCCTTTAAGTTTTCAGTGTGAATTTGTAAAGCTCAGGATTGACCTTCTCCAAGCCTTCTCTCAACTTATCTGTACTTGTAGTAGCCTCAAGACAAGCCCGCCACCTGCAATTGCCACAACAATTGCCATGACCTTAGGGAATGACCTCCAGCGGTGCGGTCGCATCTCCAACCAGGTATGTCTTAACTTTATTTTCAGTGGAGTTTTTATTTACACTTTAGAGGTTTCTTGAGGTTAGTTGTGAGATGAAAAATTCTGAAACTTAAAAATCAGCGGTTTGACTCAGAGGCAACATCAAATACTTCTAAACTCATCTGTCTTGCAAAAAACAGGCTGAAGTCTTATTAAAATGACAGAGTGATTGATGATATCTCACTAGTTGCTACATGTTTATATAAAGAAAAAGGACATACATTTTAAAGAAACTTTGGGAAGTTTATAACTATATTATTTATTTTAGTGAAACTTTGAAGAAACTAAAAATGCAGTGTTTTTTGTTTCTGTACATTATGTGTAAATTATAATCTTGTACACATTTGTAGTTTCATTTGCCATCTTCGTTAATTTTCTTTAATAGGGTTTATAAAAATGAATGAATTGAAAATGAGAAAGAGTTGAAATATTATTTCATTTTTTTTTATTGTTTGAGGATTGTTTTCTTATGTTTTGACTTTTGTGTTTATACAACACAAAAGCATATTTGTTTATTTATCATAATTGATATTTTTCCTTCTTTGTAGATGAAACTGTCCATGGAAGAATTCCGAAGCCTTGCTTCCCGATATGGGGATCTTTATCAGGCATCTTTTGATGCTGATTCCGCAACTTTGAGGAATGTAGAACTGTATCCTAAACTTGCCCGATATTTCTTGTTCTTTGGAAGTATTCTTTTAAATGTAGAGTAGGGGCTTCCCTGGTGGCACAGTGGTTGAGAGTCCGCCTGCCGATACAGGGGGCGTGGGTTCGTGCCCTGGTCCGGGAAGATCCCACATGCCGCGGAGCGGCTGGGCCCGTGAGCCATGGCCGCTGAGCCTGCGCATCCGGAGCCTGTGCTCCGCAACGGGAGAGGCCACAACAGTGAGAGGCCCGCTTACCACAAAAAAATAAATAAATAAATATATAAATGTAGAGTAAATATTTCAGATATGCTTAACTGAAATATACATATGCATTAGATAAGCCTACAGATTTACCATAAATAATAATTTCTCTTTTGAAACCTAGTATGAGCAGTATAATTTAACTTCTTTACTTCAACCAGGCTTTTTAAAACGTGGTGACTCAGTGGTGGTCTTTTTCCACCTCTGGGAAGAGCATCCAAAACCCAGGTCCAAGCAGTGTTGAATACTTTGTGCTCACTTGAGCTACAATGGACAACACAAAATATTTTTCCACCAGAGAACCATTTTGTCTTGCTTCACCTATCTTTTATTCACAGCTAACAACCCTAGTTCCCATCACCTTTATTAATGATATATTCAGTCGTTTCAGTCATCACTTATGTTCCCTAAGCCCCTTTTAAGTTCTCCGTATTTTCTTATTAGCAGCTTCAGATCCTTTTTGAAAGGAGGAAAGAGATAAATTGCTTTTAAGTTGCAGACCTATAAATCAGTAATTCCTGGTATTTTGGTTTAGTGATTGAAAACCTGATGAATGCTATGGACCCTCTCCCCTAAAAAATGCATATATGCACATATCCCCCAAAATTTGCATACCATTTCAGGAGAGTTAACAGATCCCTTGAGCCCCAGCCTAGGAACCTCCAGGGTAACCACTCTTCAGACCCTTATTGTGGTGCTTGTTTTAAACTTTTCATCAGTGAAACCCCTATAAAGTTTCTGTGATTGAATCACAGAGCCTGTTGCTTGGTTCCTCCTTCCAACATTAACCTCTGAAGTACTCTTCCTGGAACTATCACAGACAACATATATCCCTTAAAAAGAAAAAAATAGAGCCACAGACTATTTGAGTCAATAACATGTGGTTTACCTTCACTAAGAATATGATTTTCATCTTGCCTTATTTAGTATTCAAATAATATAAAGTCTATAGTACATTTCTCTATTATAATGTGTAACCTTAACATAATGCAGACAGCAGCAGAGCTGTTTACTGATATCTCACGCAATAGAAGCCCTGATTTTGGATCCAGAATCAGCAAGGTATTTAAATAGTTTATATTACAGAACACTTTCAAGTATGTTATCTTGCCTAATCATCACAACATTGTTTTGGGAGAGGTTTTATAGAGGAAGAAACAAAGAGGAAGAACTTCTCTAGCATTTGCCTAAGGTCATATAGCTAATGACAAACCTAGATTTTCTGTCTCCATTGTTTACTTACCTCCTGTGTCCTGTTTTCTAAATAACTAGGAAGAAGTTCCTTGAATTTGAACATTTTCTTCTGGTATATTATAACTAAATTTCGGTGTAAAAAATTGAGTTAATAGTATAATTAAGCTTGAACTTGAAATTTTTATTCTTTGGTTTCCCAAACAAAAAGATATTCCTCTTTTTGCTTTATTAAAATCCTTCTCCATTCTCTAATTAACTGATTAATTGTTCAAAATATTTTTATTGAAGAATGGTCCATTATTTTTTCCCACTATAGTATTCCGTTTTAGAACATGCATTTTCAACTGTATATTTCCAATCTAGTAAGGCCTGTGATTCCAAGATCAGCTTCCTCAAAGAGAACATAATCAACAGAGCATTTTAAATTTCTCTATCCTAAAGCATTGACTTGCCATTTTTTTCCAAGGCAATACCAAAATCCTTGCCTCCTGTTTTAAAGTGCTATCTACTCTCAGACTAGGCCACTTGGCTATTTTTTTTTTTTCACTCGTCTGATTCATTTTAATATTTCGATGACATACTAATTTTTACTTATTTTTCCACTTATCCTTCTTTGATCTATGTTCATTTTCCCCTTAGACTTCCAGTGTTTTTGTTTTGTTTTGTTTTGTTTTGTTAAGCTTCTCCCTTTTAAATTTCAAAATGTTCTCTAACCTCCATATTCTTCACAGTCTTTGCCAGTTAATTGATACTTCCAGGCTCACGCCATTTCTGATTATGCCGTACTCATCTTACCTCATAGCACACAAATGTCATTGTACTGTTGGTTGACATAAGAGAAATTAGTATTTTTCTTGATTGATTTTTTTTAACACATTGTCAGCAGGGATGGGGTGAAGGGAGTTATCTAGCCAGCTCTCAAATCCTACTCTCACTGTCACCCTCTCCACTTCCTACCACCTTTCTTCACTCTTCTCCATCCTGTTTTATCCCCTAAACCCACTCCCCTAGCCTTTGCCCTTCCTAGCAATGAAAAGTTGGAAAAGAAAGATTGTACCTTGAAGGAGAGCTCTCTGGGTTTCAGTCGTACTGGTGTGCAACTGCAAAGAGTAGATTCCTTCTGAAACTTCTCTTCATGATACTATATATTTTGTGCCTTTCATATAAAGAAGGACCTGCTGCTAAAACGAGCCTCAAGAGAGTGAAGCATGACATTGATAAAATTCACAATAGTTTTTACAAAAATCTGTGTATATCTTCCATAGCCTAGAAGGTTTTTGGGGAGAAGAGACCTTGTCTTATCCAACTTTGTATCTCTAGCAGCTAACATTGTGCTTGAGCCAGTATCAATAAGTGTGGGATAGGATGGGGTTTATGGTTATAATTATAAATGTTATTATCTAGCTCATACCAACCTTTTAGGATTATTAAGAAAAAGTATTTTGAGATGCTTGTCCGTTACATTTTTCTATTCTAGCTTTGCACCTAACTTTTATTTTTACTGCCTAAAATATAATGGAATGGCTTCTGGTCATGAAGCCATTCACGTATGGGACTTTTCCTTCTATTGTAAACAACTAGAAACCTGGATAAAATATGCAAGTTTAAATAAACGTTTAACGGTTTTCAGACATTGGACAACAGGGAGACCAGGAATGTAATCCCTCAGGGAAGGGACATAAATAAGGTAAACTTTACACTAGTCCTTGCTTTCCTCTGCCTGGAGGCACTTTTTAGACTGCCTTTCAGGCAGGAGTAACCAAATTAAAACATGGTGGTCTTGCTTAGTTGAAGAGATAGATATCAGGGTTCAGAGAACAAAGGAAGCTAGAATTTGCAGGCAAAGTACAGGGGTGGAGGAAGCTTTCCAGAGGAAGAGTGCTATGAATCTTTGGCTGAATGCTAAGCTGTACATATATTAGGTGAAATCCCACAAGGCCAGGCAAAAAACAGCTATTAGGGAGGGAATAATTACCAGGAAGCTGTAAACTGAACAGTTCCCAGAGCTTATGCAGAGCTGAGAAATGTTTGAGTTCCAACCGGCCAAACTATAGAGACCTAATTGAACACTCAAGGCATTCAGAATAGACACTAGAAGGGTCACACCACCTTAGTAATCAAGCTAAACTAGCCCTAAAGTGAAGACTAGTCTAGACCTGTCCTAACAAAGCTTAAGTAATCCTTCAAAGAGTCAGGATTATGACAAGTAATGGCTGTCCACCAAAACAAAATCTTAACATTCTTTGAAGACAACAAAATCCAAAAACTCAAATGTATAAGGTCCACAATGTTAGCATCCAATCAAAAATTACTGGTCATGAGAAGAAGCTGGAAGATGTGACAAATAACCAAGAGAAAATTCAGCCAATTAGAAAAAAGAATCACTAATGACAGATGATGGAATTAACAGACTTGGACTTTAAAATAGTATTTTAGTACTATTAGTGTTTTCAAAATTTTAAAGATAGAAGATAATGAACACATTTAAAGGTGTAAAAAGAAAATAGAACTTCTAGAGCATAAAAATGAAATATCTTGATTTTGCCTTTATTTTTGAAAGATAGTTTTGATGAACATAGAATTCAAGGTTGATTAGTTTGGGTTTAACAGTAGGTTAAATACAGCAAAAGAAAAGATTAGTGAACTTAAAGGCACAACAATAGAAATTATCCGAATTGGACAGTGAAAGAAAAAAGACTGAAAAACTGAACAAAGTTAAAATTGCCAGTGAGACAGTGTCATTTGTACTACTATACATGTAACTGGAAATCTTGGAAGGAGGGGAACAAGGGACAGAAAAATTTTAAGTGGCTGAAAAATGTTCATGTTTAATTAAAAATATAAGCCCACAAATCCAAGAAGCTTAACGAACCCAGAGTGGCATAAACATAAAGAAAATCACAAGGCACACATTATAATCAAATTGCTGAAAACCAGTAATAAAGAAAAATATAAAGCAGCCAAAGAAAAAAGACTGTGTAGAAGGGAATAAAAATAAGAATTTTTTACTAATTCTTATCAGAAATAATGCAAGCCAGAAGACAGGTGAAGCAACATCTTTAAAGTCCTGAAAGAAAAAAAAAAGTTAACCTAGTATTCTATATTCAGTAAAAATACCCTTGAATAATTAAGACTAAATAAAGACATTTTCAGACAAAATCTGAGAAAATTTGTTACCCGCAGACCTAGACCTGTACTATAATAAATGTTAAAGGAAGTTCTTCAGGCTGAAGAAAAATTATTTGAGATGTAAATTCAGATCTACAAAGAAGAACACTAGGAATGGTAAATATGTGAGTAAATAAAAAAGACTTTCCTCATTTTTTGCTTTTTTAAAACAATGTTACCCATTTAGAAAAAAATAACAATGCATTTGGGAGTTTATAACACAGAAGTAAAATGTGTGACATGAGACAAATGATGGGGGTGGGGGTTGGAATTAATACAGTAATAAGATTCTTACATTTTACATCAAGTATATATTATTTGAAGATAACTTGTGGTAATGGAGGATGAATAAACTCTAGAGCAACCACTAGAAAATAAATAAGCCAATAGAGGAGGTAAAATGGAATACTTTAAAAAAAAAAGAACCTCAGTTAATCCAAAAGAAGGCAGGGGAAGAGGGGGAAAAAAACCAGTGAATGGATGAAAAAAGTAGAAAACAAATCACAAAATGGTAGATTTATACCCAGTCATACCAGTTATTACAATAAATGTAGATAGTCTTACTCTAAGTAAAGAGATCATCAGACAGCTAAAAAAGCAAAACCCAAACTATAAGCTCACCACAAGTAACCCACTTTATCATTTAGTTATTTATTTATATCTCATCTTAATTCATAGGTTTATTATGAGGTTTTGTGGGCTGCTTATTATATATCTTTTAACATCTTTATTGGAGTATAATTGCTTTACAATGTTGTGTTAGTTTCTGCTGTTTAAAAAAGTGAATCAGCCATATGCATACATATATCCCCATATCCCCTTCCTCTTGCGTCTCCCTCCCACCCTCTCTATCCCACCCCTCCAGGTGGTCACAAAGCACTGAGCTGATCTCCCTACTGTACAGCTGCTTCCCACTAGCTATCTGTTTTATATTTGGCAGTGTATATATGTCAATGCTACTCTCTTACTTCAGCCCAGCTTACCCTTCCCCCTCCCCGTGTCCTCAAGTCTATTCTCTTTGTCTGCGTCTTTATTCCTGTCCTGCCCCTAGGTTCATCAGAACCATTTTTTTTAGATTCCATATATATGTGGTAGCATGCGGTATTTGTTTTTCTCTTTCTTACTTATTTCACTCTGTATGACAGACTCTAGGTCCATCCACCTCACTATAAATAACTCAATTTCATTTCTTTTTATGGCTGAGTAATATTCCATTGTATATATGTGCCACATCTTCTTTGTCCATTCATCTGTCGATGGACATTTAGGTTGCTTCCATTTCCTGGCTGTTGTAAATAGTGCTGCAATGAACATTGTAGTACTTGTCTCTTTTTGAATTATGGTTTTCTCAGGGTATATGCCCAGTAGTGGGATTGCTGGGTCATATGGTAGTTCTGTTTTTAGTTTTGTAGGAACCTCCATGTTGTTCTCCATAGTGGCTGTATCAATTTACATTCCCACCAACAGTGCAAGAGGGTTCCCTTTTCTCCCTACCCTCTCCAGCATTTATTGTTTGTAGATTTTTTGATGATGGCCATTCTGACTGGTGTGAGGTGATACCTCCTTGTGGGTTTTTTTTTTTAAGTATTAATCATCTTCTTTTTTTATTATTATTATTTTTATTTATACAGCAGGTTCTTATTAGTCATCAATTTTCTACACATCAGTGTATACATGTCAACCCCAATCTCCCAGTTCAACACACCACCATCCCCACCCGCCAGGGTTTTCCCCCCTTGGTGTCCATATGTTTGTTCTCTACATCTGTGTCTCAACTTCTGCCCTTCAAACCGGTTCATCTTTTTCTAGGTTCCACATACATGCATTAATATACGATATTTGTTTTTCTCTTTCTGACTTGCTTCACTTTGTGTGACAGTCTCTAGATCCATCCATGTCTCAACAAGTGGCTCAGTTTCGTTCCTTTCTATGGCTGGGTAATATTCCATTGTATGTATGTACCACAACTTCTTTATCCATTCGTCTGTCGATGGGCATTTAGGTTGCTTCCATGACCTGGCTATTGTAAATAGTGCTGCAGTGAACATTGGGGTGCATGTGTCTTTTTGAATTATGGTTTTCTCTGGGTATATGCCTAGTAGTCCTCCTTGTGGTTTTGATTTGCATTTCTCTAATGATTAGTGATGTTGAGCATCCTTTCATGTGTTTATTGGCAGTCTGTGTATCTTCTTTGGAGAATTGTCTATTTAGGTCTTCCGCCCATTTTTGGGTTGGGTTGTTTGTTTTTTTGATATTGAGCTGTGGGAGCTGCTTGTATATTTTGGAGATAATCCTTTGTCAGTTGCTTCATTTGCAAATATTTTCTCCCATTCTGAGGGTCGTCTTTTTTGTCTTGTTTATGGTTTCCTTTGCTGTGCAAAAGCTTTTAAGTTTCATTACGTCCCATTTGTTTATTTTTTATTTCCATTTCTCTAGGAGGTGGGTCAAAAAGGATCTTGCTGTGATTTATGTCATAGAGTGTTCTGCCTATGTTTTCCTCTAAGAGTTTGATAGTATCTGGCCTTACATTTAGGTCTTTAATCCATTTTGAGTTTATTTTTGTGTATGGTGTTAGGAAGTGTTCTAATTTCATTCTTTTATATGTAGCTGTCCAGTTTTCCCAGCACCACTTATTGAATAGGCTGTCCTTTCTCCATTGTATATTCTGCCTCCTTTATCAAAGATAAGGTGACCATATGTGTGAACCCACTTTAAATACAAAGATACAAATATATTAAAAGTAAACAAAAGGATGGAAAAGGAACCCTAAAAGCTGGCATGACAGTATCATACAAAGTGGACTTTAGGACAAAGACTTGATAAAGGGCTACATTTTACCATAAGAGGGGATCAATTCATCAAGAAGACATAATTGTAAACATTTATATACTTAGTAACAGATCTTCCAAATATTCGAAGCAAAAACTGACAACTGAAAGGAGAAATAAATCCACAATTATGGTTGGAGTTTTCAACACTCCCCTCTGAATAATTACTAGAACAGCTTGCAAAAGATTTCTTAGGATATAGAGGACTTGAATAACACTACCAGCCAACTTGACCTAAGTGACCTGTATGCCCTACCAACAGCAGCATACACATTCTTTCTAAGCACATTTGGAAATTTTACCAAAGTAAACCATATGCTGGGCTACAAAACAATTCTTAGTAAATGTAAAAGCATTGAAACTACGTAGAATATGTTATCTGATAGAATTAAATTAGAAAATCATCTCTGGAAAATCCCTAAATGTTTAGGAATTAAAGACTTCTAAACATTACAATTGGTCAAAAAATCACAAGGGAAATTAGAAAGTAAGTTAACCTGAATGAAAATGAGAACACGACATATCAGAACTTGTGTGATGCAGTTAAAACAGAGCTTAGAGGGAAATTTATAACTTTAAATGCATATATATACACACAAAAGAAAGTTTAAAAGTAATAACATTAGTTTCTATCATATTAAAGCAAGAAAAAGAGCAAATTAAACTCAAAGTAATTAGAAGGAAAGAAATAGTAAAGATGAGAATGCTAATCAGTGAATTATAAATAAACAGTAGAGAAAGTCAATGAAACCAAAAGCTGGCTCTTTGAAAAGATCAATAAAGTTGATAAAACTAGCTATTCTGAACAAGGAAATAAGAGAACATAACTTACCAATATTAGAAATGAAATAAGAGTACCATCACAAATCCCATAGATATTAAAAGCATATTAAAGGAATAAATAACTTTGTGCCAATAAATGTGATAGTTGAGGTGAACAGGAAAAATTCAAATATTCTACATAGACTTAAAAATCTTTAACAAAACATGTACAAATTGAACCTAACAAAACTCTAAAGGATAATACATTAAAACCAAGTAGGGTTTATTCCGGAAATTCTAGGTTTGATATTAGAAAACCAATCAGTGTAATTCACCATATTGTAAAACAAAGGAAAAAAACTAAAGTCGAGGACTTGCTAAAGATTTGAAGACGTAGTATAAAGCTCCAGTAATTAAGACAATGTGATATTGGCTTGAGGGTAGAATGGAGAGACCAAAATAGTTACATAGGAGTATCACTTGATTTTTGACAATCTGTTTTTTCAACAGATTGTGCTGAAACACGCTGTATGGGGGGAAAGAATCTTGACCTTACCTCACACCATACATAAAAATTAATTTCAAGTGTATCACAGATCAAACTGTAAAAGATAAAATTCCAAACTTTCTAGAATACTACTTGGGAGAAAATCTTCATGACCTTGAGATCAGCAAGGATTTTTTTCAGGACACAAACAGCAGTTACTGTACAGAAAAATTTGTTTAATTGGGTTTAAAAATTTTAACTTCTGCTCTTTGAAAGATGCCATTAAGGAAATGAAAAGATTGGTTGCAGGGTGAAATATTCTCAAACATATTCTATCAGAATATTAAGAAAACCATACAACTCAAGGTAACCCAATTTTTAAGAATTGACAAGAGATTTGAACAGACACTTCAACAGAGAAGATATGTTAATTCCAATAAGCACATGAAAAGATGCTTAACATCATTAGGTATCAGAAAAATACAAGTTAAAATCACAGTGAGATACAACTAACACCCACTAGAATTGCTAAAGTTAAAAAGCCCTTTATTACCAAATATTAGATGTGGAAGAGCTTGAATTCATACATTTTGGGGACTGCAAAATGATTCAGCCACTTTGGAAAACTGTTTGGCAGTTACCATATGACCACCAGTTCTATTTCTACTTACTTAAGAGAAATGAAAACATTTCCACAGAGACCTGTACACAGATTTTCTTAGCAGCTTTATTTGTAACAACAAAAACTGGAAAGAGCCAAATGTGTCAACAGGTGAGTGGGTAGATAAATTGTAGTATGTTCATATAGTGGAATATTACTCAGCAATACAGATGGATGACCTGTTGAAATACGCAAAACACATTAATGACTCAAAAATGTTGTGCTGTAAAGGAAACCAGACACAAAATATTACATATAGTATGATTGTTTATATCCAGTATTAGGAAACATCTCATTTACAGTGATAGAAAGCTAATCTGGTTGCTGGGGGCCACAAGTAGGGATTGACTAGGAAGGGTGCATTTTTGCGATTTTGTAACATATCTCAATAAAGTTTATTAAAAATAAATAAAGGAATACTCCTTTTGTAGAAGGTGGAACAGTATATTCTGATTTTATACCCTTTTATTAGCAGATCACTTTGTCAGAGACTTTTAAATCTTTATGCTTTATTGTGTGGTATAGTTTTCCTTAAAGTCTATCACTAAATGAGGTTCAGTTCTTGTCTTAATAGAACTTAAGATATAGTACAGAGTAGGGAACAAAGCTTTGGAGCCAGGCAGATACACATGTACATACAGCTAGGAGTGAGTATGAATATAGACATGTTCTTTCGTCTCCCTGAGCCACATATGCATAAACTATAGGTAAGTAATAATCCCTGTCTCTTAGAGTGGTTGTAATGGTTAAATGAAAACCTATGCAAAGTACCCAGCTGAAGTACCTTGCACATAGTAGGCGTTAAAAGGATAATAAGGGAATAATAAGAATAGTGTTAACCAAACATAGTTAAGTTACCTATATTGCATTTTCAAATAGCCCTCTTGAAGTTTAGTTAGAATGCAGGAGTTTGCCACCTTTTCCCATTTAGAAATACTTTCAGAAATGTCTTTGGGTTTGAGGCAGTAGAAAAAAAAGAAATCTAGGTAAAACTTTTTCCAGCATGCTCTATATGCTAGTTCTCTGCTGAACATTCTTGTGCATTTCACCTGCTTGCTTTAGATTCATGCCATTTCTCCAGTTATGAATGCCCTCCGAACTTTCCATCTCTTCAGATCTTATCCATGCTACTTGCATAGTGATTTGTCCAAGACCGATCTCTTCTGTGGCATTCCTCAGCTCCCTCTATATTCTGATTACTTGCATATCTTTACTCGTTATTTGGCACTTGTCTGCTGACTTTATTGATAGTTTACCATTTCAAATGCCTTATGTCTCTTTCCCCTCATGGCAGGGACAAGGTTTAATTAAACATTTTTATACTAGCTAACAACCAAAGTGATTAAGACTTGTATAATTTGAAGTCAGGTCTGGATTTGAATTCTAGCTTGTCGCTTACTAGTTGTGTGACTGAAGGCAAATTACTTAACATCTCCAAGCCTCAGTTTTCTCATCTGTGAAATGGAAATAACAGTGCCTACTTCATTATTTTAAAGATTAAATGAGAGTGTGTGGAAAGTACCTGACACATTTTGACATTAAATTAGTTACTATTGGGCTTCCCTGGTGGCGCAGTGGTTGAGAGTCCGCCTGCCGATGCAGGGGACACGGGTTTGTGCCCCGGTCCGGGAAGATCCCACATGCCGCGGAGCGGCTGGGCCCGTGAGCCATGGCCGCTGAGCCTGCGCGTCCGGAGCCTGTGCTCCACAACGGGAGAGGCCACAACAGTGAGAGGCCTGTGTACCGGGAAAAAAAAAAAAAAAATTAGTTACTATTTTGGTTGATTGATTGATATTAATTTATGACTTCAGTTTCCAGGAATATGGATCTACAGGAGCAGCCCATGCTGATAGTGAATATGAGAGAAGAATGATGTCTGTATATAATCATGTCTTGGAGGAGGTGGAATCACTCAATCGGAAATATACCCCTGTTTCTTATATGGCAAGTCACATTTGTTTTATTGAGTTTTATTATGTGGAAGTGAGTTTTTAATGTCTCTGGCACTTACTGTGTGTGACTTCAACACATGAACCTCTCTGTGACTGTTTCCTCTGTGCCTGTTTTTGTTTGTTTGTTTGTTTTCTTTTGCGGTACGTGGGCCTCTCACTATTGTGGCCTCTCCTGTTGCAGAGCACAGGCTCAGCGGCCATGGCCCACGGGCCCAGCCGCTCTGCGGCATGTGGGATCCTCCCGGACTGGGGCACAAACCCGTGTCGCCTGCATTGGCAGGCGGACTCTCAACCACTGCGCCACCAGGGAAGCCCCCATCTGTGCCTGTTTTGTAACAGGGTTAGTACAGTACCTACATCATAGTATTGTTGTGAGGATGAAATGAGACAATCCGCACTTAGCACATCTGTAGCTGCTACATAGTCACACTAACATGTCAAATCTGCTCTACCAGAATGCAGATAAAACTTTTTTTTTCCTTTTTTAACAATTTAACTAAAGTTGCAATTGTTCTCAACCTTGGCTACACATTAGAATCACTTTGGAAGCTATTTTTTTAAAAGAAATCAATATCCAGGACCCACGCAGGCCAGTTATCTTTGAATCTCTGCGAGGCCCAGACATTAGTATTTTTTTTTAACATCTTTATTGGGGTTTAATTGCTTTACAATGGTGTGTTAGTTTCTGCTTTATAACAAAGTGAATCAGTTATACATATACATATGTTCCCATATCTCTTCCCTCTTGCTACATTAGTATTTTTAAAAGTTCCCAGGTGATTCTGTCATGCCACCAGGGTTGAAAACTATTGGCCAATTAAAATAGAAAGAACTGGGCTTATTTTCTGACTAAAAGTAAATCAGTTCCTGCCAGGCGATGCTACTGCTGTCCTTTAATACTCATGTCCACTTAGCCTACTGAATCTGCTACCTTTGGCACTGTTGAACACCTCCTGTTTATCCCCTGACTTCCCAGTCACAGGACAGACTGAAACTCTCACCCAGATTTCCTCCTCCCTGTCTGGCCATTCTCCAGTGTTGTATTGAGCTCAGGTTCCTATAACAAAATAGATATAGTGGCTTAAACAACAGACATTTCTTAAAATTCTAGAGGCTGGGAAGTCCAGACTCAGAGTGCCAACCAGTTTGTTTTGTGGTGTGGGGTCTCTTGCTGGCTAGCCAGCTGCTGCTTTCTCGCTGTGTCCTCACGTGTTGGAGGGAGAGGGGCTCTCTTCTCTCCTTCTCTTCTTATAAGGGCACTGATCCCATCACAGGGGTCCCACCCTCATGTCCTCATCTAAACTTATTGACCTCCCAAAGGCCCTCCTCCAAATATCAACACATTGGGAGTTAGGGCTTCAACATGTGAATTTAGAGACGACAGCACATTCAGTGCATAGCACTGTCTTTGAACTTTACACCTTGGAGAGTTTCTCTTGCCCTGCCTACACATTGGATACTGGTATTTCCTGTAGCTCTCATCTGCCTCCTGCTGTTCTCATTCTGAACTCACCATTTATCAGGTGTTCTAGAAGAAATTGACAGGATGTGTCATTAAAGAGTTAAATTAGATTTTAAGGTTAGATACTTTCCTTTGCACACTGCTTTCCACGTAAGATTGTCAATGCATATTTGCTGAATTGAAATGACACAGGTAGCTAGCTGTTTGATACTGAGATTGGTTGCTAAGGAAGATTGTAAAGATTATCTTTGTAGGAAGTAGACATATTTATGGGAGACATTGATTAAATTATTTACATGTATTTCCTCTAAGCTCCACGCTAGGAAATTAAATAGATGCCAGATAGTACCTTGAGTTTGATAGAGTTCAATCCACTGCGTCTAAGGGAAAGAATGGGAATTTTCTGCCCAGTAGGTGCGCAGTACAGGAAAAAGAGCCCTAGGGTCAAATTCTACCTCTGCCACTCAGCAGGCATGATTTTAGACAAATTTCTAATACCCTTTTCTATGATATGGAAAAATATCTACCTCATAGGGTTTTTGTGAAGTTTAAATGGAATAATGCCTAATGCCTGGCACAGTGCGTGGCCTGGCATATAAGGAGTGGCTAATAAATGTTGATTCCCTTTTCCCCCTTTCCAAATTGTATTTTATAGATTTGATACTTTCTGAACCCAAAATTCAGTTTAATAAGTATTTATTGAATCCTGTGAATAGAAAAATGACAAAGAGTCTCTTCCCTCAAGTTGTCCATAATCTGATAAGAAAGATTTTGTAAACAAATACAGTACAATATATGTGCAGTAATAGAGGTCTGCACAAAGTAGAGTTGCAGCACAAAAGAGAAAGTAATTCATGTCAAAGGATAGGGGAAATGGGATGAGGGTGCACATCAGAGAGAAGAGGTATTTGCATATGAGTTTTTCAGGCAGATAAGGAGGTGTAGAGAATTTCAGGCAGGGAACAACGTGTTCAAAAGCAGAGGCATGAGGACTTCCCTGGTGGCACAGTGGTTAAGAATCCACCTGCCAAAGCAGGGGACATGGGTTCGAGCCCTGGTCCAGGAAGATCCCACATGCTGCAGAGCAACTAAGCCCGTGCGCCACAGCTACTGGGCCTGCGCTCTAGAGCCCGCGAGCTACAACTACTGAGCCTACGTTCCACAACTACTGAAGCCCGCAAACCTAGAGCCCATGCTCCGCAACAAGAGAAGCCACTTCAATGAGAAGCCCACATACCACAACGAAGAGTAACCCCCCGCTTGCCACAACTAGAGAAAGCCCGCGTGCAGCAACAAAGATCCAAAGCAGCCATAAATTAATTAATTAATTAAAAAAAAAAAAAAAAAGCAGAGGCATGAAATAGCATGATGTCTTCTGGGAGCAGTGTATTATTGCTGCAGCATAATGTTCAGACTCGGGACTAGAGAGGTCAGTGGAGGCCAGATGACAAAAGGCTTTTAACACAGTCTTAAGGAGTTTGGACTTTATCCCATAGACAATGGGGGCACTCTTTAGGAATTTTAAATGGGTGTGGGAGAGAAGTGGTTAAGCTAAGACTGTACACTATTGTTATGTAGAAACAGACCAGGTAATGACCTGGAAGCCATGAAATTAAAGGAAAGAAGAGTGGTTACAAGACTTCTGCAGTAATCCAAGGTAGGGGCCAAATTGATAAAGTGGGAGCAAGAATGAGAAGAACAGATACATAAGAAAGATTATTTAGGTGTAATATTTTCAAGGCTTGGTTTTGGTTTTTTGTTTGTTTTTTGTTTTCTTTAAATTAGATGTGAGAGGATGGAGACATGACGTCTGGGTTTCCGGCTTAGGTGACCAGGTGCACAAATGGTTGATCCTTGACTGAGAGAATACAGAGGGTTAGTGGAAGAAGGTGGTTTCATTTTTAAACATGTTAAACATTGGCAGTTAGATAATAGGTTTGGTGTCAGAAGGAGACAGGCTGGAATGCATGTAAAGTTGAGGTGTCATGAGCATATAGATTCTTAAAGTCCTGGGAGTGAAGAAAACTGCCTGTGAAGAACAAACGGACTGAGAAGACAAAAGGACTAAGGAGAGCATCAACACTGAAGGAACATACAAAGGAAGAGAATCTTAGGAAAGAAGATGGAGAAGGGAAGAATCAGAAGTGAGGGCAGGGGCCGTTAAGCGGAATTTCATGGAAGAAGAGCATGATCAGGTGCCACAGAAGTGTCAAAAAATACAAAGGCTGAAAAGTATTCGGTTTGGCAATGAAGGGAGTATTCATGATGGGATAGTCCTCTTACCGGTTTACTAATCATGATACGTGATTTCACATCTCCAGACTGGTACTTTGATAATAATCTACAACTAACGTACGTGTTGAAGTGTGCCCAAGGGGCTAGTGGTCTCAGAGGCAGTCCTGCTTTCCCAGTGGGGAATTGCAAAATCTGCATCTATTCTTTTAAAAGGGAAAATGGTACCTTTTTGCCCGGGAACAGCCTGAGGTCACTTGTGGTCCTCTAAATCCATCCTTTAAAGATGTTTCTCTCCTTAAATACTGTTGTGGCATCAAAGGTTCCACCACAAGTAGGATGTCCGGGCAAATGCATCTCAGATCCCTTGTTGCATAGAAGATGAATAGTGCTGTTTTAGCAGTTAAACCTGAGTAGACCCAGTGTCTAAATCCGTGTTGTGGTAATCTCAAGTGATAGACCTGGCATTTATATTAGGAGTCTGTCAGGCACAGAATGTTCAATAATCTGAAACCAATGAGGAATGGATTCTTCTGGCTTTTAGCCTTAATGCCCTACTTTTTAAAAATGTTTATAGCAGAGGCACTAGGTGATACCCTGCTTGGAAGCAGGAACTTAAAAGGACAGACAGCACTGTATATTGGAATAGTTTTCAGCCTGTGGTATTTTGGGGGCCACTGAGAGAGGAGTAGACTGAGGAGGGGATGGTAGACCAAGCAGGAATTGTTCTGGGTCACCCAAAGTTACAGGTGTTCCGGTACTGTAATTTTTTTTTTCTATTAAGTTTGCAAATCATTGGTGAAATAAAACAAAATCACTGAGTGACCTAGTCAGGTGACCTAGGTTCCAGTCCCAGCCTGTTCCATTAGCTGTCTGGGTGACCTGTGTCATCAGCAAAATTGAGGGTTAGACTGGGTGATCTTTAAAATAGCTTTGATGGTATCACAGGTGTATACTTATCTCCAAACTGATTAAGTAGTATGCATTAAATATGTCCAGCTTTTTGCATGTCAGTGGTACCTCAAGAAAGTAGTTGAAAATAAACAAATAAATAAATAAAATCTTTGAATTCTTAAATTCTGGTTCTATGACCCCTTTCACTAAGACTCGAAAGATTCGTTAGAGTAGTTCTATTCCTCTGCAGTTAAGCTGGGATTTTCAAAACTCAGTTAAATTTGTGAAATAGATTTTAGAAAGGTGTTTTATTTAAGTTTCAGCGATCTATAGAGTTGGACTATATGGTAATCTGTAATCTGAATTCCAGTAAGTTTCCACCGTTGCTCTATCTCTGGAGACTCATGACCACATGGACAGGGAGGCCACCTGGTAGAGATGGGATGAAGAATGAGGCAGTTCCAAGCCAAGGTTCCACGGGGATTTGGACTCGAGCCTCAGATGTCAATATTTTGCTCTGATTTTTTCCCATATACATGCTCTTTATCATATTTTGTCACGTGATAGTTACTTTATATTTTAGTATCTAAAATAACTATATATGTCTAGTAGCTCTAAGCTCTATAGAAACGCAAACTTTGCACATTGCTTGGTCTTGAGGAGTGTGGGTTTTCTCTGTCATTTTTTATTGAATGTATTTCAGAATAAAGTAAAAATCTGTAATTGTCCTCCTTGACATGAGTGATTTGTTAGATGTATGCAGTTCCTGAGTGTTATGTCTCTTAACCTGATTGGTGTGTACTTTTGTAGTAATTTTATGAGCGTTTGTAGTTTTTACACTTCTTCCTGAAAGTAACCATGTGTTGATGAAATTTGGAAATTTATTTTCATTTGAGTTTTCTTTTTTTTCCCCAGCATACAGCATGCCTCTGCAATGCCATCATTTCTTTGCTGAAAGTTCCTCTTTCATTTCAGAGATATTTTTTCCAGAAACTGCAGTCTACCAGCATCAAGGTAATATAGGAAGAACAATCAGGTTTAATATAGTTTAATACCTTCTTCTGAAGATTATAGGGGGCATAGCTCTGCTTCAGGGTCTTACCTTTGGTTTAGACAGAACTTATACTCTTCATTTGTAAGCCTTTTCTCCCTTCAACAAGTGATTTGGGAGTTAAACCCTCTCCTCTCCTTTCTTTCCTCATAGTGCCAAATGCAGTGGGACAGGCATTTGGGTACCTCGAGCTCTGACCCTGTCTTCAAGAATGAGTTGGGTGCTGTTCATCATAGTGGCCCACAAGGATCTTGAGCTGAGTCCATGTCTGATCAGACTGTTTAAACCCAACTTAGAATGAATCAGGTCCAGTAAAACATCACCAGCTGTATCTCCAAAGCACTTTTGTCTACAAATAACAAATTTTGAGGAGCTGAGCAATGAGTAGAGTCAGTATTTTAAAATATTTAAGCCACTCAAAATTCAAAAGCTATTTTGATTCAAAGAATGAAATTGTTGGGAAAGGGGGGAAATTGTCATTTGTAAGAGATTCCCTGGATTATCCCTATCAGTAAATGTCTTCAGTGCACTTTTGCATCCATTTGAATGTTTTTGACTACAAATAATAGAGCATTCCATTTCAAAATGATCTGAATAACAAGGAAAATTGATTATATAGATAAGAAGTCCTAAGGTAAGATGTCTCCAGGGTTCAGTGGCTCAACAACATTATCAGAAAGACCCAATTTCTTCCGTATTTTTATTTAAGCAAGATTTGAGCTTTCTTTAATTAAAGGGTATTTAGGATTCTTAATATGTTTTTAAAGAAAAACTGAGAGGTTAAAAATGTCATTTGGTTTATTTGTAGAAATTGACTTTTATACCATGCTGACTTGATAGCGTATGTAATCCTAGAATTCTAGATTCATTTACATTTGAATTTAGTTTATTTTAAATTACCTAAGACCATAGAGACAGCAGCTGGACATGAAAATTTATATAGTGCATTTCCGTACTAGAGTTGGTTCATTGTCAAAGAAATGCCCCACCTCAGAAATTGGGAGAACAGTGCCCTTGCTGTTCTCTAATCCTCTGTTCCCCTCAAACAGAACTGGGGCTGGGGGTTTAAAAAAACAAAACAAAACAGTGGTATTTAAAAGGAGGCATTAGGGATAAGGAACCCTTGACTTTAAAGGTACATCAGTCTGGTTGTCCCAGCACGGTCAGGTCATTGCGGGTGTGTGTGTGTGTGTCTGTGTGTGTATGTATCTGTGTGTATGTATGTGTGCCTGTGTGTGTACAAGTAACGTTTTAATCTATAATCAACAATTAGCACAGACATGTTTGTTGGAAGGAAGCTTGCTTTTGGTTGTTAGCATTTATCTTAATGTTGGCTTTCCAGCTCGCCCTGTCACCATCCCCCCGGAACCCTGCTGAA
>NW_006777801.1:3232175-3245422 GCF_000442215.2 Lipotes vexillifer
GCTGAACCCATTGCTGTCCAGAATAACCAGCAGCTGGCGCTGAAGGTAGAGGGAGTGGTCCAGCACGGATCTAAACCAGGACTCTTCCGCAAAATTCAGTCTGTCTGTCTGAATGTTTCTTCCACACTGCAGAGTAAATCCGGACAAGACTACAAGGTAATTTAGAAAAGAGGCAGAGTTGTGATGCAGGTTTTATCAACTCATTGATGGAAGTTTTCCAGTGTTTTTCATGGTTAAGCAGATTGTAGTTATACCTCCCAAGGGATCAGATGGACATAAGTTAAAAGTACGTATTAGAGTGTAAGGGGGCTGATAAACAACACTTCTCTTTTCCCTGCCCGAACCAGTTGATAGACAAAGCATCCAGGCAGGCAGAGATCAAAATATGAGTGTCACTACTGTTAGAGCTGGGGAGAAACCTAGCTCAGGTGCCTGGCAGCAAGGACTGCCTAGCCTTGTGGCTCTGAATTGAGTTTTCCCACCAGCCTCCGCCAGTATACACAAGAGCCTGCCCCTATAAAACTGGGAGGAGCAGTACCCTGAAGCCCAAAGAAGAAGGGAGAGATAAGGTGCTTAGCTCCCCAGGCCCAGTCCCCACCCCACAGCTTACCAATCGGTAGGATGCACCTTCTCCCCTAGAGACCAGTATTGTTCATCTAATGAAAGGTCCCTCCACATGGAGGGAAGCATCAGGAGTGGGGAATAACTTCTCCCTAACCCCCTGACCCCAAAAGAACACATCTATTTATTTTTCCTTTGTTTTAAGTAAATTTTAGCATGTTCCAAAAAAAGTATACTATATTGGGCTTCCCTGGTGGTGCAGTGGTTGAGAGTCCACCTGCCAATGCAGGGGACACGGGTTCATGCCCCGGTCCGGGAGGATCCCACATGCCCCATAGCGGCTGGGCCCGTGAGCCATGGCCGCTGAGCCTGCACGTCCAGAGCCTGTGCTCCGCAACGGGAGAGGCCACAACAGTGAGAGGCCTAAGTACCGCAAAAAAAAAAAAAAAAAAAAAGTATCCTATATTGACATACAGCGATCAGATGAAGTAAAATCTTTCGTTAAGGGTTTAACCCTAGAAATTTGCTACTTTGAGAAATCATGAGGTAGGTTAACCAAAATCACGCTTGCTTTGTTAGCCAAAGCTAAGATTCTGAATCTGTGCCTGTGAAACACCAATGTTCCAAATGTAGAATGTTCCTTTCTTTAGACATCTCTTTCTAGTCCCTTGGTGGTTTATTCACAGTAAATGGAACAAGTGAACAAGTGCACAGTTGTATGAACAGAGTTGTTTAAATGTCCAAACTGGTTATGTCTGGGTTTATTTGTGGGCATCCTTGAACTGAGGTCCAGAGCAAGGAAAGGGGTATCAGTAAAGATATAAAATGAGAGCATTTTATTCTCTTTGGTGGTTTTAGGCTAAAGGGCCAAGGGAAGGTCTGGTTTAAGCCATCACTACTTTTCCTTACTTTCTCTCTCTCTCCGGGGCTCTGTACCCACTCTGAGTAGGCTGAGAAGGCTCAGCCTTCATTCTCTCCCTCTCTTTTGACTTCGAGGGCACAAAGCATGACACCTTATGTAGCCACTCAGTAGATATTTGGTGAATAATGAAAAAAATCATTTACTGTATTTAGTACAACTCTCTTATGTTTCAATGATCTCTCTTGTCACAGAAGATCATAAGGAGAACTTACATAGTCAGCTTATCCCTGTCTGCAGCTCTCTGCTCATTTTGAGTTTGAAAGATCAGTAACCATGATTCTCTTTGTTCTTGTATATAGTGATTTTTACTGTTTTTAAAAAAAACATTCAAGTCGAGAAGTACTACTGGTCTTCTCATTGTTGACTTACCTCTCAAGAGGCACTGGTTAAAGTCAAGAAGCTGACGTAATAAGCCAGGTAGTACATGATTGCTTTGTAATGTTACTTGCAGTGAGTTTGCAACTTAAAATGCATCATGCGTTCAGAGTGATCAGGTTGCCTACTAGGCCTATTTCTGGTCCTTTTAAGGAAGTTCTTGTTTGGTGTGCATATTCTTCAGGGAAATAAAAATCCTACAGAAGTTGAATGTGCAAACAAAAAACAAAAAAGGACTTACAAATAATTTTAAGATCTTGAATTTGTGGTGACTTCATTTCATTAACGTTACAGATCAGTGTCTCTAGAAAACTGACCTCATGATAACTGCTTACTGAGACACGAAGCTTCAGGGCACATTTATATAATTAATTACACAACAGAAATGCACACGTAAACATAGAGCAATCTAATCACATATTCATTCTGATTACCTGTATATGCATTCTTAGAATAAGTGTCTCTCTTGACATACTTCATCTTGGGTACAAGGAGAGATACACCTGCAGGTGTTACTCTCTTCTTTGAAGGACAAAGGTATGAGTATCTAGCTAAATACGTAAATGAATTCATAAATCTGTGTTTCATAATATGTTGTACTGCCCATCTGAACAAAACACTGATTTTTAAGTAAGCAACATGCAAGTTCTAAAGTTAATTTGTTAAAGGAGGGAAGAATCAGTACATTACTTAAGTAATATAAAATCAGACTAGCTAGGAGGGGAAAAACCATATATTTGCATAGCATTATGTTCTTTTTCAGTCTTTCAGATTTTAAACTCACTGAAACAGGTGGTTGCATCCAGTTTCTTTAGAATATCTCTTCACAGGTTAAAGAAAGGTGGGAATTGGAGTTGGGGTTGGGTGAACAAGGAGAGGGGAAGAGAAATTTCTCTTTTACCCCCTTAGGGTCTCCAGCTAGGCCTAAGATTGAACTGACCTTAAGGCACATTAACAGGAGAAAAGCATGCCAGTTTTATTAGAATTTTACATATATATGGGAGTCTTCACAGGAGGATGAAGACCCGAAGAAGTGACCAGAACAGAAAGCTTAGATACCTTTTAGTCACACAGACGATAAATTCCTGACAAAATGGCAAGACAGAGGGTTTGGGGCTAGGGACAGTAAGTAAAATGACTAGGAGATCTGTTGGGGCATTGGGGGAGACGAGTGGAAGATACGGGTTATTTTCTTAGGTTGGTTTGTACAGATCCATCTCAACATCGATTCCCAGTCTCTAGTGATAGTCTTCTCTTTTTTGGTGCAGGGAGGTTTACCTTTCTCATGGAAAATTTGATTTATGTTTTAGGTAAAAAGGGGCAGGTCAGAGAGCCCTTTCTGTATCTGTTTTTTTTCAAGTGCCCTTAGCTCAAAATAATCGCTATGCCACAGCAGCGTATTTGGGGGTGGCATGTTCTGAACAAGGCAGAAGGACCAGCATCAGAGGGGTTGAGAAAGCTCCTTCTACTCAAGCTCCTTCTAGTGAGGAGACAGTGTTACCTGATATTAAGAGTGCAGGCTCTGGAGTTAGCCAGACTCTTGACTCCAGTCTAGAGTTTCGTTATCAGATGCCAACGTCATCACTCATTAGCTGTAGGACCTTGGAGAAGTTACTTAACCTCCCCACCTCAGCTTCCTCGTTCATGAAACAAGGATAATATTAGTACCTACCTTTTGGTTGTTTGCAAGGATTTAAATAGCACTTAAAACAGGTCCTGGCTCACAGCATGCACTCAGTAAACGTTAGCTATTGTTATTTAACGATTTTTTTCATTCCAGATCCCCATTGACAATATGACCAATGAGATGGAGCAGAGGGTTGAGCCTCATAATGATTACTTCAGTACTCAGTTCCTATTGAACTTTGCTATCCTTGGCACACACAACATTACAGTGGAATCTTCTGTGAAAGACGCCAACGGCATCGTATGGAAGACTGGTCCCAGAACCACCATATTTGTAAAATCCCTGGAAGACCCTTATTCGCAGCAGATTCGCCTGCAGCAGCAGCAAGTCCAGCAGCCGTTACAACAGCAGCAGCAGCGAAATGCCTACACGCGGTTTTAGCCGTGCAACAGAGGCACTACAGACTTTCCAGGAACTGAGCAAATTAGCGAAAATAGTTTGCTTTTTCATATGGATAAAGGTACAAAAGTTAGAATATGGAGTCCATTTATCCACTGGCTTCTGTGATAGAACATTCTGAAAAAAAATTCTTTTCTTAAAAATTTACTTGGAGAAATCATTGGGTTCCTAACCAGAAAGATATTTTTTCCCCTTATTTCTTCTTAAACCAAGTCCTTCGTCTCCTATTTAGCACTTTCATTGTTTTGCTGTTATTACTTTTATTTTTGCTGAGCCTTCTCTTTTTCTTTCAGGAAAAGTCACATATTGGGATCATTGAATTAGTAAATTTGACTGCTTTCCTACCAAAATATATCACTTGCTGCCTGACATAGACCTCTAATTCTGAGCTGGGCCTTTGGAAGTTCTGACCAGTATGTGCTGGGTTTACCCAGGGTAGTAGAAACTGAGTACTCCCGTAGTTGGACTTGAAAGTGTCCCCTGAAAACATCCAGTGTTGTAGATTATGAGAGCATGCAGTCTAGCAGAAAGGAAACATCCTGCCGTATTATTTCAACTGTTTACCTATCTATTCTCTGCTAAAGCAATCTTAATTTATTGTTTTAGTATTTAATTGATCCAAAGAGCAACTAACAATTACATAGAAAGATTGGAAATTAATAACTTGTTTTTTCTAATATATGTGCAATTTTATGTAATACAGACTTTTTTAATTGTTTCTAAGAATGAAAAAAAATCACATTTAATGTTAGGAGGGCAGATCTTTAACTTTGATTGGTTTAGATTCTTCTTGGCAAGTTAGGTAATGCTAAACTTGATTGTCTAGAAACAGCAGTCTCTTTATAATACACCCTCAGTTAGTTGGGATGCTCAGAGAATTGAAGTTTTCTCGTTAGCCAGAAAACCCCCTTTTTTTCTATGTCAATACTGGTTGAAAACCATTATAAAATATAATAATAATAATACACTTTCTTAACACAGTATACTACATGTAATTTAACTGTTCTTTCCTGATTTGGGATCGTTCAGTGCTTCGGGATCATGATTTCTAGACATCAGGGATCACAGGATTGCAGACACTGATGATATGGGCACTTGGGCTGGAAGTAGCTCCCAAGGTGAAGCGCAGGGCACATTCCCTGGAAGTTTTCTTTTAAAATAAATCTCTCAATTGCTTTGCTCGTTTTGCCTTTTTCTCTTTAAAGTCGACATTGGCTCAAAGGAGGGATAGAGTTTAAAGGGAAAAAATGAGTTTGGGGGATTTTTGTGTGTGTGTGTAATGTGGCCTCTAGGGGTGAAAGTGATTGGCAGGCAACTCGTGTCCCTCTAAGATCTCTTGGCTTCATGAGCTATTGTCCCAGCACAGCACTTCTTCTGCCAGTGGCCAGGGCATTGTCATAAAACGTGTGTAAATCTACAGTGCCCACTGTGGTTGATGCCCAGATGTACGCAGTACATGATGTGCACAGGCATGACAACGTCTGGGAACATAAGCCTTAGGAAGGATTGCTAGAGAGTAGTGCGGGACGTATGCAGGACCTCTTGCCCTTCTACCAGGTGTGGAAAGAGCTGACCGGAAAGCCTAGGTTCCACTGTAGGCTCCAAAGAGTTAGCCCTGTGACCTGGGCAAGTCTCATCATCTCTGTAGATGGAAGTTTCTTTGTCTGTAAAATGATTGGATTAGACAGGACCTCTTGACTCCAGTCTAGAGTTTTGTTATCTGAAAGACTAAAGACAAAAAAAAAAAAAAGTTCTTTCTTAAACTGCAATCTTTTTTCTTTTCTTTTCTTTTAAAGTGGCTATTTTCAGAATGAAATTTTACAATGTTAATTTTAGGTTTCTGGTGCTGTTTCAAGGTAGAATTATCTGAAAAGAAGCAAATTTTGTAAACCACCAATTCCCCCAGTTCACTTTGAGACCTTCCCGTATTTTATGTTCTTAAAAATAGGCTTTTGATAGCTGTAGTTATAAACTGATTGATTTGGTATATTATAGAGCCCCTGGCACAAATTGGAAAGGAATTATTAAAATAAAAACAAATCCAAATAGTTTGGAGCAAAAAGTAACTCTGTGAAGCAAAAAAGGCTATTTTATTTTAGGATGTCCATTAGATCTGGAATTAGGACACTGATTTTATTTTTGGTATAATATCTACTGCATTTTTGGCATCAACTGTTAAACAGTTATTTGAGGTGGGGGAAACTGTGTTTATAATTTCAACAGTACACTCATGAATGAAAAGGAAAAGAATACTCAAGGACAGATGCAGAAAAGAAAGATAAACATACTGATTATGAAGTGAACATGTTCCCTGATTTTTGAAATATGAGTAATAAGGGCACTGGCCGATTGATTTAAGAGGAAGGACTCATTTTTCCCAGTATTTAGTGACTTTGCAGTATAACCTGGTGGCTAAAAACCCAACCTTTGGAGCCACTCTGTCCAGTTCCAAACCCTAACTCTACCTAACTTTGTGGCCTTGGGTGAGCTACTTAATCTCTCTATGCCTCAGTTTCCTTATTCCCCAGATCAGGAAGCATAATAGTGCTTCATGGGTTAGGTGTGAGGATTAAGCAAGTTAATACAGAATTGATATATATAAAGCACTTAGAATGTGCCTCGCACGTAGTAAGCAGATACACATGAGTGTTTGCTGTTATTATTACCGCTATTATTATCCTCCCTAGTATTATTTTTCACAGTGTTAGATCAGTTCTTTTTTTTAAATAAGTTTTTTTATTTCATTTTATTTATTTTACTTTTTTGGCTGTGTTGGGTCTTTGTTGCTGTGTGCAGGCTTTCTCTAGTTGCGGCGAGCGGGGGCTACTCTTCATTGTGGTGTGTGGGCTTCTCATTGCAGTGGCTTCTCTTGTTGCGGAGCATGGGCCCCACTACTGCGGGCTTCAGTAGTGGCAGCCTGTAGGCTCAGTAGTTGCAGCTCACATGCTCTAGAGCGCAGGCTCAGTAGTTGTGGCGCATGGTCTTAGTTGCTCCGCGGCATTTGGGATCTTCCCAGACCAGGGGTCGAACCCATGTCCCCTGCATTGGCAGGCAGATTCTTAACCATTGCACAACCAGGGAAGTCCATAGATCAGTTCTTAACCTTAGCATTTTATTTATTCAAAATAAAAGTTACCTTTTCTCTGCTAGTCAACACACATTTAAGATATCTTCCCTCACATTCATTTTGGGTACATTGATTAAGAACAAAATAGCTTAACGTTGACCTAAACAAAATGGAATTTCTGTCTACTGCAGTGCTGAAATCCTATTTAATTAAAATATTTAAAGAAAAATGTACAAAGAAAATTATGAAAATACTTTCCAAAAGTACTGATTGCCTTCAGTGGTAATGGCCATAGTATATTGACTATTTAGAAACTAAAGTACTATTGTAGTCCAACTTAAACTAAGAGATCTTGTGATGCGGCTTTCCGGCTCAAACCCACCAAGGTAGCAGGTAATTTGCAACTGAAGGCTGTCAGTCACTTTTCACATTGAAATATGGTTCAGAGAAGAACAAACCAGCCAAACAAGATCTTCAGTCTAGGGTCCCAGAGATGTCAGTTTAAGTTCTATTTATAAGACTCACTTGCCATGGATCCTTGGATAGGTCACTTGATCTTTTTGTGCCAATACATGCCAGCAGTATACTGAGAATAAGACGACCCTGCCCTCTGGTATACAGAGTATATGCAGAGTTGTCTAATAGAACTTTCTGAGATGATGGAAATGTTCTAAGTCTGTACTATCCAATATAGCCACTAGCCACATAGAGCTGTTGAGTATCTAAAGTAAGCCTAGAGTAACTGAATCGTTTATTACTTTTAATTCAGTTAAACTTAAATAGCCTCATGTGGCTACTGCCTATAGAACTGGACAGTGCAAGAGTAATAAGTGAAGAAATGAGATTCACTACTACCTTAGGACCTAGATAGTCCTTAAGTAGGTTTCTAGATAAGGTGTCTACATTGGAGTTATTTGATGCACCAAAGCTTTCATGTGGAAGAGTGTGGATGACAAAGAAGGCCTTGGGGGTTCGTGTGTTTGCTTTGCTTCAGATAATACAGTACTGTGTTGCTCAACCACCTAGCCCTGTTCTCTCTATAATGTGCCCTTGGATTTAGGTTTTATCAGTCACCAACATTAAAAGTATGATGGGAGTACTGAGAAGTCCAAAAGTCTGGTGAATTGGCTTAGATTTCCTGCCAGCAGCACTCCAGGAGGCTGTGGTCTTCCTTTCCATTTCTTGCCCAGGAACAAAAAGACCTTTCCATGGGCTGTGTATTTTATTGGCTTAACTGGCATTAGTCCACTATCCTGTGGTACCTCCCAGTCTACTCACTCTATGAGCAATTTGATGTTTAATTGTAACAGATTTAAACAGAGTGTAAGTCATGTTTTTTTTTCTTAAATAACATACCAAGATCTGGAGTCATTGATTTTCACAGTATAATGAAGAATGCGAAATGTAAATTTACTTATTTCAAATCTACTACGGTTACAAAACATGTTTTCAGTCTATATCTTTTCCCTTATCCTCCTGCTTACTTGCTAATCTCTCCCAGAGCAGTTCTCTCCTGGACAGTCCAGTTGTGCAATAATTGCGTTCTTTGCTTATGATTTAGGTCTAGTTAAAGATGGGGACTTGGTGAAATGAGTTTGGGGATTGTCTTCTTCATAGATCATGACTACGGGTCTAGCTTTTGTCTAGTGATACTTAGCCGGCAAACTGAGACTAAAAATCTTTTTATTGTTGTTTCCAGATAATTTTTTCTTAATAAAATTATAAATGTGAGATAATACCAAATGAATCAGAACAATCAGGAAGATGAACATCTACCCAGTACCCTCAAAATTCAGATTGTAAGCAGAGAAGAAATACTCTCTACCTTTTGGTTTTCTCGGGAGATTTCGTTTGTGGATTTTGATGAAGCTTATTTGTGGCTTATTTGTATTTTGAAGAAAGAAATTTAAAATAGAAGATGACTGAGGAATTATGAGAAGATACCAGTGTGAAAGTAGGCCGGGCTTCCTCAATTTCTACCACTCCCACCCCCAGCTCCCCCATTGGAAGCAGTGAGGCTAAAAATGCTTTCTGTTTATGTGTCATCTCACACTTAGGAGATGAGCAAAGTGATGGCAACTTGTTAACAAGTGTGTTAACACTTGTGACCCTCATCCTTGCTTTCCCCTCCCACCCCCACTGCCAGCAAAGGCAGCCAGTCCTGTGATTAGGAGGGTTAGTTCTGAAATCCCCCCAGCGTCTTCTCCCACTTGACAGGAGAAGCAGATGAAAAGCCTACTGTAGAAGTGCAGGTTGGAGAGAGGGGCTTTCCTGACAATGCCGGGCCCTGAACTGGGGTGAGAAATGCAAAAGGAAACTGGCAGGGAGACCCCTCAAGCAACTTGCAGTCTCATTTGACAGAAAAGACCTCTTTTTAGAGAATGTGGAGAAGGCTTTATAAAAGCTGTTGACAGAGCACAAAAGATGCCATTTCTGAAATTCTAGTAGCACCCCCCTTATATGTAACAGGACAGGCTCTTAGGTAATTAGAAAACTGGCCGTCATGTGGCATTTTCTCCTTTTCCAGCACTTCAAATGCAGTGTCCTTTCCTCCTCAGAGAGCCTCTTTTTGACATAAGCAGAGACAGTTGGGTACCTACTACTTGGAAGCCAGAGGGGAACAAAAGAGCATTTGGAAAAAAGGTACACTCCTAAAGTGTGAAGTCAGTATTTAGCCTTGAGGAGATAGGAGCTTACACTCAGAATTAAATATTGTCTCCTGTTGCAGAAACTACTGTTTCTGGCCAGGCCGTTGGAGGACACGAACCCCTCAATGTCACGTTTCAAGGTATCAGGGCATTAGGGAGTTAGGGAGAAATGACTGTAATCACAGAATCACTTAAGCAAGATCATATCTGTCCTACTTAGTGGTTACAGTGTCCCCCGGGGTGCTCAAGAGAGTATTAGCCCTGCATGGAGTTGTCTCTCTCAGGGAGTGAGCACGTCTGGAATCTCTTTGAGGGCCCTTGGTGCAGGAGGGGGCCCACGCGTCTGCCCCAAGCACCGCCTCCCCCTGCCTCTCTCCCCTGCATGCTGACCAGGTTAGCTGATGGAAAGCACTTTTCCTTCATCCTAAGCACCAAGGTAACTCAGCTGACATCACAGGGCACTGTAGCTCAGTCAGCATTTGTCCATTTGTCTGAGCAGGCATTTGTGAGCTCAGATTTCTCAGATCTGTGCAAAAGGCACAGCCAACAAGGACACAAACAATTTTGGAAACAGGTGATCTTTTATTCTTCACCAAATGTTGAGTGAACATGTGCAGGGTACCAGGAACTGGGAATACAGTCATAGACAAGTTCCCTGGGTTCACGGCCATGCCACTGCTTGTTTTTGCACAGGCTGTGGGAAACCCACCCTGGCCTTGATTATGCCAGGGCGGCCTTAGCTTCCTTGGTAGTTGACCATTTTCTCCAGTGAAAGTGGAGAGGACTGTGTTTAGACAGGACCATCCAGATCAGAGTCGCTGCTGTTTTCTGTGTGGCCTTTGGAAAAGCTCTCGCAGCCTGAAAGTCTGCTCCTTTGGTATCTAACCATCTTCCCAGTTCACTAAACCTTTCCTTACATCCCAGCTAAAGCCCTCACAGCAGTCTTAACCTCCTGCTTCAATTCTGTGTTTGAGGGGATAGAAAGCTCCCCAAAGCCTTGGTCATAGGGAAATAGCTTTAAGCAGAATGCAGCCTCCCCTGCCCCCGGCTACACCACATTGAAAAACCCATCTGCCCCTCCAGACCCAGCAGAAACCCTGGCCCTGATTCCTCCAGCCAGAAGTGGTGCTCCGTCTCCCTCTGTGACCAGTATCAAATCCAGTCTCGTGTGTGTTCTGCTGCCTGACTCTTGAGGTTGGCATGAATGTGGATAAATGGTGGCTAAAATTACCATGTCCTGTTAATGGGAACAAACACCTCTGTCCACTGTCCCACACCCCACGTCAGCCCCCTGGCTGTTCTCTGAGTCTCTGTTTGCTCTCATAACATCTCTGTGAGCCTTGGCTTCTTAGTCTGTGAAATGGGGCTAATACCTGCCTGTTGAAGAGTTGTGAAGATTAAAGGTAACAATACATGCACAAAGCCGGCTACTGGCGGGCCCACCAAACGTTGCTTGCCTTCCGTGTCAGTGGTGGAGTGGCCAGCGTGGCCTGGTGGCCCAGAGAACCCCGGGGAAAGAAACGTCAGCTTCATAAAACAGTAATGTTTCAGATCATCTCTGCCTTAAAGATGATGTCCCAGGTTTGAGGACTTAAAGGGGCAAAAATTGACAGCTGAGAGGAGGGGGGTGGTGAAGAGGTTATGTTTTCTCTCGCCTCCTAAGTGTGTCTGTGTGTGTGCATGAGATATGTGTCTAGGCAGGGAGAAGAGCTGGCCGCCTTTGGAGGATGGGGGACTGTCCTTCACGGTGTTGCCTCCCTCCTGTTGCCACTACCATCACCCTAGTTCACAACCTCATTATATCTTCCTGGAATATCACTTTCACTTCCTGTTTTTCCTGCTGCTAGTGTCTGCCTCCTCTGAGTAATCCTTATTCCCACTGCTTCCCAGTTCACTCATCTGGTCCAAAATCTTTATTCCCATTGGGTTCCCTATACAGCCTGAATTCTTCAGTATATCATTTAAAACCCTCCACAGTGAGACTCCAGCGTGGCAGCCAGGCCTCACCTCTCACCCCATCTCTGTGTATATCCCAGCCTGTAATAAAACTAGCTTCCTGGGCATCCCACGAGCTTGGTTTGCACACTCTCACCATCATGACTTTGTTCATGTTTTCCCACCACCTGAAAACTCTTTTCCATCACTGAAACCCTTGTCCATCCCCCCATGTTCTGATTCTCCAGCCAAGCCCAGGGTTCCTCCATGACCTGTATCATGTTCAGTCTTGTGTGGAGCAGTGAGCCTGCCTGGCCCTCGGAGTCAGCATTAAGGTGGACATGTAGTAGCTAATGTGACCATGTCCTGCTGATGAGAAAAAACGGCTCCCTCCGCCGTCCCACCCCTCGTGACTATTCTGCGGCCCCCAGCCCTGGTTCACATCCCAGCGTGGAGCAGTCCCAACTGGTCTGCCTACTGACTCAGTGTTCACCTCGGAGGCAAGAGATATAGGGAAGGCTTTCTACTATTTCTGAGCTGCAAGCAGTGTCAAGGCAGGAGCACACACCACTGCCATTGTGGGGGGCCTGGAGTGCAGCTCGGGTTCTGATCTGAGGTCTGAGGCAGTAGGGAGGGAACCAGAGCCTAGACTTGCAAAAAATTAAAAAAAAAAAAAAAAAAAAGCCTGTTCATCCGTTTTTTGTTTTGTTATATTTTTTCCAGCCGCACAGCTTATAGGATCTTAGTTTCCCAGGGATCGAACCCAGGACCCCGGCAGTGAAAGCCCAGAATCCTACTGGACTGGATGGGAATTCCCATCATCTGTCTTTTTCTTTAGAGTCACCTTCACTTTCCTCCAGCACCAGCCTTCTCTTGATCAGAATTTGGAATATGTTGTTGCTTTGGGTGATTTGGGTTTCACTGTTGCCAGCCAGCTTTTTTCTGGGGCACCTTCCTCCTTCCCTTTCTCCCTGCCTTTCTTTTTCAAGGACTGATTGAGCACCTGTTATATGCAAACACTGCAGCAGGTAGAGTCCCTGCTCTCTGGAAGCTTTGGTTGGTGGTTGTCATGTGTGTCAGCTTGATCCATGTTTGTCCACAGTGCCAAGGTGCTGAGGTGCCAGTCGCACTGAGGTGAGACTTGAGCAGTCCACTCCATTGTCCTTCTCATAGACTGAGCTCGTGTATAAAGAGCTGCCTGAAAGACCCTGTGGGAGGTGGAGTAGGAAGACAAAGGCGAGCAGAGGAAGGCAGAGGTGGCCTTGGATTCTCACCACTGCAATCCAGAGCCAGGCACAAATCAGACTCGGAGAGCTCCACGCTGATGCTTTCACTCCTCTGCGGGTCACCTATTAGATTGCCGGCCAGCTCATGCTTTCCCCTCACCTCCCAGCCCCCATCTGCTTTCCTTTATACTTCTACCCCACGAGCTTTGGACCACAGACTCCCTTTGGATGGCTGGACCTGTGACAGGTAACCGTGGGAGTCATCCAAGACCATGTTTTTTTGCTATACATACAAACAATAAAAAAGGACAGCCCAGCTGAGTTCCTGTCCAAGGTTCCCTGAGCTGCCCTTATGTCCTTATAATGCAGTGAAATATTCATCTTTCCGCTTTTCTTCTGGACATTCCCCAGTATGTGATCTTTCCCT
>NW_006777801.1:3245494-3303254 GCF_000442215.2 Lipotes vexillifer
CTTTCCCTAGTCAGAGACATCCACAATGCCCTAAGGAGAAGTGGAGGGTTAAAGCAATACGCAAAGACAAAATAACCCAATGTTCAGTCTTTTTAACATCCAAAATAAGATATTGAGAGTAAAAAGGGATAGCGTTTTGGCTATAAAAACAGAAGAGAGAAAGAACAGTGAGATAACCATGGCTGCCGCTTTAGACGTGTTGACATTCTCATTGTTTCCTGAACCCCAGTGCATCTCACACCTCTGGACCCTTGTGGCACTTGGCATTCAGTGTGTGATGCTTCTTCTCCCCCATGGTTCTGCTTAGCAGGCTCAGTCCATCTCTGTAGATTTACCCAGGTTGAAAGTCCTCCTCTCCAAGAAGCTTTCCCTGAAAGCCCCACAGAGTTGGGTGCTACCCTAGCCTTCTGGTCTACTCTCTGCTTACGTGTATCTCCCTGCTTACGTAGCTATCTTGCCTTCAATCTAAACTGTGAACATCCAACGGGAGGATTGGGAGTTCATCTTTGCATGCCTACTGTCCAGCATGGTGCCTGGCACATAGTAGGCAGTCATTTGAGTTGAATTACTTAAGGCAGAATTCAGTTTCTAATGAGTTGAATTACTTAAGGCAGAATTCAGTTTCTAATGACCTAGCCTTAATAGAGTTACTGGTCCTAGGAGCCTAGCCACTGAGAACTAACTGTAAACTCAAGAGCTATTGCATAACTAATGCTGGATATTTCTGGTCCTCAACTCAATAAGTCAGCTGCTTAGGTGACCCTACTACAAAGGACTCAGCACTCAGGCAGCCTAATAATTCTGCAGCCAGTGTTGCAGAGGTGCCCTTCCTAAACTAGTGACCTAGCCCTGACCCTACAGCCTCCGAGTAGGAGTCAGAACTGGGCTGGACTCCTTTGTGACCAAGGCGAAGCTTTGTCATCCCTGTCTCTGGTCTTCAGTTTCTCTCTCTGTCGTGTGGTTGTGGTCCTAATTAGAAAGCTCTTAGAGGATCCTGAAAGGACTGTTAATTGTACAGCTGCACAAAGGGTATTATGTCACAGTGGTATAAGAGCATGGCAAATAATATGAACTAGGAATAATAAGGGCACTTATTCCCAGAACCACATTGGTTTAAACCACAAAAGCTCCTTGACACAGGGCTTGAGGATTGTAAAACCTGAGCAATCAACGACCCCTGGGAGAGGGGAGCCCATGCCAGCCTACTGCTGGAGAGTTCACTTGGTCGTGGTGGGTGGGCTGGTGTTGTGCCTCAGGTGTTCTCACTTTGGTGAAATTTCCCTGCTGGAGTGAGCCCAGCCCATTTACTGGGTTCTGAGGTGAAGTGGCCATTACTTCCGCATCCCTTCTGCATAAAAGAAGCAAAGAATTGGCCTTAGCAAATCTCAGTTAACTTTTCATTCTCTGTAGGATGAAGACAGGTCTCTAGATAATGGAAATTTCATGGCCACTTTTGCTTCTAAAATCTGTATAGCCCAAAAGTCATCTGGGTCACACCTTGACCCGCCTTTGCTACCTCTGGTCAGAAACTTGGAAAAACCAACCAGATGTACTGTGTCTATGAAAAACAAAGTCACCATAACAACCTGGTCATCCTGGAGTGGAAAACGATGTTTAAACATGGCTCTGACAGGAAGAAGGGCAGAATCTACAAAGCAAAAGAATAGTGGCTCCTGGAAGAGACAGGCACATGTGCTCTAGTGGCTCCAGAGTTTCTACCCAGGAACCTTGATGGGTGAAAGTGGGCTTGAGAACCCGCTTGCCATGTTTGCATAGGACTTTATCTGAACTGGGAAAACATCAGCTATTCATAAGAAAGAAGGAGGTGAATGTGTGTGGGCATGGGGTGCTGGTGGAAGTGAAGAGGGGGTGGCTAAAGCCCTCAACCGTGCTCTGAAAATCAGCATTAGGCATGGGTAAAGATTCATCCTATATATACATGAAAGAAGCATTTAAACATGCAACGAGAGTCAGGGAACTTGGCCTCTGGGACCAGCTTTGCCACAAACTGACTAGGGCAAGTTATTTTCTAACGTAGGGTGTAGTCAGGGCTCTGCTGGCTGCCCATGGCACTCCAGGAGGTTCTGAGGACAGATGTAGGACAGGTGTGATGTGTAGGACAACCAAATAAACCTTGTCAAACCAACGTCAAGTAAAGGCCACTGCTCACCTGGTTTAGTCACCTGACCTTGATTTCATTGGCCTGGCAGAATCCACCCAGTCCAAATACCCAGAGGAGTTATACACCTGGGGAATGTATGTAGACGACAAAAGGAAGAGGTGAGAAACACTAAATCTGTGTGGCTGAAAGAAAACTGCATTGTTTAATCATAAATTTACCCAACCAACCATGGATGTGATATGATAGGACATGACATGACATATGATATGGGATGATAGATGATATAATGATATGATGTGTTGGCTTCCAGCTTCCTTCTGACCAGAAACCTGGAAACGCCCCTTAATCAAGCATGACTGAGAGATGGGTAGAGAGGGATAGGATTATACATGGAAAAAGAACAGAGGTCGGGGTCACCCCCAAGTGTCTGGCATCCCAAATCTGCCACTTACCAGTTGTGCAGTTCAAGGCACATTGCTGGAGATCACTGGGTCTCAATTCCTTCATTTGTAAATTGGAGAAAACACACCTACCTCATAGAGTTGTTGTGAGGATTAAATGTCAACACAGATATAAAGTATATAGAAAGTACTAGATGCCCAGTACCAGCAGCTACTTGCTTGATTCTTGTTTGTAATACATTCTCCTTCCTCTTGCACGTTCCCAGTTCTCTCAATCCTCTCCTGCTGTCCCATGTCTCATGTCAAACTGGGCAGGAGTGTTCTTTTAAAAATTTAAGGTGCCTAAATAAGTATGGAGAAAATTCCACTGTCAGACAGTTGTCCCAACTCTTGGACAGAGTCCCAACAGAGGCCTAAGTCACCATCCCCAGCCTTTGCCTGCAGTGATGGGACAGTGGTACATGGCCACAGGGCCCCAGTTGAGGGAGGGGTCGAGCAAAGCCAGAGCGGTTGGATGGAGATAAGCAAGGGTCAGCTGCCTGAATTAGGGATTACTTCTCATGTTGCTTCCAAGCCTGAGATACCATGATTTTTAAATCTCTCTCTGTCTACTTCATTAATCCATATAGACCAGCTGACTCAACCAAGGTCGCATATTGAGCAATGGCCGGGCTGGAGTTAATAGCTCTGGTCTTTGAGCCATTATTACAGAACTGGCAGAGACCTTGAACCCATCCCAGTGGACATTTCAGGGCTGTTCATGGAGCGTTCGATGGGCCAATAGCATACCATGTTGATTCTTTAAATATTCCCTGATAATTTTCACATCAAATAGTTTCTGTTATGTTAATTCATTTTTAAAAATATTTTTTTGGCATCTGTGGGCAACACAGAGTGCCCATTAAGTTCTCATTGAAGGTATTTATTTCCTTCTCGAATGACATTTCCTAACTGGAAATCAGGAGTGGGAGGCTCTGGGCAGGACGTCCTGGCTTTCGCCTTAGCTGGATGCCAGTCTGTGTTAAATCTCCAGGCCACCTGCCAGACAGTCTTGTGATTGGACTGGAGAGTAGGAAATAGTGTAAAAGTGAAGCAGGCAGAGGGCACAGGCAAGAGTAGCTTGAGACAGCAAATAACACAATGGTAAGATGAGCAGGAACAGGATCAGATCTTCCCATGAACACATGGAGGTGTGGAACGATGAGCAACCAGAGGGGAGCAGCACCATGGAGACAGGAGGACTGGATGTGGGCTTGAAGCAAAGAAAGGAAGCGGGGAGCTCCTTAGGGTTCGCCCAATGACATTTGTCTTAGGGTTAAGTTATGGAAGCAGAACCACTATGAGTCTTATGGAGTAAGGAATTTATTAATACTATAAGAATTAGATCATACACAATTGTGTGAGGAGCTGGGCAAGTAACGAACTGAAAGTTCTTTCTTCTGAAAGTTCGGTGAAGGATCACCGAAAAGTCATTCACCAGCCATGGTGCCGGTGAACAAAGCAGAGCTTACAAGAAAGAACAAGGCAGGTCTGGCTGCTGGACTGGGGCCACCAAGGGGCTGGGGTGCAATCTTTGGAAGGACGTGGCTCTTTGTAGCTACTGCCTCTGTGAGTCTGCAGCAAAGCATCTCATGGTGTATGGGGGCGTCACTGTTGGTCAGCAGGGCCGCCAGTCACAGAGGAGCGGGGAAGAGAAGGGACACACATGAGCCTGGCTGCCTCTCGGTGTGTCCCTCACCAGCTCCAGCCAACAGTGGCCTTCAGAGTGTGATGGCTGCTGTTTCACCACCACCACCCACATGCAACTTCACTTTTGGCCAACTTCTCACAGAGAAGGGGGTGCTGGGAAATATTACACCAGAACCTTCCAACACTGATCTAGGAAAGACAAGAGCACACTCAGCTCACCGATACACAGAGCCTCACATTTTCGAAGTTTCAAAAAGTGTATGGTAGAGAGGAAAGCTGCCAGAGTATTTCTGTTCCTCAAGACTCTGGGTTGCAAGTGACAGAAATTCTAAAACTGGCTTAAGTGAAAAAGAGGCTTTGAGGCTTTGGGGGGGTGGAAATATTGGGGTAGCTCAAAGAATCCAAAGAATTCTTTGGATTAAGAATTAATCAGAGGTGGACTTCCCTGCTGGCGCAGTGGCTAAGAATCCGCCTGCCAATGCAGGGGTCACGGGTTCGAGCCCTGGTCCGGAAAGATCCCACGTGCCGTGAGCAACTAAGCCCATGCGCCACAGCTACTGAGCCTGCGCTCTAGAGCCCGTGAGCCACAACTACTGAGCCCATGAGCCACAACTACTGAAGCCCGCACGCCTAGAGCCCGTGCTCCACAACAAGAGAAGCCACCGCAATGAGAAGCCCGCGCACCGCAACGAAGAGTAGCCCCCGCTCGCCGCAACTAGAGAAAGCCTGCGTGCAGCAATAAAGACCCAACGCAGCCAAAAATAAATAAATTTATTTTTTAAAAAAGAGTTAATCGGAGGGAACTTAAGACCATAAAACATACTCTCTTTCCTCGTTTCCATGTCTGTCTCTCACAGCCTCACCTCTGGATGGTGGCTTCATCCTCCCATCCTTCTTATGTGGCAGCTCTGGTGTCACAGTTATGTAGCAATTTGACCAGAAAGAAGAGTTTCCCCACCAGCTTCATTTAGAAAAATCCCTGATTTTTTAAGGGGGGAGGGAGGGAGTTGGTCCTTAGATGAATCCTCAGACCAATTGCTGTGGCCGGATGAGTGGGCTGTTGTTTCGGTTAAGCTGGGGTCACATGTCCACCCCTGTGGCCCCAGAGGAACAGTCCAGGGCGCTTGGATCAGCGGCCCGGAACCGTATGGAGGGAGAAAGAAGCGGTTCCCCCAAGGAAGGAGGCTCTGTCCCCAGAAGAGGGGAAGGAGGTGCTGGGCAGACAGAAGTAATAGTGTCTACCTTGGTGTCTTAGGGGCTGAATGAAATGCTCTTCAAATGTATGCTTCTCATTCCTACCACTTTTCTTTAATGTTAAGGCCACTGCAGCAAGTTTCTGATTACACTGCACTGGTACTCCGAAGAGAACTGCTATAAAGAGGGAAATACTACCTTGTAAAGCATGATGAGCAGGTAATAATCATCATCTCGGAGACCTAGAGATTGAGCAGTTTGTTCAAGGCCACTCAGTTATTTAAAAAGGAGAGCTAGGACTCTGACAGATATTCCCAAGCAGTACATTAGCAGTCGGGTTTATAGAGCACCTGTGGAGATTTGGGCTACTGTGAATCCATTTTCCAGAGCCTAATCAGGTTGTTTTCCTGGACCTGAAAGAACAGACTGGGGCCAGAGTGATTACTCAGTGGTCAAAGGATAAAAGACATGACTTAGAGTCTGACTTCAGCACAGAGGCAGGTGGAGATGATTCATGGTGTGTGTGTGTAGACTGCAAGGTAAGAGAAATGTCACTGAAGTAATATACATCTTTTCTAGAAGGAAAGGAACCTGAGATTAGCGTTTTGAGTGCCCTGAAAAAGGCAGACAATTAGTTATCAACTCTAAACAGAGTTTAAAATGTGCAGATAATTCTAAGACTTCTTTTTAGCTAACAGTGTAATTTATTTCTTCTCTCCTATTTGTCTTTTATACTTTGTCAGTGGTTTCCTCCCTTGACTGTGCATCAAAATCACCTATGGAGCTTAAGTAAAAAGAAGACATACAGATGGCCAAGGGGCACATGAAAACATGCTCAGCATCACTAATCATTAGAGAAATGCAAATCAAAACTACAATGAGGTATCAACTCACACTGGTCAGAGTGACCATCATCAAAAAATCTACAAACAGTAAGTGCTGGAGAGGGTGTGGAGAAAAGGGAACCCTTTTGCACTGTTGGTGGGAATGTAAATTAATACAGCCACTATGGAGAACAGTATGGAGGTTTCTTAAAAAACTAAAAATAGAGCCACCATATGGCCCAGCAATCCCACTACTGGGCATATACCCTGAGAAAACCATAATTCAAAAGGACACATGTATTCCAGTGTTCACTGCAGCACTCTTTACAATAGCCAGGACATGGAAACAACCTAAATGTCCAACGATAAGTGAATGGATAAAGAAGATGTACATATATACAATGGAATATTAGTCATAACAAGGAATGAAATTGGGTCATTTGTAGAGATGTGGATGGACCTAGAGTCTGTCATACAGAGTGAAGTAAGCCAGAAAGAGAAAACCAAATATCGTATATTAATTCATATATGTGGAATCTAGAAAAATGGTACAGGTGAACCTACTTGTAGGGCAGGAATAGAGACATAGACATAGAGAATGGACCTGTGGACATGGCAGGGAAGGGGAGGGTGGGACGAATTGGGAGATTAGGTTTGACATAAATACACTACCATGAGTAAAACAGATGGTGGGAACCTGCTGTATAGCATAGGGAGCTCAGCTCCGTGCTCTGTGACGACCTAGATGGGTGGGATGGAGGGGGATGGGAGGGAGGTCCAAGAGGGAGGGGATATAGGTAGACATACAGCTGATTCACTTCACTGTACAGCAGAAACTAATACAACATTGTAAAGCAATTTTACTCAAAAAATAAAAGCTTCCCAGTCACCAGGTCCCACACTCATTCCCCCCATCCCTGCACCACCACCATACCCCCTCCTCCAATTTCAAGCTCCATAGAGGATCCCAGTGCACAGGAAGGAAGGAGAACAACTCATGGTACAAAGGGCTCTCTCTCCCTCAGAGATCCTGCGTGCTTTTCGTTGCCCCACAGCTGTAACCACGGATACAGCAGTTAAATGGTGGAGAACCATGGATACAGCAGTTAAATGGTGTTTTTAAGGTCAGACAACTTGTAAGTTCTGGAACCAAGTGGACTGGAACCTGGATTATTCTGCTCGTGATCTAGTTAAAAAGGGCAACGAGGGCTTGGTCTTGACCCCTGGTGGAGTAGTAGCGGGTAAAAGAGGCCAGACTAATAAGGATATGTCTACTTCTATAAACAATCGATCAGAGTAATACTCTTAGGTAGTATGCAGAAATTAGCACCTCTGACAGGCAGAGCCCTTCCTTAAATGTACCATTCATGGACTCCTTCCTCACTGAATGAAGGTGCCATTTTTCCTGTTCTGGCAATTACTGCTGTGTGACCTTTGGAAAGCTGCTTGACTTCACTGTTTTCTTGGTTTCCTCATCTATACAATGAGAGTGTCGGGCTTGGGTCCTTGCTGCTCCTGTGCTAGATTATTATATCTCTTCAGTGAAGAGCCCTTGGGCATGATGTGATTGCAGAGCTGAAAAGAGCTCTCTGTTTTCTTAATGTCCATTGGACAAAACTTTTTATGTTGCAGTATAATACAAGAAAAAGCATAAAATATGGTGCTCCCTGGAAAAGATGTCTTATGACTCAGTCGCAGGCAAGTAAAAAATGAAAATGTTTGACAGCAAAGGGAGTAGGAAGTATGCAGAACCAGTAGGCAGGGAGGCTGCAAATCCATGCAGAGGAGTGGGGTTGGAGCTGAGGAGTGCCCTCAGGGGCTGGAGTTGACAAGAGAGGGGTGGCAGCAGCAAATGTAGCTGATTTATTCCACTTTTGCCTGAAGAATGTCAGTCCTTGATGGATTATTGGGTGAACATTTGAAATCTAATCCCTTACTTCTGCCTCAGCCCTTCTGGAAGGGCTTAAGATTGTTTCCCCTACATTTTCCACTGCGAGCCCAGTAAACATAAAATAGACATTAGTGTCCTGAATGAATGAAACATTTATGTTGGTCCTTGCCCAGCCCGGCTACTAGAGCTGGGAGGAGAAACTCAGAAGCTAGGAGGGGAATTCAAAGAGAGACACAAACTCATGAGAATGACATCAGGAGGGTTAAATCCCCTACAAAGAAGGGCCTTGCCAACCACGATCAGGGCCAAAAAAAGGCCTATTGGGTCATGTTCAGAGCAAGAAGATGGGCTAGTCCTATTGCATGGGAAATAGCACAGTATTGACAAAGAGACAGCGGAGCCGTTCAGCTCCTAAGTGCTTTCCTTCCACTTCTGGAGATCCAGGAAAGTCTCTGAATACCCAGGCTGAGCTCAGGGCCTGGCATGTAGTAGGGGTACAGTAAAAGTTTGTTCCGTGAATGAAGAATGAATGGGAGGCGGATGACAAGGAGAATGCTTTTCTTGAGCTGAACAGAGAGCCCAGGATGTTTGAAAAGGTCTTGAGAGTCTGTGTTGTCACTTCAATCCAAATAAGGAGCGGAAGGTCACTGTGGTAATCAGTTCCTTAGGAAGCTGACCGAGATGGAGATTGTGGGCAGGAAGTTTACTGAGTGCCCTTGGCAGCCATGCCTATGGGTGACTGAAGGGAGTAGAAATGGCAGAGGGATGAATTGAACTGTGATGCAGATGTAACAAAGGTCTCAGGTCAACCCTATGGGAGGGTTCTTCAGGACTGGCTCACCTTGAGGCTAGGGGGCTGCGTCTTCATACTTCTTCATCAACTAGTCACTGGATACAGGCTATGCTTCTGGGGGAGATATGGTCTTGGGTCACCTGTGAACTATCAGCCATCCCAACAGTTGAGGGAATGAGTGACTCAGTCTTGAAGAAGGTATGTGTGGGCACACCACAGCATCCACTGTGAAAATTAATCCAATCTCCTCATTTTATAGATAAAAACAGTCCAGAGATGAAATCATATATCTGGTTAACAGCAGAGCCAGGACACCTCTCAAAGGACTACCAGAAAATTTCCACAGACTTAGTGTACATGAAATTTGGTATCGGATTTGACAGAGCTATCAATATGGATGAGGAGAAATGGAGATTAAATCAATGGTTCCCAAACCTAGCTGTCATCAGAATGATATAGAGGGCATTAGAATGCAGATTCCTGGGCCCCATTTTCAGAGATTATATTACTGGAGGGTCTGGGGCAAAGCCTACGAATCTGTATTTTAACAAGTGCCTATACAATTTCTATGTGGCCTATCTCCCAGCCTGTTCTCGGGAACCAGTGGCTAAGATAATAGAACCCTGGGCAGATTCCAGTTAGTTGAACAATCTGTAAAGAGTATTGCTAAATGATGGCCCTCTGGATGGACATCTCAGGTGGGTTCAAGGGGGTTCACTCCTGAACTCTGTTCTATTCAACACATTTTATCAACAGCTTGACGACTTTAACACGCTATATATCCAATGAAGAGAATTTCAAAACTAGAAGAGATTGCTAATACTTTGGATAATTGACTCAGTGCCCTTAATTATGACTTTGTAGATTGATATTTATTGACCTTGAAAGTTGTTCATGTATCTTAAACGAGAGGAAGCAGCAGAGAGGCAGTGGGATATGGTGGTTTAGAGCACAGACTCTGGAACCTGATGGACTGTATGGATTCAAATCCCAGAACCATCACTCACTGTGTGGCCCTGAGCAAGTTTCTTATTCCCCATCTGTGTCTCAGTTTCCTCATCTGTGAAATGGGGACAATAATATGTACTCATAGTACTTACTTCATAAGGTTATTGTGAGGATCTGTAAGTTAATATGTATGAAGAATTTATAACTGTGCCCGGCACATAGAAAACACTGTATTACCATTTGCTGTGATTATGTGTCATTTTTTCAGCTATCTATTGCTGTTGTAACAAACTACCCCAAAACTTAGTGGTTTCAAATGACAATTTATGACTTTTTATGATCCTGTGGATTATTTTGTATCGCTTGATCCTGACTGGGACTCTGGGATAACTGGAAGGTCCAAAAGGACCTCATTTGCACAGTTGATCATTGATACCGGCTGCCAGCTGGGAGGGAGCTCCGTGTGTTCTCAGACACTGGCTTCAGTTCTCCAGGGGGCTGTTATGCTTCCTCATATGATGGTTGGCCTCCAAAAAGAGTCTTCCAAGAGATGAAGGCAGAAGCCAAGATCTCCTTAGGCCCAGCCTTGGAAGTTACCCTGTGTTACTTCCACTACATACTATTGGTTGAAACCAGTCACACGGGCTTCCCTGGTGGCGCAGTGGTTGAGAGTCCCCCTGCCTTTGCAGGGAACGCAGGTTCGTGCCCCAGTCCAGGAAGATCCCACATGCCGCGGAGTGGCTGGGCCCGTGAGCCATGGCCGCTGAGCCTGCGCATCCGGAGCCTGTGTTCCGCAACGGGAGAGGCCGCAGCGGTGGGAGGCCCGCGTACCGCAAAAAAAAAACAAAAAAACAGTCACAGGCCCAGCCCAGAAGCAGGGGAGCGGAAATAGATGCCACCTTTCAATGAGAAGAGTAGCAAAGAATTAGCAGCCGTCTTTAATCTGCCACAGAAGTTTAATTCCACTTTTGTAAAACTAAGTGTGTGTATGTGTTATATGTAGAAAATGATGTTTAGAAGAGTATATACCAAAATGTAAACAATAGTTATCTTTAAAGGGAAGGGTTACAATATAGTGGTCATTCCCTTCATGCTTTGTTTTTCTGTTTCCCTGAATTTTCCATGATGATGTATATTACATTTTGTTTGTTTGTTTGTTGTTGTTGTTGTTTTGTGTGTGTGGTACGCGGGCCTCTCACTGTTGTGGCCTCTCCCGTTGCGGAGCACAGGCTCCGGACGCGCAGGCCCAGCGGCCATGGCTCACGGGCCCAGCCGCTCCGCGGCATGTGGGATCTTCCCGGACCGGGGCACGAACCCGTGTCCCCCACATCGGCAGGTGGACTCTCAACCACTGCGCCACCAGGGAAGCCCTACATTTATTTTTTTTTAAGTAATTCCCATTTTTTGAAAAAATGTATGATGATTTTAAAACTAATATGAGCCAGAATTATGATGGTTCTCCACCCAAAAGAAAAGCTAGCTCAAAATTACACAGTATTAAAAAAATCACAGTCGCTAGATAGAGAACAAAGGTCCCAATCCCACTCCCCTCAGCAGTCAGACCACACTGAGTGTTATGGGCTGGCTTCTGAACCCTAAGAAAGGAAAACAAAGAGAAACACAACATATCAAGGTGCCAAAGGGTTGACAAAGTGTCTGTAAACCATTTCTTGTGGAGAAGAACTTAAGGACACTTGGGTGGAAGAGGAGAGGCTCAGAGGGGACACGAGAGAGTGAACCGGGCCCTCATTCTGTGTGCGAGGAAGGTTGCAGTGGGGAAGAAATGTTACTGTCCAGGGTTCTTGGCCTCCTTAATAGAAATTTGATCAGAGGCCAAACAAGAAATTCAGGCAAGGTTCTACTGGGGTCCCTGCTGCAGCAGGGGTGAGAGCAAGTAACAGGTTCCCTTCCTAGCTTGCTCCCCAAGGTAGGACAAGCTGGTTCCTTACGTGGGGGTGAGGGTAGGGGTGTGTCCAGGGGTCGGGCCGGAGGGGCGGCTTAGGTTTTCCCACCCCTTTGTGGTGTTATGTGCAGGGGGCATGAGCAGTACCCTGCTTTTGCTCCCGACCCCCTGTTTTTGCTCCTGGCTCTCCAGAAGTGGCAGTTGGTCTTTTGGGTTTTTTTGTATCTTTTGGCCAGAATTTTCCCCAACTGTGCATGCACAGCAGTTATTTTTAGTCCCTTATAGTTTCTTTGTATTTTGTAGCTCAAGGAGACTTTTGTCCAGGTGCAAGCACTGCAGCACTGTAGCAAAGGGTCCCAGGTCCCAGGCCTGTCTCAGAGGCATTAGTTCTGGTCCTACAGAATTAGGAACATTTAATGGAATTGACACAGAGGTAGATTTGAGATTCTTCCTACAAAGAAGAACTCTGTAAACTGTAAAACATAAAGCTGGAGTGAGGTTTCTAGGATGGTAACAAGTGGAGATCAGATGCCCATGTCTCAGGGCAGGAATCCTGCCTTGCACAGGTGCCTGACCTAGACCTACCAGGCCTCTTCCAAATCCCAGGTTCTGTGCCTGTAGGCCTACAGGAAAGTGGAAATAAAACACACGACATTTAAACCTTACCCTGCCTAGAGGCGGTGGCCTGAATTAAATGAGTTCTTGAGATTCATTTTATGGGTCTATAAATGGATATTGCCCTTGACGTGAAAACACGATGAATCAACAAATATTATCAAGTGAACACTAGATGCATGGCAATGTCCTGGGTACTCAGATGTGGTCTCTCAGCCCACAGGTCTAAAGTTTAATAAAGAAGAAAGACATATAATCACCGTATAAACTTAACACTCCTAAGAACAGCCATTACCTGCGCGGGTGGCAAGGGCCCCAAGAGTAAATGATTGGTTCATAATAGCAAAGGAAGCTTGGGGGCAAGTGGGAATGGGAGCTCTAGGTTGTAACTGTGAGATGAGAGATGAGACGGATGGGGCTGAGGCAAAGAAAGAGGGGCCTTGCCCTGCATCTTTATGTTAATGTGAACGTCTTTGGTGGAGGAAAGAAGGCTGCATGCCAGCCTCCTGGAGTGGGTTTTCCTAAAAATAGATCACATTCTCTCTTTATTGACTCATAATAATTATAATCACCTCTATTTACTAAGGACATGCTGTATGGTAATTGCTTTATATATATTAACTCATCAAATCTGTTTGATGACCAGGTAAGGCGTGACTATTATCTTCAGGGTCTAGAGTCCCTGAAGAACTATGGTTGACCTCCTTCGGGGTGCCTGCCCAACTCACAAGAACCCTTGCCCCTTGCCCACAGAGCTAGCTCCCTGTTCAGCATGAACCCTGCACTCCTGGCCTCAGCTGAGTCAGAGCCCTCCCCCAGGCATCTGGAACTGTGTCCAAAGAGAAACACGGGGTTTCCCTGGGGTAGGACCTGTAAGATGGAACAAGGACACTGTGGGTGGCCATATTTGGCTATGCTGAGACAGAGCGGGAGAGACAGACAGACAGACAGAGAAACAGTTGCCTAGAGGCAAGCAGAGACAGGGAGAATGGTTCCTGGTGGGCAGCCACCCACCAGTTCTCGTCTTCCCTGGGACCTGTATGCCTTCCTGCCCTCTGGTGTTAAGAGACAGCCCTATATCTTTATGTTAAATTGACCTTTTTCACTTATCCTAGCTTGAGTGTCTATTACAGCTAATAAGTTCTTACTAATACAAGTGTTTTGTCCATCTGTTAAATAAGGAGCCAGGCTTCCAGGAATTCCCTGGTGATCCAGTGGTTAGGGCTCCGTGCTTCCACTGTAGGGGGCATGGGTTCGATCTGTGGTCGGGGAACTAAGGTCCCACAAGCCACGAGGTGGTGTGGCCAAAAAAAAAAAAAAAAAAAAAAACAACTCCCAATCCCAGATTCAGCTCTGTGCATCTCTTCCTTTGGCTGGTTTTGATTTGTATCCTTTGACTATAATAAAACTATAATCACAGGTATACCTTTTTCCTGAATTCTGTGAGTCATTCTAGTGAATTATTGAAACTGATGATAGTTTGGGGAAATCCCCAAACTTGCAGTTGGTGTCAAGTCTTGAACTGAATTGTCAGTCTGGAAGATTGTGGCCTTAACCTTGAGTCTGGCTAATTCTGAATAGCATATTGTATTCAACCAAGTGAAATGATTGAAACTCCTTGAAACTGAGAAAGAAAATTTGGTTTTTCTTCTAGGCATCTGAGAATGGTAACTGGAAATTAGTTGTATTTAAAGCATGCAAATACAAGTATTACTCTTGTAATTTAGTGCATGTATTATATGTTACCATTGTTTTATTTTGGCAAAAGTTAAAAAAAAAAAAAAAAAAAAGCCAGGCTTCCAGCTTAGTTTTGTCTACCTCCAGAGTCTCAAGCATGGGGACCTCCAGCTCCTTTGTGTTTGCTCCAGAGTGGCAATTTTAGGGTAACATTTCCTGAAAGGAGGCTTAGTGAGACAGCTGGCTCTTTGCTTCATCAGGGTGGCTCCTGTGCCAGCTAGGTGTCAGCAGTATGATAACCAGCTGCCCTGATGAGGACAGGGGGCTCCCAGCAGGAGTCCAACTCATTCATAAGGTTCACTAGTTCCCCAACATCACATTCTCCCCTGGAATATGCACCTTTCTGATATCGTTGCATCCCAGGTGTCAATGGCCAAACAAAAAGTTGCTTTGGGAGCTTAGCTTTCTAAGATTATAGCAGCTGCCCTGGCACCACAACCCCTGCGCCTGCTCTCTAACGTTCTGCTGCCTCCTCACTTGTCACAGCTGTCACCCTGGCCACCCCTTCTCGAAAGCCTCCTCTTGACCTCTGCCCACAGACTCCACAGATGTTTAGAATCAACCTGACCCTTGTACCCATGTCTACAAAAGCTCTGATGACATATCTGTGCTTTCATTTACTTGACTTCCTGCCTCCTGCTTCTAGCTGTGTGGGCAGGGTCTCTGTGTCCTATTTGTTTTTGTGTCTCTAGCGCCTATTGCAATGGATGGCACAGAGTTGGTATTGAGTAAATGTTTGTGGAGTGAATGACTGAGTAAGTGAATCATTTAACAAATGCATTTCTTTCACTGTCTCTTTATTCTGGCATACTGACTATGCTATGTTTTATTTCACGAATAATGTTTCTTTTAGGACCATTCTGTCTTCCCCGTTTTTTCCTTGTCCACCTGAAGGACTGTAAAGCAAAGGCCTTCCTCCCACTTTCCTTCTCATAACTAGCACAAGGGTTTGCAAATAGCTGATGTGTCAATTCATGCTGTGTGTGTGTGTGTGTTTGTGTGTGTGTGTGTGTGTGTGTTGTATTTGTTTTACAGAGCTCAGAATAATAATCGTAGTGCTTATTCTCTCACGGGAATTTCTTAGATGGTGATGTCTTTTTTTTTTTTTAATTAATTAATTTTTGGCTGTGTTGGGTCTTTGTTGCTGCTCGTGGGCTTTCTCTAGTTGCGGCAAGTGGGGGCTATACTTTCGTTGCGGTGCGCGGGCTTCTCACTGCGGTGGGTTCTCTCATTGTGGAGCACGGGCTCTAGGCACGTGGGCTTCAGTAGTTGCAGCACGTGGTTTCAGTAGTTGTGGCTCACGGACTCTAGAGTGCAGGCTCAGTAGTTGTGGCACACGGGCTTAGTTGCCCTGCGACATGTGGAATCTTCCTGGACCAGGGCTCGAACCCATGTCCCCTGCATTGGCAGGCGGATTCTTAACCACTGCGATAGTGATGTCTTTACTGTCCTGTCCTTTTCCCTCCTTTCTGTGTGGCCAGCCACCTCCTGACAGTGGACATAGTCCAACACAGGGCTTTAGAGTCAACATGAGTGAACTTTGGCCGAGGCAACCCAGGCAGGACTTTACTCAAATATCTAGATATAGAAGCATCTGTTTAATTAGCCTGCTGAAACTTAGGAAAATCTATGACATCACATTCCTGCACTTTCCAACTTGCCTAAACGGAACAAACAAGAACCCAAGTGGCCACTGGGAGATCACACTGTTCCCGCTAGTCAGGCAGCAGGTGCACACAGCGCAGTGGGTGAACTCCCCCTGGACAACGTACACCCTGCCTTTGCCCCCAGCTGCTGCAACCCTGACAGGCTGTGTTGCCTTTCCACTACAAGCAGAGAGAGTGGCTTAACAAGATGGGATTGGAGCAGATAGTCAATGAGGCTAGAGAGGAGAGAGGTGAGAAGAGGCTTGCCAACCAGGAGAGGTTTGATGAGTGAGAAGTGGCTGTTCGTGTGTTCTATTGGCCACCACTGCCTCACGGTGTTCAGGGTACCGCTCCCCAGGGGGCAACCCCAGGTGCTACTTTGGTGCTGCTGCCTTTGTTCTCTGAGTCTCTGGGCTCTCTGGGCTGCATCAACTCCCTCCACTATCCTGGATCGCATTGTCTTTTCTTAGGTAAGCCAGGACAGCCCCTGGAGACAAATTAATACTCTGAAAGGGAACTCACAAGGCATGGGAACTGACATTTAAGTGCCTACGTTGTGCCAGGCAGGGCACTGGGTTTTTCTTTCTTCTTCCTTCCTTCCTTTCTTTTTCTCTCTCTCTCTTTTCCTTCCTTCCTTCTTTCCTTCCTTTCTTTCTTTCTCTTCTTCTTCATCTTCATTGAAGAACATAGCTGTGAATTTTTATAGATGTGAAATTAATAATGAGACCTGCACAATTAATTCCCTTTTACTATGTTTGGCCTGCTAGAAATTGTTAAGATCACAATGTTGCACTGTTTCAGCCAGGTGCTTGTGAAATTATGTGGCTTTTTCGTAGATAATATACATGAAAGGGGAACTTCTGGTATTTTTGGTCTTCTACATAGCTCCGACTTTATGGCCAACAACCTGAGTCTCAATCTATTTCCAGAGCTGCCAAGTAAACTGAAGACTTGAGATTGAAGATTTGGGGGTAATATAACTTGAATGGCCCACCCAAATCTGTTCTTTCTTTTATCCTTGTCACATCTCCCAGCCTTCCTTGAAGTTTAGATATGGCCAAACTTATTTAAATTTCCTCCAAAGGAATGTGAGTGGGTCCACTTCCAGGCCTACACTTAACACCTGGGTGTGTCTCCTCCCCAGTCTCTTCCCCCTTCCCACACACTGGGACCCTGGCAAGGCACTGACTGAACCTTGATTATGCAGATAACATCAAGGCCTAGGGGTTGGAGAAGTGGCTTAACAAGATGGGATTGGAACTCTGAGCGAAGGAAGTTGGATAGAAGTTGGATCCCTGAGTGATCAGGCAGAACAGAGCCACCCTGGACTGTTACCTGAGAAAGAAAGAAACTTCTGTCTTCTTAAAGGTGTGGGATTATTGGTGGGTCTCTTTGTTACCCATCTATAACCTTACCCTAACTAATATAGAAATTGTTTCCAAAAGTATGGTATTGCCGTTACAAAAACTCAAAATATGTGTCATTGTTTTTTACTGGAGAGATAAGAAATTGATGTTTTTTACTGGAAAGCCAGTGTCTTGTTATGCTGAGGCAAAAATATTTGACAAGATCATCATCTGTGATAATTTGAAGGACAGACCACTTGCCTACTAAGCCCCTAATTCTAAAGGAAGTAATTGCATAAAACTCCATTGTCAGTGTGTACTAGCTGCTCCTTCCTGCTTTTTAGGAAGATATTACAAGAAGTGCAGGCAAGAAGTGACCAGATTGCGGAGTATGTCCAGAATCGTGGATCTTTACAGGGTCAAACAAGTCAATTTCTTCTTTACCCCAAACAAGAAGAACTAAAATTGTGGTTGTTCAAAGCATTTTTCAAAGGGTCATTAAAACTTCTCAGCCAAACCAAGAGCCAGGCCTGTGCCAAAGATGAGACTAAGGGACTAAGGATCTGGGACTTCCCTAGTGGCTCAGTCGTTAAGAATCCGCCTGCCAATGCAGGGGACACGGGTTCGAACCCTGGCCTGGGAAGATCCCACATGCCGCGGAGCAACTAAGCCCATGCGCCACAACTACTGAGCCTGCACTCTGGAGTCCCCAAGCCACAACTACTGAGCCCGCGTGCCACAGCTACTGAAGCCCGCACGCCTAGAGCCTGTGCTCCGCCACAAGAGAAGCCACTGCAATGAGAAGCCCTCCCACCGCAACGAAGAGTAGCCCCTGCTCGCCGCACCTAGAGAAAGCCCGCGCACAGCAACGAAAACCCAACACAGCCAAAAATAATAAATTAATTAATTTTTTAAAAAAGGGACTAAGTGTCATTTCAGATGGACTCAAGGTAGCCATCATTAAAATGAGAGAGAAAATCACTGGTTGGTCAAGAAAGCAAAGAAGTAAAGCAACTTAAAGACGTATGTTCGGAGAAGAACTTGGGAGTGGTGACTGGCTCATGGAACTGACTGAAGCCTTCTCAAGTTTCAAGGCAGTTACATTCTCAAAGAAACTACAAGCATTAAAAAGAAACAAGTCTCCAGGTGTTTAAAGCAGAAAACAACCTTTGGACCCCAACATTTGCACCAGTAGGAAGCCGGCTGTGAAATCTGCATAGCTCCAAAGAGGGCTTAATCCAAAGCTCACTTCAGATGCTGTGAGAGAGGAAACAGATAAAGAAGGAGCTCCCAGAAGACAAAGCCATCAGCCATGAAGGACAATGGCCATAGCTCTTCCATACGCTTTTACTGCCAGCTTGGCTCAAACATGTTGTGGCATATTGCTATTGTTCATTCATTTTCATTGCCCAATGGTCTTTCATTGTAAGAATATGCCATAATTTATTTATCCATTCTATCATGTATAGCTATTTAGGTTGTTTCTGCTTTTTTTCCTATTACGTTCTGAACATTCTTTTACATGTTTCTTGGTGCACTATGGACAGATTTCTCTGGGGTACGTTCTTAGGAGTGCAGTTGGTGAGTCATAAGGTACTCAGTAATGCCAAACTCTCTCAGAGTAGTTGTAGCAATTATACCCCCTCCTGCAGTGTATTTGTGTTCCCTTTGTTTCATAACCTTGTCTATGTTATTTTCAGATATTTTAATTTTGCCAATCTGGTGGATGTATAATGGTGTCTTGTTGGGGCTTCATTCACATTTCCCAATGACTAATGAGGCTAAATACCTTTTCATATTGTTTATTGGACATTTGGACTTTCCCTTTGGTGCCTATTCAAAATTTTTGGATTGAGCTATTGGGTTGTGTATCTCTTTCATGTTAAGTTTTAGGAATTCTTTTATGTAACAATCACTTACATAATGTTGCAAATATTTTCTCCCACTTTATGGCTATCTCTTCACTGTCTATCTGGTCTTTTGATGAACAGAAGTACTTAATTTTAATGTGGTTGAGCTTAATTTTTTCATTCCTCTTTATGTGTCCCTCTCTATCTGTGGTTCACGTTCAGAATCTCTGAGAGATGATTTACCTAGTTAGCCAAGCACAGTATAAAGCAATGTGGTTGGATTATACTCTCATGTAAGACCATCTCCTAGGTCCTGGGCAGCTTATGGATGTCTGCTTTAGGATCACTGCCGATCTCTGGCCCATCTGCTGTCCCTAAGATAGGGGAGTACCATTTAAAGCAATAAATGATGGGGGCAAGAGGAAATTAGACACAGGATAAGATATTCAAATCAAGAAATACTGGGCTTCCCTGGTGGCGCAGTGGTTGAGAGTCCACCTGCCGATGCCCCGGTCCGGGAAGATCCCACATGCCGCGGAGCGGCTGGGCTCGTGAGCCATGACCGCTGAGCCTGCGCTTCCGGAGCCTGTGCTCTGCAACGGGGGAGGCCACAACAGTGAGAGGTCTGCGTACAGCAAAAAAAAAGAAAGAAAGAAAGAAAGAAATACTGACAATACAGCTCTGAATAATCTACATCCAGAAATGAAGAAAATAAACAACAGAAAACTTCTTAGAAATTATATCATTCCATGGGACTTTGCATCTCAAACATTTGGTGATTGAATACTTAATAACAATAATCCACCCTAAAATGTGACTTGTAGATCGCTTATTGATTAAGTTATGTGATTCCAGTGTTATCCCCAGGAAGTAATAAGCTTAAAACTTCATGAAAGTATGTTGAAATGATAACCACACTTGCCATCTAAAGGTCGAAGTCCAAAGTCGAGAAAAAGGAGGGTCAGTGAGTTTAGATTTGCCTGTGTTCATCCAGGAATTTCCAAGAGAGAGCTGGACTGGATAGACATGAACCTTCCTGTCACTTAAGGATGCTTTGTTTCAGTTTTAGAAAACAACCTACTCCTCCCAAAAGTTCAGATGAGGAGCAGAGCTGACGGGAATTTGTGTGGAGAAAATTGCTCTGCAGGCAAGATCCAGAGAGCCAGCAGGGAACCATGTTAGAATCATGGGCTCATCCAACCCACAAGCATTTATTGAATGCCTGCCATGTGACAGATATACAGTGGATACAAAGTTGAAGATAGAGTCCCTGTATCCCTTAGGACTCTTCCTACTACAAGTTACTTCAATTTAATAAATAATTTTTTTGGCTCATGTAAATGGAAGTTGAGAGGTAGGGCAGGCTTCAGGGATGAATTAACTGGGTGTCTCCCAGCTCATCTCCCCTCTGTGCATGGGCCTCCTCTTTGGGTTGGCTTCCCACATTGTAATAAATGGCTCTTCTAGATACAAGGATTTACAAAAGAGAGGAAAGTTTTTATGAAGTTTCACTTTTAAAAGCATAGACCCTGCTTTCCCAGAATTACCTAGCAAAGTTCACCTCATTTTCCACTGGTCAGACTAGGTCACATGCTCCTTTCAAAACCAATCCCCATGTGGAAAGAAATGTCAGGCATTGACTGGTTCAGGAACCCAGGCCTAAGCTAATTGCCTTGACAGGCAGGATGGGATTACATCTAGGCAATAAAAACCTACCTGTTTAGCTGGAGGGTAGGGGTTATCTTTCCCCAAATCTAATAGACCAGAGAGTAAATACTTGAGTAAAAATCAGGGTACTGGCAGGGAATGGCAGAAAGGATGCTGTGCCATCTCCCTATTATAGCCTCAGTCTGCAAGAAGCTTAGAGTTGGGGAAGACAGGTTTGTAATGTACTCATAATGAAAAACGACATGAGAGACACAAAGTGCTTTGGGAGACTAGAGAAGACCGTTTATAATGCCTGAGGGATCAAGGAGCTGGGTCCACACAGATACATTTTTTTAAGGATGCTGAAGTAGAAATGCATTCTGGGCTAAGAGTGTTGGATCCAGAGCACAGGAAGGGAAGTGTGGTTTAGAGGAAGGAGGGAGGATATTAGTTAGATTTATAGTAACATTGAGATATCCAAGTGAGAATATCCGGAGAAAATTTGGGACCAGACAGAGATGGAGAGGTTGTGTTGGAAGCCACCAGCCTAAAGGAAATGATAATAAGAGTTACCTTTTATTAAATATATATATTACATGTAAATTTTATTATATATTATTTTATATTAAATATATATGCCGTACCTGTTCTAAACACTTCGTTGGTATTATTTCTTTTGATTCTAACAATCCAGTACAGGTATTCTTGTCTCAGTTTTACTAAGAAGGAAACTGACACTCAAAAGAGTAATCTACCAAGGCCATCCACGTGATCAGTGGGTGAATAGGGTTCAAACCCAGATACTTCAGGGGTCTGGGTGCTGGAGCTATGAACGTGGATAAGGTTATTCAGGAATGCGTTTCCAATCTTGTCTCCAAATGCAATGATCCTCAATTTATGTGGATACCTTGACTTTTTAGTAATACATTTGTTCAAAATTATTTTGTTGTCATAGCTCATTTTTCCCCCCAACATCACCTGGGGTCTTTTTGGCTACAAGTATCTGAGAACAGTGACTCAGCAAGCCAAAGCAAAAAGAAAAAGTATTATCTCATATAACAAGAAATCTCAAGGTAGGGCAGCTCCAGGATTGATTACTTTAGCAACTCCATGTCATCAAGAACCATGGTTATTTCCATTCATTCTGTATCTTCAGCATGTCAGTTGGGTTCTTAAGCTAACTCATCTGATGGACAAAACGAAGCTAGCTGTCAGAATTTAAGTAACTCATCTAAACCTGCCAACTTCCAAGGGAAAATGTCAGACCATCTCTTCTGGTGTGTCCATTTTTCGTCATGAAGGAACATTTCCCCAAAGCCACCTGGCAGATTTTCCCTCACATCTCGTTGCCCAGAGTTGTATCACACATCCATTCCTAACCAATCACTAGTGAAATCACTAGCAAAGAGAACGGGATTACCTCATTGGCTTAATTAAGTACATGACCACATGCATGACAGTGGATTGACACACATACATACAGACATAAATAAATAAAATATTAGGGTTCCCTTGGAAAGGGGAAAGCAGTGGGTTGGGGATGGATGGATGGGGTAGTCGTAGGAAGATGAAGATGGCAATAAGGACATTGAATAGGCAATCAACATATCTGTTACATTTTCATCTACATCATGCTCTCATGCTCTCATTCTCAATAGCAGTGATATCCTCCCAAGAGGGTAAAATATTGGTTGGGGTAGGACTTTATTCCTTTTCTATGTAAAGCACAAATATACATATAGTACATGAACACATGAATATACAGTATAGCTATGCTATTAATATTTCACGGAGATGTAGATTAGGGAAAAGATGTCTAAAAAGGCTCCCGTGGGGCAGGAGCGGGGTGGTGATAGTGAAAAAAAAAAAAAAAAAAAAAAAAACATCGGCCTTCCCTGGTGGCACAGTGGTTAAGAATCTGCCTGCCAAGGCAGGGGACATGGGCTCGAGCCCTGGTCAAGGAAGATCCCACATGCCGCGGAGCAGCTAAGCCCATGTGCCACAACTACGGAGAAACACTGAGCTACATCACTGTGTCTTTATTTGGAGGCTCCTTGAGGAAAAAGTTGTGCTGAAATACCTCCGTGTAGCAGAAGGCAGCATTTAAAGGAAGTATGCAAACAAGAATTGCTGTGAGGCATCTAATGGTAGACGATGGTTATTATAACACATTGATACTCTGTGACCTTTCAGTGTCTTCTATCTCCCTCGGGTCCAGATCTGTAAATATAATAGCAGCCACTGTTCACTGAATCTTTTATTTATGTTACTCTGCTGAGTACTCGACAGGCATTAACTTGTTAAATCTTCACAATGATTAGCAAAATGAATGCTACTGTTATCCCCATTTGACAGGTGAGGAAATTGAGACATGGGAAGATTAAATAATTTTCATAAGAAAGTGGTTGAATGGGGATTAGAAAAAAAACTATTCAGTATTGAAAATGTCAAAATGGAAACCTTCCACAGTAGCGCAGGATTGTGAAAATGGTTGTGTAAGCTGAAACCACACAAAGCAATCTTAATAAACAATGAAAAAATTACAATTCGTTTGTGACCTTCAAACATTTTTGTCAGAACATTAAAATTTCCCTTACTGTCCGTTGTAAATACATAGGGAGATGAAAAAAAGAGTAAAGCTAGTATTTGTTTAGTACACTGTAATTTAAAACATTAGACACTTTGAAAAGGAAAGTGTTTATTTCTTTGTAAGAAGTGTATCAAGAGTAGTTTGAACAGTGCTTGCATTCACGTCACACAACGACTAAGCATATTTTCTATGCCTTGGTGAATTGTCATGCTCTTTCTAAGTGTAGATCAGCTTCCAACACTTTGTCCTTTGAGCTTTCCATGTTGTGAAGCACCTCCAAGAGTACCTTCAATGTGACGGTTTTTCCAGGTGTCACTTCCTCTGGAATATCATCATCTTTTCATCACAACCACTGGTTTCCCGGAGTTTGCCTTCACTGACTCCTCTGGCTGTGTCCATAGCCTTGAATGGCAGCAATGTCGACCTCCCCACAGTCGGCTATTTATCTACAAGTTCACCTGTAGATAAGCTCTAATTTCATTTTCAGCGTCATCACTGTTCATTTCTTTGGTGCATTTTCATTTCTGTTGGCCAAATCTCTCTTTTTGATTATCCATTTTTGTAAAATGTCACATAGGTTTATCACTAGGAGACAAGGAGGCAACTCAGCACATGCTTTGTGTCTGTGTGTAAACTTAACAACAGATGGGCAGTGACCAATAACCAAAGACAGACTTTGAAAGAAGTGTTATGACAGATGGCTGATGATAATGGGCACCTGCTTTTTATGCAGTAGTTTGTGCACTAAAGTGTGTACTTTATGCAATTACTCACAGTTAATATCCTGTGGTCACTGAAATTTGAGCTGTGTTGCGGGGAGACTGGTGCTATTTAACTAAACCATGGTAACTGCAATCCATGCGTATCAGAACCATGCAAAGTGAGGACTGCCCGTATATACAATGTTCGCAGATTGGTCTAATAAACCTCATATATCCATCACCCAGTTTCAGCCATTGTTAACTCATGGCCAGTCTCATTCCACAACATCCCCACTGACTCTCCCCTTCCTGCACTATTTTGAAGCAAATCCCAGACATCTCATCATTTCATACATAAATATCTATTTGTAATTTTAAACGGGGATTTGAACTCAGTTCTGTCAAATTCCAGAGTCTGAGCTCTTAACAATTACACCCTACAGCTTCCTGGGGAAGGTAATAGACCCCCCAAAATGGAATGCCATGTTACAGTATTTGCTCTTTTCATGCTGACAATGACCCTGTGAAGTATTATTGTCTTGACTCTTTCTGATGAGGAAACTGAGGCACAGAGGAGCAGAGTAACCTGTCCAAGATCACATAGTGAATGAGCAGTTGAGTCAGGCTTTAACTTCAGATCTGCTGACGCCACATCCCATTCTCTTTCCTGTGCATCACAACTGCCCTGCGGGTGGTTCTTAAACTCCCGTCACTGAATTTCTCCTGTACCCAAACTCTTGTGCCAATTGGCCTCCCAGCTATGGCCAAGAACTACGGAAACCGCATATTACTTCCTTCTCTCTGCACTTCCAGTCTTACTGGCATATGATTTCAATGGCAAAACCAAAAAACAAACAAGGACTCAGCGCAAATCCTTGTGCAGGTGTGGTCGTCCTCATCCCCCTGATCCTGGTTCCCACTGGCACTGAATCCATTGCCAGGGCCACACTTGCTACGGGCTCAGGAGCCTGGTTTGTCAACCATCCTCCTCCGCAGATGTCTTCTGGGCCACTGACTCCAAGAAAAGCCTCATGGAGCAGGTTACCGGACTGAAACCAGCTATGCCTACACCCCCAGGCCCATCAGAGCCCGAGTTAGATCACTCTCTGCTTCCTGCTTCAACACCTCAGCTCTGGACTGCAGCATTCCCCCTGCTGAGCCTCTGTCAAGGAAAGGAACATTGCCTGGAGGTCTCTGATAACGTGGAAACAGTGAAGAGAAAAAGCAGGAGGGAAGAGAGGAGGGGAAAGGGAACATAACCCTGCGTGTCAGTTGAATGGCACCTCTCTGAACCCTGCCACTAATTCTGATGGGACTTGCTGTGACCCAGCTCCTAACTCCTCAGGCACTCGAGAGAATAGGCCTTACGGCCTCGCAGTGCTAGCTTTCCTTTCTTTTCTACTACAGCTTTCTGATCTCCCTGTGAACCTTCCTTCTGTTCCAGATCAAAAGCATTTTCTCTCCTGCTCCTGGAGAGAGTCAAGCAGGGGAGGGTCCTTTCAGCTCCCTTTGGCTGCCGTTCCCCAACAGTCTTAGAAGTGACTTCAGGTGCGGCTGGGACAAGGGTATTTAAGGAAGGAAGTAGGAAGCTCCAAGAACAGAGGGACTGGGAACTGCCCAAAGAAGGAGGAAATGGATGGCTCAGTTTAATGTCTATTTCAGTACAAGGCCCTGTCCCCTTACCTACGGCATCCCATCCATTGAAATGGACAGTTCCTATTTTGTGGGCCCAACTTCCGCTTCCTTCCCACCTGCACCCCCCAAATCCTTATTTTTGGTAACAGCATTTACGAATATCCTTTCCTCTGGGGAATTTTCTCTCTCCACTTTACCAGGAGATTCTGGTGGGACTGTCCATCACAAAACCCTTCTCCCTTCCCTGGGGTAAGCTTGCAACTCAGATCTGGCCAATCAGAGACTTCCTTGGACTTGTATATGCTGATCTGGGTTGCTAAGCAGAAATGAGATAAACTATTTACAAGCACTGCCACCACTTGTATGGAGGAAGCTCATTTGTAGGAGAAGATGAGGGCAATACAGAAAGAAGCAGAATTGAGTGTGTGCGTGAAAAAAGAGAGACATTGAGAGATATATCTCTATCTCTCCATGTCTAGCTCTCCATCCATCCTTCTATCTATTTATGAGAGAGAGATCTGAAAGTCTTAGAGTCTCTGGATTAAGTCATAATGTAAACTATTAATACCTCTGTGTATCAATACTTTTCTTTGTCTGGGGTTTTGTTTGTTTGTTGTTTTGGGTGAAAGCTTGAGTTGGGTGTTCAGTACTTAAGATAGAGACAACTCTAAAAGAAGGCTGATCCCCCAACTCCACTGCTGGCATTCTGTCAAGCTGTCCCCTGAAGACAGGTGAATCCTGGTCCTACCCCCAAAGAAATGAAGTCTGCAAGGGAATTAGACCTTCATAAACCACCATAAAGCAAGACAGAACACAATGTTACAAAAGAGATACAAATGAAATTCAGTGGGATCCACAGGAAAGGGAGTGTGTGAGACCACGTTTGTGCCTGAGGTCAGCCCAGACCCAGCTTAGAGGGGTTCCTGAATGTGTGAATGCCCAGTCTTCCAAAGTCTCTTTGGGCTTTCATGGTCACTGCCATTTACTAATGTACAACCAGCAGTTATCACAGCCCTGAACAGAAACCTCTGGCTGCGAGCTTCGGCCACTGTTTGCAGAGCTCAGTGTTGTTTGTGCCCCTGCCTCTCATATTTTCAGTTGCCCTGAAACCTTTGCTTGGAACAGCCCCACCCCCTCCCATTCATTACCCTGCTCTGCTGCCTGATCCGTCAGACTCCATTGCTTCCTGCTACAAGCACAGCAAGCCTGCAGCTGAGTAGGGGGTGAAAGAAGGTAAGTGTGGACATTCATTTCCCAGGCATCTATCAAGGGGAACGAGTTTGCACATGCCACTTATAAGCTATTTGCAAGGTGTGCTGTATATTCAGTTGTTTATTCCTCAAGTGTAAGACAGTGGTTTTCAACCTTTTCTTTTCCTCCTTGAGCCCACTTTAAGCTGGGCAAAATAGCCCACAGCCAATCAACCCCATCCTTTCTCACGTCCCAGTGGAAAAATAACTCAGGGATACTATTGAGGGGCCATTGTAAAGTATATTTGTGGGGGATTAAGTGTCAACGTGCTTTAGCAACTAGGGCATACATGATTCATATTCAAATTGCAATGCATAATTGTCTTTAGGTATAATTACTGGAAAATTAGAGGCCAAAAAATACAGTTGAAGCAAATATGCAACACTAGCTGCTTTAAGGCTAACCAAATCGCAACTAACTTGATAATGATGAAGCTAAGTTAACAGTAAATTATAATTAAAGCAAGAATGGCAGCAATTGAAGACCTTGACCCAAATATGGCAATACTGACTGTAGACTAATGACAAAGCACTTGTCTAGAGACAGTCAGGTGTGGGCGAGGCTCCATCAGAGCTTTCCCTGGAAGCCAGACTTCTTGGTGGGATACTAAATTAGAAATTAGAAATCCTTGATAAGAGCTAGTATCTCATTGATTTTGGTTTATGAATTCCAAATTAGATTATCTTTTAATAATTCACTTATCAAGCTACTAGAGAGTAGCTCCTAGATGTACATAAAAACTGGAGTGTGTGGACTTGTAAGTAGTTTGTCCGTAAGGACTAAAGGGAAGAGTCTCTTTCTTGGTTCTGTTTGAGGCCCGTCAGGTTGGCCTTGGGTAGTTTTGAGAATCAGTGGTTGGAAGGCTCTGGAACACAGCTGAATTTCTATTCACAGGGTCTTAGGTGAAACCAGAAGCAAAATATGAAACTTGAGAGCCAGGGACATTTATTCCAACTCTCTTGCCTTCTACAATAAGAGTTTGCTGGGACCTCAGGAGGAAGGGGAGTGTTTTAACCTGCCACTCCCAGTTAGGTTAGCACGGAGGTTGGAGGTTAATGTGCCTTGGAAGTTTTTCATATTTGCTGATTATAACACAAACCTCCTCAAAGCAATGAAGATGGATGCTGGTGACTTACAGAAGAGTTACAATGTTTTATTTGTGGCTAAAAAATTAAGTGAAGGAAAGACGAGGTAGCAGTCTGTCAGAAAACCTAGAGTACCAGTTTCCAAAGGGTACAATGTCGTGGTATTTCTGCCTTAGAAAATAACACTTTACAATTGCATAACACTTTTAACCTTTGAAAACATATTTACATATGTTACTTTGATTACCAGCCAGGAGGTGCAATTTAAATCTCAGGTGACTGGAGGCAGTTTGCAGTTCTCTGACCTCCTTTTTCTTTCCTCTTTCCTCAGCACTCCACTTCCTTCTCCTTGGGTTCACATCCCTCCTAATATATCCTTTCTCTCTTGTTCTTTCTGTTCCGTTTCTCAGTGGTTGCTTTAGTGGCTGGCCCAGGCCTTGCTTATTCTTGAAATGAACCTACAGGAATTTCTAGGGTCACTCAGAGTTAAAGAGGTGGCTGATCCTGGAATCAAAGTCTAATTCAGTCTAGATCTTTTGGTACCTCTTCAAAAGCTCAAAATATTTGACTTTTCGGTGTGTTAGAAAACAAATTCACTGAGTAAATTTAAGGACCCAATTGGTTTTATCCAGCGATTCAGGAACGGGGCAGCATCACATCCAGGGATTAGAAAGGAGCTCCGAGGATCATACAAAATGGAAGGTTTTTATAGACAGAGGGGGGCAGGCAAAAGAAAGAGTGATTACCACATCCTTCTTTGGGGGATTGAAGGGGTCTATTGAGGGGATTACCACACTACTGCTGATCAGGAAATTCCAGATTAACTGGTTTAAAATTACATTCCTGGGAGAGGCTGAAACTGCAATTAGGTAGGTACTAAGTTTTATTTTGGTGACGTGGGTTCAGCACAAGAGACTCCATTTGGGCCCTGTTGTTTTGTTTTTAGCAAGTGAATCAGGTAGAACGCTTCAGTCCTGGAGAGTGACCCTAGTGAGTGGGTTTATGAACTGTGAGTGACTCATGCATAGCATAGGCTGTCTCCTGCCTCTACCTCACTGAGGCAGCCAGCACCAGCTTCCATGTAGCTTTGTTAGGAAACCTACAGTTCAGTAATTTGGGGATTGTTATGGGTTGAACTGTGTCCCTCCACGCCGCACCCCCCAGTACTTGTGATGAAGCCATAACCCTCAGTACCTCAAAATGTGAACTCATTTGGAGGTAGGGTCTTTAAAGAGGTAATCAAGTTAAAATGAGGTCAGTAGGGTGGGCCCATATCCAGTATGACTGGAGTCATTATCAAAAGGGAAATTTGGACACAGAGACAGATTCAGATAGAGGGAAGACAATGTGAAGAGACACAGGGAGAAGCCAAGGCAACGAGAGAGGCTTGGAACAGATGTTTTCCTCACAGCCCTTAGAAGGAGCCAACCCTGCCAATTCTTTGATCTCAGACTTCCAGCCTCCAAAACCCCTAGCAAACGAATACAGGGAGCAGCAGAGCCCAGGGGACTAATTTTACTACCTCCTCACAGAATTATTTTAAGAATTAAATGAGCTAACCTAAGGAGGTAAAAAACCTGTACTCAGAAAACTATAAGACACTGATGAAAGAAATTGGAGGCAACACAAACAGATGCAAAAATATACTGTGTTCATGGACTGGAAGAATTAACATTGTTAAAATGACCATACTACTCAAGTCAATCTACAGATTCAATGCAATCCCTATCAAAATACCAATGGCATTTTTCACAGAACTAGAACAAATAATTTTTAAAATTGCGTGGAAACACAAAAATTCCAGAGTAGCCAAAACAATCTTGAGAAAGAACAGAGCTGGAGGTAACAAGCTCCCTGACCTCAGACTATCCTACAAAGCTACAGTAATCCAAACTGTATGGTACTGGCACAAAAACAGACACATAGATAAATGAAACAGAATAGAGAGCTCAGAAATAAACCCACATATTTATGGTTAATTCATCTATGACAAAGGAAGCAAGAAAATACAATGGAGAAAAGACAGTCTTTTCAATAAGTTGTGCTGGGAAACTGGACAGCTACATGTAAAAGAATAAATTAGAACATTTTCTCACACCATATACAAAAATAAACTCAAAATGGATTAAAGACCTAAATATAAGACTGGATACTATAAAACTCCTAAAGGAAAACATAGGCAGAATACTCTTTAACATAAATTGTAGTAACATTTTTTTTGGATCAGTACCCTAAGGCAAAGGAAACAAAAGCAAAAGTAAACAAACAGAACCTAATTAAACTTAAAAGCTTTTGCACAACAAAGGAAACCACTGACAAAACAAAAAGAAAACCTACTTGAACGGGAGATAGTATTTGCAAATAATATGACCAATAAGGGGTTAACATCCAAAATATGTAAACAGCTTATACAACTCAATATCAAAAAGCCAAACAACCCAATTAAAAAATGGGCAGAAGATATTTAGATGGCCAACAGGCACATGAAAAGATACTCATTGTCACCAATCATCCGAGAAATACAAATTGAAACCACAGTGAGATAACATATCACACTTGTCAGAATGGCTATCATCAAAAAGACCACAAATAACAAACGTTGGAGAGGGTGTGGAGAAAAGAGAACTCTTGTAGACAGTTGGTGGGAATGTAAATTGGTGCAACCACTGAGGAAAACAGTATGGAAGTTCCTTAAAAAACTAAAAATAGAACTACCATATGATCTAACAATTCCACCCCTGGGTATATATCAGAAGAAAATGAAAACACTAATTAAAAACATACATGCACCCCAATGTTCATAGCAGTATTATTTACAACAGGCAAGATATGGAAGCAACCTAATTGCCCATCAGCAGACAAATGGAAAAAGAAGATGTGGTACATATATACAATGGAATACTACTCAGCCATAAGAAGAATGAAACAATGCCATTTGCAGCAACATGGGTGGACCTAGAGATGATCATACTAAATGAAGTAAATCAGACAGAAAAAGAGAAATATCATATGATATCACCTATATGTGGAATCTAAAAAAAATGATACAAATCATTTACAAAACAGAAACAGACTCACAGACATAGAAAACAAACTTATGGTTACCAAAGGGGAAAGGGGGTGGGGGAGGGATAAATTAGGAGTTTGGGATCAACATATACACACTACTGTATACCACAGGGGATGCTATTCGATATTCTGAAATAACCTTTTGGGAAAAGAATCTGAAAAATAATAGATATATGTATAATCGAATCACTTTGCTGTACACCTGAAATTAACACAACATTGTAAATCAACTCTACTCCAATATAACATTTTTAAAAAAGCAATTTTCCCATAAAAAGATGAAATTTTGAAATTTGCAATAACATGGATGCACTTAGAGGGTATTATGCTTAGTGAAATAAGTCAGAGAGAGGCAAATACTGTGTGTTCTCACTTATATGTGGAATCTAAAAAGCTGAACTCATAGAAACAGAGTAGAATGGTAGTTGCCAGGGGCTTGCGGGTGGAGATGTTGGTCGAAGGGTGCAAACGTCCAGTTAGAAGATGAATACGTTCTGGGGATCTAATGTACAGCAAGGAACTATAGTTAACAATACTGTATTATATACTCGAAAGGTGCTAAGAGACTACATCTTAACTGTTCTTACCACAAACACCACCACCACAAAACGGTAATTATGTGAGTTGATGGAGGTACTAATTAATCTTATTGTAGTAATCATTTCACAGTACGTACGTGTATTGAATTATCACATTGTACACTTTAAACTTACACAATGTTGTATGTCCATTACATCTCAATAAAGCTGGGGAAAAAATGCAATTTTTAAAAAAGAGGTGACTCACTAAGGGTGCTGACCTTGTAGCCTAGGCTGTGCCCATGAACAGTCAATAGTACTGAGCACTCAAGAGGAAGGTCACCCTCACTTGCTGTTTTGGGGGCCCCATCAAGTAGACAGCGAGGCAAACCGTGAGGAGAAATAAAATTAAAACCAATAAATCAGAGCAGGGATATGCAAAGCCCCTTTAAAAATCAAAAAATGAAAGGCTCCTGGATATACAAAACAAGAGTCTTATTTGATTAATATATTAGCATAACTCAGTACAGAATGATTTCCCCTGGGGCTGAGGTGAGGAGTGGGGATTGTCAACCAGAAACTTTGGTTAGGAAAGGGAGAACTGAGGTGCCTTTGTCAGCTAAGCCTGGCTAAGAGTGCCCAGACTGGGGATGAAGATATCAGACTTTCCTGGGAGGTCTTTGATGGGAACTAAACCCCAGGGCCCATCTGGGAATGGGAGAGTCCAGTGTAGCCAGAAAGTAGTGCCAAGGTAGGGCTCAAATATAATAGAGTGATTCAGAGTAAGGATCCTCTGCCTCTGTGAAACCCTGTGTCGCAGTTTGCATTTAAAAAGGATAAAGCACAGGAAAGAAAATCTGTAAAGGTCCTTGTGCTCTGAGTGAAGAATTAAGGATCTCTGGCTGGTGCTTCTTGTCTGCAAGGAACAGGAAAGACATCAAACTTGCCAGACTGACATGCCTTTGGGATTTCACCATCCCAGGGAGTGGTAGTCATCCTTTTGTCCATTCATTCATTCATTCAAACATTTTTGAGCCAGACCCTGTGCTAAATCTTGGGGATACAAAAATAAATGTTAACTACCAGTCCGACTAAGAACCTTAACCTAAGGGATCTGTGTAATCTATAATCCAGTTCGAACAAGCGTCTGCTGGCTTCCCCAGGGGGTTAGGAAGGGCAGCTATAACATGGAGGAGCACAAGATTAATTGAGCAGAGCAGAAGCCGTGTAAAATGCCAGTCCACCTGGGGACCTGGGTCCAAAACCTCACAACCTCTTGCTGCGCACATTAACTGGGACACGTTACAGCAAAAATACAGCCCCAGTTAGGCTACAAGCACTGCCACTGGTAAGCACTTAGCCAAAATTATCATGAGCTAAGCAAAGGTTAGTTAAGCAGATAACTGAAAAACAATGCACAACCTAAAAGTTGAGAATTATATTTTACTCTGTGGACTTACTGAGGACCTAAGTCCAGGAGTCAGACACTCAGATGGCTCTGAGGGACTGTTCCAAAGAGGTAAGGGAGGAGCCAGGGTATATAGGAGTTTTTGTTGAAAAACAAAGAAACAAACAAAACATGTAGTCCAACATCAAAAGATTACTGCTAATCACAAAAACAGACATCTCAAGTTAATGATTTTAGTGTTTTTCTATGTATGGGAAGATGCAAGAGTTTGGGCTCATTGAAATCATTCCTTTGCTATGCACCTTAACTATTTTAGAGCCAGTATCCTGTTTTTCTCCATCTTGAATCCCCTCAGGGCACACCGTCAGGGGCGGCTACAGTGGCTGATGGCTTTATGGGTGCAACATCCTTTGTTTACTAAAAGGGCAGGTGATATTCTTTGTCCACACAGATCTTTCTAGAATGCCTGCAGGGGCCTTTCAGATATGTTCACCGACTGCCCCATTGGCTGGCTTCCCTGACTGAGCAATCCTGTTTGGTCCATAAACAAACCAGCCCAAAGTCATCCCAGGATTCTTAGTCTAGATGGCACTTTGCTAAGACAGTGCCCTATATTTTCAAAATTTTGTCTTTGTTCAAGCCAGGTTGTTCATTCCTTGTTCAAGCATGGATGTCAAGACTAGTGAACCTAAGAGCCAGCTTTCTGGGATCAGAGCAGATGGAGAAAGTGCACTGTTTCCCTCCCAGTGCTTTGCATAAATTTGTATATTACAAAATACAACTTTCTATGCTGAGGTTCAAAAGCATTTATTCAAGTAGGCAAAATTAAACAAAGCAAAGCACTTTAGCCCTATTCCAGATCAGGGCTCATTTCCCTACCTGCAAAATACAGAGATTGGTCTTTTCTTTAAGGATTCTTTTTTTTTAATTTACTTATTTATTTTTGGCTGCGTTGGGTCTTCGTTGCTGCGCACGGGTTTCTCTCTAGTTGTGGTGAGCGGAGGCCACTCTTCATTGCGCACGGGATTCTCATTGCGGTGGCTTCTCTTGTTGTGGAGCACGGGCTCTAGGCTCGCGGACTCAGTAATTGTGCCTCACGGGCTCTAGAGCACAGGCTCAGTAGTTGTGGCTCATGGGCTCTAGAGCACAGGCTTAGTAGTTGTGGTGCATGAGCTTAGTTGCTCTGCGGCATGTGGGATCTTCCTGGACCAGGGCTCGAGCCCGTGTCCCCTGCATTGGCAGGCGGATTCTTAACCACCGCGCCACCAGGGAAGATGGTGCGCCACCAGGCAAGATTAGTTTTAATAATCTTCATTTGTTGGGTCCTTCCATGCTAAGAGCCACTGAATTATATTGACCTGAAACAGCTGATTGAGACACATTGGAATGTATAATAGTTACCTATTGCTGCATAACAAATGACTACACAATGTAGTGGCTTCAAATAACAAATATGTATCATTTCAGCTTCTTTAGGTCAGGAATTCGAGAGCAGCTTAACAGTGAATAGTTCTGCTCAGGGGCTCCCATGAGGTAGGAGTCAGGATGTTGATGGGGCGGCAGCCATCTTAAGGCTTGACTGGGGTTGGAGGATCCGCTTCTAAGATGGCTGAACTCACACAGCTGTTGGCAGGATGTCTCGGTCCCGTGCCATGGGGACCTCTCCTCATGACATGGCAGCTGGCTTCCCCCAGAGCCAGTGATCCAAGAGAGAGTGGCCAAATGAAAGCCACATGACTTCATCCCAGAAGTAACAGTTACCTCTGCCATATTCTTTCCATTAGCAGGAGTCACTAACTCTGGCTTGTAATCAAAGGAAGGAAGGTCAAGCTCTCTTCACCTGTTGAGGGGTGGCAGATCAAAGGATTAGTGGACATAATTCAAACCACCACAGAAGGGAGTGGGAGGGAGTGCTACATAAGGCTATAGGATGAACCTGGAGCAAAACTGTAGATCGGAGTCTCATCTTGTTGCCAGTGTCACCCCAGTGGCCAGACAATCCCCATCCCCACTTCTTTGACTCAGCTTCTCAGGTGTGTTCTCACCTCTCCTCATCAGTCCACCTCAGCCCATTCCGTATGTTACCTCTCCCTATGGATAACTGTGCCCCTGAGGAGATGGTCAGATAAACCGATGTATTAAGCACCCGCCTTCTGCCACCCCCTGGGTAATGCCAGCATTTTATTAGAGGAACCTGACTTTGCTGTAAAAGTAAAAGCTATCATCCTGGAGAAAGAATTAATTTAGAGGCAGCTCCCTAGAGGACATTGTGGGATAACTGCCCAATGTGGTCACAAATATAGAGTCTCTTACAGGGAGCTTGCATGCAGCAAAGACTCAAGAATAGATGTCCAACATGCTACATTCCCCCAAGCCTGCTCCGTTCCCTTCCAACCTCTGACGTAGGATAAACTCCAGGGCTGGTGGTGGTACCCTCCAGAGAAGTCCTTCCCATCAGCCTCTGCTTCTGATCCTGCATTAGGACCACAAACCCAAGAGAGATGCTTCAAGCCCTTACTGAGAGAGCACAGTTCTGCTCCCCAAGCTCCCTTGTCCCTTTCTCCCCTATTTCATCAATTAAACTGAACTACCTCCCATCCCAGAGTGGACAGCAGACTCAAACCAGTTTCTTGCACTCCTTCTGGGTTGGGCCTCTAGAGCCACCATTAATAACTGTGTACTTTCTGGGACCAACCAGCCAGGCCTGGATCCACCAGGAACACAGGGAGCTGGACCCGCAGCTGGTCAATAGTTCTCAGATTTGCCTTCAGGGGTTGGTTCCAATCACCAGATGATGTTCTTCAGGCGTCCAAAGAGAGTGTAGAGCCGTCTAACATCTAGACTGAGCGCTAAGGGGCTAGATCTCTTCTAGTGCTTGCTTTTTCTCCTCTCCCTTACCCTGCAAGGTTCAGGCTCTCCTGACCTCAAACCAGACAATTGCAAGGGCTTCCCTACTGTCCTTCAGGTTCTGCTTAGTACATTTCAAACCACACACTGATTCTGGCTTGCTCATCTCAACAAATTTCAGTGGATCTTTAATTATTCTCCTAAACTAAGGATGCATTCTACTCCCCAGTTTTCTAGCCCTTCCCCACCACTTGACTTCCACTATGTGGTTATCATCCAGCCCTTGTCTGACACTTGCTCATTTTTACTATGTTGTTCTCTCATCTGTAATGTTTTCCTTTCTCATCTTACCTCCATGTATTTCTCCTTCAAAGTTCTTCTCACTTTCGCTTCAAGCCATATCTCTCATGAACATATACAAATAATTCTGACCAAAATTTTAGCAAATCAAATCTAACAGTATATAAAGGATAGTGTGTGGTGACCAAATAGGGTTTATCCCAGGAATGTAAACTTGGTTAAGCTTTTGAAAATCAACCAATGTAATTCATCCTATTCATTTTCTATTGTGTAAAAATTATTACAAACAGCTCAAAACAACACAAATTTATTATCTCCCAGTTTCTGTAAGTCAGAAGTCCAAGCATGGCACAGCTACTAGATTCTCTGCTCAGCGTCTCCCCAGGCTGGTTATCAAGGAACTGGCCACAGCTGTGCTTCTCACATGGGGCTTGGGGTTCTCTTCCAAGCTAGGAAGAGCCCTTTATTGTGCCTCTTTCCATGGCCTATTTTATTGTAGCAGTTCTTGCGCCTTTGTCTTATCCCCACCACATCTGCTGTGCTAAAGGCAGAAACTGTCTTCTTCATCTTGGTTTTCTGAAATTGAACCAAGAAGTCCCAAAGTGCTGGTACTTTCCACTTCAGCATTTTCTAACAGTGACTAAAGAGAGAGTCATTTCAGGTTATATATTTCTCCCATTTTGCCACCGAACTTGTCTGCTTTCCTCCCATTTGGCAGTACTTTTCCCAGTCTGGTACTCAGCACTTCTGACAGCTGTTTGGCATGGCTTTCAATTAAAGGCAGCCATCTGTAAAAGGGACATTTGCCACACAACCCGTTACTGCTCCAGAGATGGTGATAGTAGCAACAATTACTATTACCTATTTACCGTCTAATGGGCAAGGCACTTTTTTTTAAGGAATTGGTACCCCAACATGGGTCTGTCATTTCTGGATAAAACTTTCATTTTAAGAAGTTACATCCAGCAAATTGAACTAGTCATAGACATATCAGGAACTGGGACAAATACCCAGGCCCCTATGGCACACAGTTCAGAATGGTTCTATACATCTTCCCCCATCTCAGCTATACCTACTTTGAGTCCTTTTTGTATTTTATTTTCATTTCCAAGTGATGGGAGCAGAGGATTGTGGCTATAGGAACCACCTGGGGCTCTCCTTCCCTTCTAGAGATCTCTATGGATGAAGTGAGTCAGTCAAGGATGTTCAGGTATATAATAGCAGTTAATAGCTCAGACTTTGGAGCCCAACTGTCTGGGATTAAATCTTAGGACACATTTCTTAATATATTGTGCCTCAATTTCCTCATCTTTAGAATGGGAACAATAATAGTACTTACAAGCTATTCCAAAGACTAAACAAGTTAGTTAATTTAGAACAGTGACTGGCACATAGTACTCGGTAGTAAAGGTTAGCTATTATTACTATAATAATGATAAATTATTATTATAATATTCAAATAATTGGAAACATTTTGAAAAATGCTGACGCTCAGAGCCCCATCCTAGATCAAGTCTTCTCATCTGTGATAACATGGGCATTCTTGATTGGATAATTCTTTCTTGTGGGAGCTGTCCTGTGCATTTTCAGATGTTTAGCAGGGACTTCCCTTGTGGCGCAGTGGTTAAGAAAATGCCTGCCAATGCAGGGGACACGGGTTCAACCCCTGGTCTGGGAAGATCCCACATAAGATCCCAAATAAGCCCCTGTGCCATAGCTACTGAGCCTGTGCTCTAGAGCCTATGAGCCACAACTACTGAGCCCGCACTCCACAGCTACTGAAGCCCAAGTGCCTAGAGCCTGTGCTCCACTACAAGAGAAGCCACCACAATGAGAAGCCCTTGCACTGCAACAAAGAGTAGCCCCCGCTCACTGCAGCTAGAGAAAACCCGGGCACAGCAACGAAGACCCAATGCAGCCAAAAAATAAATAATTAAAATTAAAATTAAAAAATAAAATACTGATCCTATTAAAAAAAAAAGATGTTTAGCAACATTCCTGGCCTTTAGCTATTTGATGCCAAAAGCAAATTTCCCCTCACTTTCAGTTGTGATAACCAAAACCAGACATTGCTAAAAATCCATTAGGGGGGAAAATTGACCTCAGCGGATATCTATGGCCCCAGATCAATGAAATCATAGTCTGGAGATGGAGCCTGGCCATGGGTCTTCCTAAGGGCAGATCCAGATTTTGTGGGGCTTGAAGCTTATACAATTTACTTTCAGAAAGGGGTTGCTCTTTCAGAAAAATAATACAAATTACAGGTATGGAAGTGAATATTCATTTAGAATGAGTAATCACAACAAAATACTGGTGACTTGGAGATTCATATCCCTTTCTTTTGGGATCAATATAGGTAATTTACCAGCAAAAATTCTTATTGATAACAACCTGGCTTTCTTTCCCCACCTAGAATACAGGTGCCCTGGTGTTTAAGCGTCCTGAGAAAGCTTTATGGGAAATTTACCTCTGGGTCTTCCTTTGCTGCGTGCAGCACACTGCTTTGGACAGAGGTCCAGCTGGGTAGAGCAGGCACAAGGCCCACGAGACCTAGTTACCTTCATCAGAGTTCAGAAAACTTGGCACTGGGAGGTAAGTCAGAGGTGGGCAGGGAGTACAACAAGAGGAAATCAAGATTGTAACCCCAACTGGAAGTCTGGAGAACCATGACCCTGGCAATGAAACAAGTAGTTCCAACAACTGTGTTGAGTTTTAATTTTCAACCTCAGTATTGAGATCCTGGGCAAGGTAAGTGGTCAAAATTCAGGACTAGGGTTGGTGGGACCAAGGCCATGAGGAGAGGTGTGCTTCACAGGTCAGCACAATCATCTTCCACCACTCCTTAAGAATGCTGAGTCCCAGCTCTGCCCAGAAACCAAAGAAACTGGGCAATGGATAAGTCACATGGGCACTTAGCAGCCATAACTAGGGAGCCAGACTCTTAGAGAGTAGCCCCATGAAATGAGGTTGTAGGGAGAGACTAAGCCTATAAATACTGAACTCTGTTATAGACTGAAAAAATTCACATGCTAAAATTCTAAACCCTAATGTGATATATTAGGAGGTGGGGCATTTGAGAGGCAATTAAGTCATAAAAGAGGAGCCCTCATGAATAGGATTAGTGCCCACATGAAAGAGACCCCAGAGAGGTCCCTTGCCCCTTCCATTATGTGAGGACACAGTGAGAAGATGGCAGTCTGCAAACCAGGAAGTGGGCTTTTACCAGACACTGACTCTGCCGGCACCTTGATCTTGGACTTCCCAGCCTCCAGAGCTGTGAGAAATAAATTTCTGCTCTTTAAAAGCTACCCAGTCTGTGGCACTCTGTTAGAGTAGCCCAAATAAAGACAAACTCCCTGCCTCAGTTAGGAAGGACTCCAAAACTGGGTGTGAGGAGGAGCAGCTAGGACTGGGTATAGGAATAAGCCCTCAACCCTAGCTGTGATGTGCTGGGAACTACAGAGGAAGAGAGAAAGGCCAGGGCTGACACAGGGTAAAGGCCACTAAACAGAGGCTCTCTTGATCTTGTGTATGGAAAATGGGGCTAGGTGAACTTTCCAGCTCTTCATGACATCATCATGGTTGCCCATGGAAGCATCTTGGAATCTGCTAAGATAAAGGGATGAAATTAGGGGTTTTCTAAACTCATGAAATCAAGAGTTGAACCCTGAAGTTAGCCCACAATTTGAGTTGGCTAGATACTCCTTTTATCAGAACTGGAGATGAAGACCATTTGACTGTGAACTTTGCTCCTCAATATTAGATGGATAGACCAAAGATCACATAGGCTATTTCCATGAATTTCCACTTTTAGCACACTTAATAGAGTGTCTATATTATCAACATTATTACTGCTATCATTTCAGTAACTGAGTCCAGACAAGTACTATGCTTTCTTTTTAAGAAGGACAGATTCCTTTTCATTCAGAATTCCCCTGGTGCAGAGTTTTGGGTAAGGTTTTTGGGGAGATTGATTATAGCCTGTGTGATGCATGAGGGTCAAAATAGAAGAGGGTGTTTCTCAGATGCACTCCCCTGATAACTGTTCTCATATCCTCATCCTGTGTTCCAGTTATCCATGAGTATGGCTGCATGTGCTCTAATCTTTATGTTATAAACCACCAGGGAAGAAACAAACTGTAAACTAAGGTGTGTTTAGCTGATACCCTAGTCAAACAATGAACCAACAGAATCCCCATCCTGGCTCCAAGTGTTCTTCTAACCATGGGTGTTTGAATCACTCAACTAGCCTAGAAAAGTAATTTTTTTTTTTTTTTTTTTTTTTTTTTTTTTGGTACGCGGACCTCTCACTGTTGTGGCTTCTCCCGTTGCGGAGCACAGGCTCCGGACGTGCAGGCTCAGCGGCCATGGCTCACGGGCCCAGCTGCCCCGCGGCACGTGGGATCTTCCCAGACGGGGGCACAAACCCGTGTCCCCTGCATCGGCAGGTGGACTCTCAACCACTGCGCCACCAGGGAAGCCCTAGAAGAGTAATTTTAACCAGTGATTTCCTCCCCTTCCCCATTCTTTTATCAAATATTTTATCAAAGTATCTATTGGGACATGAGTCCATCTTCCTCTGTCTTCTACTGCCCACTCATTGGGAATCCTGCAAATGGATATAAAGTGGTCCAAAGTAAGCAATGATAAGAGAAAAAGCAACAATTTTGGATAATTTTCAAACTACAACTTCAAACCATTCCTTAAGCAATAAGGACAAGTTGCCTAACATTAGAAGTATATCTTTTTTTTTTTTCCAAAATAATCAGTCTTTCCTGTCATATTCCCTAATTCTAGGAACTCATTCCCTATGGAAACTTGCTGTCTTATTCTTCTGGGTTTTCAGGTTTGTTATTTGCAAAGAAGAACATTCAGCTCTTTCTTAGGAAGAATTATATCAATTCTCTAACGCTACCTCTTTCCATGCTTTCCCTTTTAACCTCTCTGATACCTGTTAGAAGGCTGAGATATCACGCGACTCCCCAGCAAACAAGTTGCTGTATCCACAGCACACTAAAAGGTAGGTGACGAAGGAGTTGGAGCATCAACTGTGTCGCTCATAAGATCTTTGTAGTTGCTCTTTTCTTGTGTTGGGAGCTGATTCCAAGTCTGTCAGAGCCAGGCCTGTCTGGCTTCAACATCCACACCCTATCCACTCTCTCCCATTGCTCATTCTCACAGAAGAAGGATGAGAAGGAGGAGGAGGAGGAGGAGGGGAAACAGAGATGCTAAATGTGGTTTGCTTTTGAGGGAATTCAATATCAGTTTTTCATACTTTTGAATGTAACTCTCCTCAAGATATTATTAATAATTAATAAGGTAATATCCTATAACTATCGATAATAGCTACCTCAGAGAATTGTTGTAAGACTACTATTAATATTTAATAAGGTAATGATACCTTATTAATACCTAGGTATTATTTAAATCTACTTCACAGGGTTGTAGTGAGGAATAAAGGTAAGTATATAAAGTGCCTGACACATAAATGATATTTATTAAATAGTACTTATTACTGATGACATGAATTTGGTAGAAACACATATTCCAACTCTGGAGTCAGACAGACCTGAGTTTGTGTGACCTTGAACAACTTATTTAAGGTCACAAAACCTCAGTTTCCTTATCTGTAAATGGTAGGAAATAGTTCCTACTTCATAGTGTTGCTCTGAAGATTAAATGTGATAATGCTATGATATTTAGCATTGTGCTTGTCATGTAGTAAATGCTAAATAAACATTAGTTATTATGTTACTATTGTTATGAGGAGCTTATCACTCTGTTTTTGTTTGTTTTGTTCCTGATATCATCACAGATGCTATGATTTCCTTGTCAATGACTCCACATGCCTTTTTCCCCTCTTTTGGAATATCAATGCTTTTGAAATTCTGAAATCAACTTGGAAGAATTCCACTGGATTCTTTCCTTCTGATTCTCACTGAGTCTACTTTGATTATTTCTTTTAAAATTTATTTATTATTTTATTTATTTATTTAATTTATTTTTGGCTGTGTCGGGTCTTAGTTGCAGCAGGCGGGATCTTCGTTGAGGCATGTGGGATCTTTTGTTGCGGCGTGTGGGCTTCTCTCTAGTTGTGGTGCGGGTTTTCTCTCTCCAGTTGTGGCGCGTGGGCCCAGAGTGCGTGGGCTCTGTAGTTTGCAGCTCAGGAGCTCTGTCATTGAGGTTCGTGAGCTCGGTAGTTGTGGCGCCTGGGCTTAGTTGCCCCGTGGCATATGGGATCTTAGTTCCCTGACCAGAGATCGAACCCGCGTCCCCTGCATTGTAAGGTGGATTCTTTACCACTGGACCTCCAGGGAAGTCCCTGATTGCTTTTTTTCTCTTAAATCTATGAGTCCTCTCTCTTGGCCGTCACTATTTTAATTTAGGAACTCTTGGTGCACAACCCATTATTCAAACCCAGCACATCTTGTAACTTGGAAAACTGTTCAAAAACAGTCATGCCCTTGATTATAACCATGATATTAGATTCATGTCTGCAGCAATTGTTTTCTCCAATCTTCCATTTTAAGCCCTTCATTACCATGAGTGGGAACCCACCATTATTTTCCCAGCAGTACCTTTTCCCAGGTATTTGGATGGCTTTCTTTCACCTGTGGCTGTCATCCTACTTTGTCTCTATTTGTTGCCCATTCTTTTTTTTTTTTTTTTTTTTTTTTTTGCGGTACGCGGGCCTCTCACTGCTGTGGCCTCTCCCGTTGCGGAGCACAGGCTCCGGACGTGCAGGCTCAGCGGCCATGGCTCACGGGCCCAGTCGCCCCGCGGCATGTGGGATCTTCCCGGACCGGGGCACGAACCCCTGTCCCCTGCATCGGCAGGCGGATTCTCAACCACTGCGCCACCAAGGAAGCCCAGCAGTGTGTATATTTTAATCCCAAACTCCTAATTAATCCCTCCCCCGCCTTTCCCCTTTGATAACCGCAAGTTTGTTTTCTATGTCTATGAGTCTGTTTTGTAAATACGTTCAGTTGTATCGTTTTTTAGATTCCCCATATAAGCAATGTCATATGATATTATCTTTGTCTGACTTACTTCACTTAGTATGATAATCTCTAGGTCCATCCATCTTGCTGCAAATGGCATTATTTCATTCTTTTTTTATGGCTGAGTAATATTCCCACATCTTCTTTATCTAGTCCTCTGTCGGTGGACACTTAGTGCAACCTACTGTTAAAGGATTTAGAAAAAAAATTTATATAGAGAGACAAATAGAGAAAAAGAGAGATTGGTAAAACAAATGTAGAAAACTATCAAAAATTGATGAATCTTGGTAAAGTATATATGAGAGTTCTCTGTGCTCTTTTTGCAATTTTTCTGTAAATCTGAAATTATATTAAAATAAAATTTCATTTAAAAAAGTGCCCACAGATCAGCTGACTCAGAATCTTGGAGTATATTGCTTGCTACTGATGCAACTTCATGAGCCCTGCCACTGAATCAGAAATTCTTGGGTAGAGCCTGAAAGATTTCACTTTAAAAAATCATTCCTGGTGATTATTATGCATACTAAAGATTGAAAAACACTTCAAACAATTGTCTTAATTTAATCAGCTAAATGCCTTGAAGAAGAATACTACCACTATTACTCCTAATAGCTAAAATGTATATTGTGCTTATCATATGGTAAGGACTACACATATTTGTTCAGTTCTGTGAATTACTATGTACTCTTTTTACAGATGAGGAAATGGGGGCATAGAGGGGTTAAGTAGATTGCCAGGGTCACATGCTATTAAGGATTTGAACCAAAAGCAAACTGACTATAGGGCCACACTCTTGCCACTATGCTACTGAGCCTAACAATGGACATGTTGTTTGTCTCATAAAGTCAGTTCTTAATTACACATTAAGGAGGGAAGCAGTGGTGCAGCTAAAGCAATGAGCATTATGTTAAGGAATGGAATGCCCCCTGCCAATCCCCCCATCCTGGTGACAAAGCCATGGCTCTGTGACTAAGGTAAAGCCACAGCCTGTTTGTTCTTCCTAATCCTCTTCAGCCAGCAGGTACCAGGCTGGGTGAGATCTGGATATACCTTCACCAAAGGTAGATCCACCCTTAGAGTGAGAGCACTTCTCAGTGAGGTGGAATGTCATCATAGTTTTAAACTAGGAGAGGAATTACCCCTAACAAAACCAAAGAAAGGAAGTAGGTATTTCCCAAGGGTACAGCTCAGCTGGTTCTGCTTCCTCTGGTCCAGGGCACTGCCACCCCTCTGAGGCCCAGTCCTCTGCAGGGGAAACAGCCACAGCTCGCAGAAGGAAGCCTGAAGTAGCTCACTGGGCTCTCAACAGTAACCATGTAGAAGTCAGTTAGGCAGACGCAGTCTCACTGCTAATAGGCACAGAGCTGGACTGGAAATCAGTCTTCCAACTCCAGAGACTAAGATCTTTTCATTAAACCTTGCTGCCTTCTGAATGAAAGAGAGGAATACTGACACTATTTTGGAATCATGATCTCATATATTTATTTATTTTTAAAAATATTTATTTAGTTAATTTATTTGTTTTCCTTATTTTTGTGTGTGTGTGTCAGGTCTTAGCTGTGGCACACGGGATCTTTGTGGAGGCATGCGGGATCTTTTCGTTAAGGCGCACAGTCTGCTCGGGTGTCTCTCTAGTTGTGGCATGCGGGCTCCAGAGCGCTGGGCTCTGTAGTTTGCAGCACACGGACTCTCGGGGAGGCGCGCGAGCTCGGTAGTTGTGGCGCACGGGCTTAGTTGCCCTGCGGCATGTGGGATCTTAGTTCCCCAACCCAGATCGAACCCGTGTCCCCCGCATTGGAAGGCAGATTCTTTACCACGGGACCACCAGTAAAATCTCCATCTCATATATTTAGGTAGGTTGATAAGGGCAACCCTTGGGGTAAAGAGCAAAACTGGATTTTTCAGCTGCATCTAGTTGAAATGTAATGTGTAAAGAATTAGTAGTGAATTTTCTTGTTGAGAAACTCATCCTTTCTAGCTAGAAAAAGGAAAAGCTTTCAGCAAAAAACTATTTCACTATTTTTTTAAAATTTATTTATTTATTTTTGGCTGTGTTGGGTCTTCGTTTCTGTGCAAGGGCTTTCTCTAGTTGCGGCGAGTGGGGGGCCACTCTTCATCGCGGTGCGCGGGCCTCTCACTGTCGCGTCCTCTCTTGTTGCGGAGCACAGGCTCCAGACGCGCAGGCTCAGTAGTTGTGGCTCACGGGCCCAGTTGCTCCGCGGCATGTGGGATCCTCTCAGACCAGGGCTCGAACCCGTGTCCCCCTGCACTGGCAGGCAGACTCTCAATCCCTGCGCCACCAGGGAAGCCCCTATATCACTATTTTGAAGGGATTGAAGATCCAGCCCTCCAGCTCAGCCCCGCAACAGTGCAATTGTTGCAGTCTTTAAGAACATTCAGGGGATAGATGACATGACTTTATAGATAGAAAATCCTAAGAACTCCACTTTAAAAAAACTATTAATGAGTAAGGTTGTAGGATACAAGATTAATACTAAACTAAAATCGTCTTCTATATACTTGCAATGAAAAATTTGGAAATGAAATTAGGAAATCAATTCTATTTACAACATTATCAAGAAGAATAAAGGGCTTCCCTGGTGGCGCAGTGGTTGAGAGTCCGCCTGCCGATGCAGGGGACACAGATTCGTGCCTCGGTCCGGGGCTGCGGGGCGACTGGGCCCGTGAGCCATGGCCACTGAGCCTGCGCGTCCAGAGCCTGTGCTCCGCAACGGGAGAGGCCACAGCAGTGAGAGGCCCGCGCACCGCAAAAAAAAAAAAAAAGAAGAAGAATAAAATAATTAGGAATAAATTTAATATGAGAAATGTAAAATCTGTACTCTGGAAACTACAAAATGTTGTTGAAAGAAATGAAAGGAGACCTAAACAAATGAAAAGACAATATTGTTTAGATGGCAGTACTTCCCAGGACATTACAAATACAACACAATCCTTATCAAAACCCCAGCTGGCTTCTTTGCAGATATCAACACGCTGATTCTAAAATTCATAAGGAACTTTAAGGGACACAGAGTAGCCAAAACAATCTTGAGAACAAAAAGAGCAAAGATGATGTATTCACACTTCCCAATTCCAAAACTTACTACAAAGCTACAGTAATTAATACAGCACAGTCCTGGCATCAGTAGATCAATGGACAGAACTGAGAGTCCAGAAGTATACCCTCATATTTAAGGTCAATTGATTTGACAGGGGCGCCAAGACCATCCAATGGAGAAAGAATAGTCTGGGACGACTGGAGAGCTACATGCAAATGAATTAAGTTGGACCTCTACCTCACAAAATATACAAAGATTACCAAAAAATTTAGGAACTAAAACTTAAACTGTTAGAAGAAAACAAAGGTGTAAATCTTTGTGGTCTTGGATTAAGCAATGGTTTCTTAGATATGATACCAAAATCACAAGCAACAGAAGAAAAATTAGATAAAGCAGACATCATCAGATTTAAAAATTTTTGTGCCCCATCATAAAGAAAGTAAAAAGAAAATCCACAAAGTGAAAGAAAATATTTACAAATCACCTATCTGATAAGGGGACTTCTATTTATTTATTTTTAAATTTTTATTGGAATATAGTTGATTTACAACGTTGTGTTAGTTTCTGCTGTATAGCAAAGTGCATCAGTTATACATATACATAGACGTATACATATATCCTCTCCTTTTTAGATTCTTTTCCCATATAGGTCATTACAGAGTATTGAGTAGAGTTCCCTGTGCTATACAGTAGGTCCTTATTAGTTATCTATTTTATATACAGTAGTGTGTATATGTCAATCCCAATCTCCCAATTTATCCCTCTCCCCCTTCCCACTTTGACAACCATAACTTTGTTTTCTACATCTGTGACTCTGTTTCTGTTTTGTAAATAAGTTTATTTGTACCATTTTTTTAGATTCCACATATAAGCGATATCATATGATATTTGTCTTTCTCTGTCTGACTTACTTCACTCAGTATGACAATCTCTAGGTCCATCCATGTTGCTGCAAATGATGTTATTTCATTCTTTTTTATGGCTGAGTAATATTCCATTGTATATATGTACCACATCTTCTTTACCCGTTGCTCTGTCGATGGATATTTAGGTTGCTTCCATGTCCTGGCTGTTGTAAATAGTGCTGCAGTGAGCACTGGGGTGCATGTGTCTTTTGGATTATGGTTTTCTCTGGATATATGCCCAGGAGTGGGATTGCTGGATCATATGGTAGCTCTATTTTTAGTTTTTTTTTTTTTTTTTTTTGCGGTACCCGGGCCTCTCACTGTTGTGGCCTCTCCCGTTGCAGAGCACAGGCTCCGGACGCGCAGGCTCAGTGGCCATGGCTCACGGGCCCAGCCGCTCCACGGCATGTGGGATCTTCCCGGACCGGGGCACGAACCCGTGTCCCCTGCATCGGCAGGCGGACTCTCAACCACTGCACCACCAGGGAAGCCCCTATTTTTAGTGTTTTTATAATGAAATTAATTTAAGTTAAAAGTGCTAATTATTGCAAAGTAAAATAATTGAGCTCCTATAGAGTATAATTTAGTAATATTAAGATATGATACTTATTACTTTGCTAAGAAAACATTTATACAATTTACAGGTGTAAAAAACACTAACAAAGAAGTTCCTGCAGGTTTATTAGAAACTTTAGATTAAATATAAATGGGAAAAAAAGCATAATTGTGTTTAAGTGTAAATTTTGATTCTACAACATCAGGCTTTTTTCATCATTATTCGCTTGGTTCACAATCCTAACCTTTCATTTCCTAAGCTACCAATTCGTTTTATGGTGCAAAAAAGAGGCAGCAATTAAGAAGTTATAGCCAACAAACACATGAAAGGATGCTCAACATCACTAATCATTAGAGAAATGCAAATCAAAACTACAATGAGGTATCACCTCACACAGGTCAGAATGGCCATCATCAAAAAATCTACAAACAGTAAATGCTGGAGAGGGTGTGGAGAAAAGGGAACCCTCTTGCACTGTTGGTGGGAATGTAAATTGATACAGCCACTATGGAGAACAGTATGGAGGTTCCTTAAAAAACTACAAATAGAACTACCATATGACCCAGCAATCCCACTACTGGGCATATACCCTGAGAAAACCATAATTCAAAAAGTCATGAACCACAATATTCATTGCAGCACTATTTACAATAGCCAGGAAACGGAAGCAACCTAAATGTCCATCACCAGATGAATGAACAAAGAAGATGTGGCACATATATACAATGGAATATTACTCAGCCATAAAAAGAAACGAAATTGAGTTATTTGTAGTGAGGTGGATGGACCTAGAGTCTGTCATACAGAGTGAAATAAGTCAGAAAGAGAAAAACAAATACCGTATGCTAACACATATATATGGAATCTAAAAAAAATGGTTCTGATGAACCTAGTGGCAGGACAGGAATAAAGATGCAGACGTAGAGAATGGACTTGAGGACACGGGGAGGGGGAAGGGTAAGCTGGGATGAAGTGAGAGAGTAGCATTGAAATAGATACACTACCAAATGTAAAATAGATAGCTAGTGGGAAGCAGCTGCATAGCACAGGGAGATCAGCCTCTGTCCTTTGTGACCACCTAGAGGGGTGGGATAGGGAGGGTGGGAGGGAGACGCAAGAGGGAGGGGATATGGGGATATACCTATGCATATAGCTGATTCACTTTGTTATACATAAGAAACTAACATACCATTGTAAAACAATTTTACTCCAATAAAGATGTTAAAAAAAAAAGTTATATGTACTGTTTGCTATTCCTACTAAAAAGGTAGAACGTCTTGCAAAGAATGTTAAAATGATCATAAAACTACAGTGACAATTATAAGTAAATAATAATTTCCTGGCAATTCCCTGGTGGTCCAGTGGTTAGGACTCAGAGCTTCCCATGGTGGGGGCCATGGTTTGATCCCTGGTCAGGGAACTAAGATCCCACAAGCTGAGTGGCATGGCCAAAAGTAAATAAATAAATAAATAAAAAGCAAAAAACACACAAAAAACCCCAAAAGCAACTACTCAACTCTGCAACTGTAGGATGAAAGCAACTACAGACAAAATGTAATCAGATGGGGGGAGGGGAGCTGTGTTCCAATAAAACTTAAAAAAAAAATTTCTTTAAGTGTTATGTTTAGAAATATCGGTTAAGAAGAAGAACAAATGATTACTTGGAAATACTGTCAGACCACAAGTTCTCATACAAATAAAACCTAGATCAATAGCTCATGGTAACTATTGGACCACTTTCTAGTAGGAGGAAAAGTACTTTAGAGGAGGTGAGAGAGTTCCTGGCTTCATTTTGGGGTTAGGTGTAGTTGTTAGGCTATAAAAAAGATTGTTTTCCTTGGGGAACACATTGATCTAAGGTGATTTAAATGGCCCTTGCCTAAAGGCAGCAAGTTAAGGAGCCATAATGTTTTCTTTACAGCCTTTGATTCTTGAAACCAAGGCTTAGACTAGATAGTTTGTACTTTGGCTAAGGTGATGTCCTTTTGGGTCTACCTTAGTTTTTCAGTGCTTAGAAGAATATAATCAGAGGAGCTCCTATGTGGGATTTAAAGTCCAGATTTCACTTTTGAAAGTGAAATAACTTGAGTTAATCCATGTGGTCTTGAGTTAATCCATGTGGTCTTGGAAATAGCATTTCCAACCTCTCACCATGTCCTGCCAATTTTACCTCCTATATTTCTCTCAAATCCATCCTCTTCCCCTCAACTTCACTGCCCCCACCCCAGCCCAAGCTACTGTCTTCTTTTGCCTGGATACTCCAATAGTCTAACTGCTCTTATTAATTCCATTCCTGTCCTCCTATACTTGGTTTTCCATTTGGCAGCCAGACTGTAATCTTTAAGGAAAAATTAGATAACTAACGTGACCAACCTCTTGGTTAGCGCAGAACTGTCCCAGTTTTAGCACTGAAGTCTCATATCCCTCAGTCCCAGGCAAACCGGGATGGTTTGCCGCCCTAGGATTCTGCTCAAAACCTGCCAGCAGCCAATCATCCTTGGGACAGAACCCTTTATGATGGTCTACAAGGCCCTATAGGATCTGTCTCTTGCCTTCCTCTCCAGCTCGTCTCATACTAGCTCCCCTGTGGGCTCACCACTTCAGGTACACTGGCTTTATCTTATTCATGAGAACCTATGCTGCTCCTTTCCACCTCAGGGCCGTTGCCTTTCATTTCCCTGCTGGGGATGTACTTTCCGCCTCCTTTCACTTAGTTAACTCAGGTTCATCCTTCACATCTCAGCTGAATCCTACCTCACTCTGTTACTCGCCTCTAACACAAGCTCTCAGAACATTTTTTCTTTCCTTTTCAGCACGTACCATGGTCATATCATTACTCATTAGTAGTTTAATGCCTGACTCCCATACCAGGCTGTAAACTCTGTGAGTGTAAGAACATGTGTGTTTTTGTTTGTCATTGTAGCTTTAACTCCTAGAATGTGCCTGGGACAGAAAAAGGGCTCAGTAAGTATCTGCTTCAGTTCCAATGCTAATGCCACAGGCCAGCCTGAAGACTTTCTGAAGCATTTCCCTGCTTGTAGTCTATTCACCTTTTAAACCGTGAAGTCCACTACTGCCAAACTTATCTTCTAGATGTAGATACCCTCTGACTTTTCACAGCCACTGTGTCCCATATTGGTCTGTTGCTATGTCCCTGTATATAATTAGAAAGAGTATATTTATTGAGTGTGCTGTACACCAGCACTGTGCTAGATACTTTATATAATCTAATTTGCTCCTCATAACCACACTTGAGGAATGTTCTCCCTATTTTACATATGAGAAGACAAAGGCTTAGATTAGGTAACTAATCTATTAGGGTCATAGGGCTGGGGACTGGAACCAGGATGGTGCCTGATGCATAAACACTTACATTTTTGGCTTTCAATTACATGTTTTATGAATTCGAGTTAGGTTTGGCTGTGCATGACAGAAAAGTCAAAGTATAATATTAGTGACTTAAGGAAGATATAAAATTACATCTTTTTCATGTTAAAGAGACCAGAGGAAAGCAGTCTGGGGTTAGAATGGCCTGATCACCAGGGACCCAGACTCCTCCTATGTCACTGTTTGCTCATGTTAGCCTGTGACTTCTAGCTTCTGCTCCAAAATTGTTACTTGAGCTCTAGTTATCCTCATCCCTATTTAGTTAACAGGAAAGTGGAAGATGTAAAAAAGGATGTGCCCCTATCCTTTAAAGGTACTTTAGAGAAGTCACAGCTGATATAAACACTTCTGTTTATATCTCATTGGACAAAAGATAGTCATATGATCAGACTGCCCTGTAAAGGAGGCTGGGAAATGTAGTCTACGTCTTGGTTGGCTATGAGCCCAACTTAAAAAAAAAATCCCCTGAGTCAACTATACTACAATTAAAAAAAAAACTTCTTGTAAAGTAGAAAGAAAAAATGAATTGGGGAAAATAACCAGCATTGTCCAAACACATGCTATAGCACATTCTACTTCTGACTTTCAAACCATCTACAATTTAGTTTCCTCCTACATAACCTTCTTCTTTTCCGTCCTTCACTCCCCTAAAACCTTTGCCATAATAGGGCAGTTCACTTCTCTGTCTCCCAGACAAATCAAGCTCATTTTGTTTTACTCTCCTTGCTCTCTTTCCTTCTTGGGAAGGCCTCCTGTCTGCTTCCATAACACCTCCCATACTTTACCCACCTGCTCACCTCCTCCTCCATGGAGGTTCCACTGACGCTTCCAGTCAGTGTACTTTCCCCTTGTTAGAACTCCAATTGCAAACATCAAATGCCCACATGGCATCGAGGCATTTCATTATCTTCTGTAAGTCTTTTCTATATTATCTTTCTTTCCCCCAAATATAATGGGAGAAGCAAAATTCTGGGCACTTGGAAAACACCTAATAAGTAAATACCTGTTGATCAATACATTTAAAAAAAGTCTTGTTTATATACTCAAACACTTATCTAGACCTCTGGTTCATTCATGATTTTGTCAATGCAAGTTAGTCTACACAATGGGACTTCCATGGTAGCTATTCCATGAAAATATATTCATCTAATGAATATTGGTTGAGTACACATTAAAGGCCCCCATGGAAGAAGGCTTGCTCCAGGTTATCCATTGATAGCTCTCACTTGGTTTCAAGTTTTGAGGTGATGTGATGTTGTTCGTTGTATTGTAGTGCACTGCTTATCAAATGTTATGTACACACAAACCATCTGGGAATCTTATTAAAATGCAGATCCTGATTCAGAAGATCAGGGCAGAGCCTGAGATTTTGCATTTCTAATCCATCCCAGGTGACACCGATGTTGGCAGCCCACACAGTAAATAGCAAGGTTTATAGGGACCTCCAGAGCACCTGCCTCAGATCACGTGAAGATGCTTTTTAATGCTGAAGATCCCCAGACCCCACCCCAGACAGACTGAATCAGAATCTTTGGGATGAGGCCTAGGAATCCACATTTTAACAAGCTCTCCAGGAGATGATTATATACACTAAAATCTCAAATTAAAAGAACTGCAGATGTTTCTCATGATTAGGCATATTTAAAAACATTGAAGTAGAGTAAGTACATTTTCAGAAGAATGTCATTCAATTCAACATGACGTGGAGTTACTGAAAGTTTACCAAAACCTCATGTAAGAACTTAAACTATAGAATTATTATAAGTTGAGTGGCTCCAAACTTTAAAAATCCCATCCTTTTGTTGCAGGAAGGGGGACCCCTTGCAGGGCCTGAGAGTGGGCTCTTGTCTAACACTTGGAAATGAATTGTCCAAGGAGACACACTTACTGACAAAGCAAGGGGTTTTATCGGGAAGAGCCGCCCGGGCGGAGAGCAGGAGGGTAAGGGTGGGTTCACTTGGCTCGCAGTGTCGGGTTTTATGGTGATGGGATTAGTTTCCGGGTTGTCTCTGGCCAGCCATTCTGACTCAGGGTCCTTCCTGGCGGCGCGTACAACTACTCAGCCAAGATGGATTCCAGCCAGGAGGATTCTGGGAGCTTGGTAGGACATGTGGACTGGCGTCTCCTCCCTCCTTTTGACCTTTCCCGTATTCTTCTGGTTGGTGGTGGCTTGTTAGTTCCGTGCTCCTTACCAGGATCTCCTGTTGTAAAATAATTCATGCAAATTGTTACTGTCTTTGCCTAGCCAGGGCGGGCGGTTTCGGTCAGTGTTTCCCCTAACACTTGAAGAGGCAGCATTTTAGCCTCTGTTTTGCCGATAGCCTTGTTTAATTCACAGTATTTAAAACAGGAGTTTGTGCTGAGAAGACCTCATAATAGGAAACCAAGAGATGAGGGATTCTTTGTCGACGGTTCCCAATTTACAATCAGGTTCTCTTTCAAGAGCATGTAAGTTTGCATTTCCCCATAGAAATAATATTCTAGGTGAAAGGAAGTAGAGAGGCAGGGCCTGCCAGGTTTTGGGGTGATGGAGGGTGGGGTGATGGAGGGTGGGGTGGGACCCTCCCTCCAGGGCCTGCGGCTGTCTGTGCTGGGAGGGAGGAGCTGGGATCCCCCCAGCCCTACTCTGGGGTTTCTCCAGGCTGTGTGGTTGCCAGTAGCTAATTCTTAATAATTTAGATTCTTAATAATTTAGATCTTTATGCTTTGAAGACAGGAGTTAAGAGAAACAAAGGATTTGAAAGCATGTTTTATAAACTGTTTCTTAAAGACATTTCAAGAGAAAACCACTTGTAAAGAAATTGTTTCCTTACCCTACTTACTTCTTTCAACCAGTAAGTACCTGCCTACCTCGGGGGGTTACTGGTAACACCAAGCAAGGGGTGTCTGTGTGTGTGAGAGAGAGAGAAAGGAGAGAGAGAGAGAGAGAGTGAGAGAGAGAGAGAGAGGGAGGGCACTTTGTTGATTGCAAGGCACTGGGGAAATGCAAGGTGGCATGATTTTCATTACGACAGAGTCTCAGCCAACAGGCTCAGTCCCTAAGATGACAGATCAATCTTAAACACACAGTTTGAAAAGGAGCAGGGTGAACATTTCTGCTCAAACCCCTTATGATTTAAGCTGATGAGAACCTCGGAAAGAGCCAAGCTGCACTGCTGAAGACTTGGATAAGAGGGGAAATTTAACCCAGATAAGGACAAGTAATAACGCTTTAGAGGAAACATTAAACACACTATCAGACCTGAATGGCTTGTTAACTTCTGATGCATCAAATCGTCAGAGAGAAGGTGTAGCAGAGAAAAGGTAGGCTAGGCGGGGAAGCTGGACCTCTGTAACCTGGCTAAGGGACTGCATGGGGACCCAGGACACCAGAGAGGGTCACCAACCATTTGCCAGGACTGAGAAGTTTCCTGGGCTGTGGGACTTTGAGTACTAAAATGATGAAAGTCCTAGGTAAATCAGGAGTTGGTCGCCTTGAGACCACAGCAGCTGTTTCTGGTGCTCTCTGGGATGAACAAGCCGTGTAACTTCCCCATACTTTCTTTTCTCTGTTCATAAGTGAAATTATCCTGAAATTATCCTGTTCCTCTTCCACAGGGGAATTCCTCTTCCTTAACAAATATCACTAAATTTCACCACCCCAATGCCAGAACAAAGACGCCGCAGTGTTTTGTTTTGTTTTGTTTTGTTTTGTTTTTTAATTTGTGGGAAAACCCAGAAACGTAGGATACTTATGAGTTAAAAGCTTCCAGACAAGTTAGGAGTCCGTTGTTAATGGTTGGACTTGGAATTGTGAAGGAAAGCTTCAGGCATGTGATGCCATGGGATCTCCTGAGGATAAATGTGAGGTCAGAGGAAAGGAAGAAGCTAGTACAAAGCAGATAGGGTACTCTTTCCAGAAAGAAGTCAGTGCTGGGAAATTCTGTGGACACAGTCCAGGGAAATTGCCAAGCTGGAATTCAGGTTAGCTGTAAGGAGAGCAGTTTTGTCTGGAAGCTAAGCAGAATCCAGGACCCTGAAAAGACCTAACTTTTCTGAGGGTCTAGAGAGGCTGAAGAAAGTAGATTTGGCTTTAAACTGGAGGATGGACTGTGGAAGGACAGAATGATTGAAAGGATCAAGCTACTGAAGGACCATCAGAGAAAGAAGTGAGAAGGAGGGGCTGGAACTTGTTTGCAGTCTGAGTGGGGTAATGTGAAATTATGCACCTGGAACTTCTCAATCTGTACAGTTTATATGCCGAGACCTCCCTGTACTGCAGGCTCAGAATCAGGCGGGTAATTGTGCTATCCACTGCAACAAGCATGCAGAAGGGATGTGTGAGAGCAAAGAATTAAGTCAAAACTGTGGGGTGCTCTCTATATAAATGCAGTAGTTATTCAGAGAAGGGACTCTGGAGTCCCGGACAAGAAGACAGCCTTCCCGTGGTTGTTAAAAGATGGTCAGAGAGAAAGAAGGATGGCTTTCCAGGTAGGGGAATAGCCAAAGCAAAGGTACGGAATGTGTTTGTTTAAAAGTAGAGAAGGCTGGGCTTCCCTGGTGGCTCAATGGTTGAGAGTCCGCCTGCCGATGCAGGGGACGCGGGTTCGTGCCCCGGTCTGGGAAGATCCCACATGCCGTGGAGCGGCTGGGCCCGTGAGCCGTGGCCGCTGAGCCTGCGCGTCCGGAGCCTGTGCTCCGCAACGGGAGAGGTCACAACAGTGAGAGGCCCACATACCGCAAAAAAAAAAAAAAAAAAAAAAAAAAAAAAAGTAGAGAAGGCTGGTTAGGAAGTAAATGAGAACTGAAGTAGAATTTGACAATGTTTCCCAGCCTTTCATTTCACGGCAGTCATTGACAATGATGGTGAAAATAGGTTGGGGTAAATGGAGGCCACCAGTTTGTACCCTAGAGTGCCGAGCTCTGTCTTGGGAACCTCACTGAGACACAGCAGCATGCATGGCCTGTTGGTTGATAAACTCTAGGATAATGAGTGAGGAATCTGGTGTTGAGGTCCTGAAGTAAACCAGACAAGAGAGAGTCACACTTGATTTGCTAGGATGTGGAAAAGCAATGTCAAAACTTGAGCAGGAAAATAAAATGTTAAAAATGGTACTTTAAGCCAAATACTACAACCACATCATCTAGGATGTATTGGGAGTAGATGATAGCTTGAGAATGAGGAAGGAAGATATTTTAATAATAAAAGGGGTAATATTATTTTGTACAATTAGTGATTCAGCAGAGGTGCTTCTAGCCACTGAAACAATCTTTTTTTTTGTGTGTGTGTGTGGCTGCATTGGGTCTTCGTTGCTGTGCCTGGGCTCTCTCTAGCTGCAGAGAGCAGGGGCTGCTCTTCGTTGTGGTGCGCGGGCTTCTCATTGCGGTGGCTTCTCTTGTTGCGGAGCACAGGCTCTAGGCGCGTGGGCTTCAGTAGTTGTGGCTCGCGGGCCCTAGAGCGCAGGCTCAGTAGTTGTGGCGCACGAGCTTGGTTGCTCCGCGGCATGTGGGATCTTCCCAGACCAGGGCTCGAACCCATGACCCCCGCGTTGGCAGATGGATTCTTAACCACTGCGCTACCAGGGAAGCCCGAAACAATCATTTTTAAAAGGTTGAAATACATTTTAAGATGAAGTATTAGCAACATTTATTGCTTCTGGCTATGGTTTGGATAATGATGGTAATGATGACAATGATGATGATGTCACCATTCAAGGTATCCTACTGTCAACTTAAAAAAATGAAATGATTTAGTCTGAATAAATTAAGTAAACATTGAATTCAATTTTTTTTCCTACCAAATATAAGGCACTAAGCTAGACATTGGAAAAAAATGAGAAAGACAGGTGATATGGAACCTCTAATTTTAGCAGAGAACCTGAAATATAAAACATCCAAGCCTGTTACAGTATGGTAAGCATTGGGATATAAGAATGCACACAGAGGAAGAATGAATTCTGGGGGTGGGGCTGGGGGTATGGATCCTTTGATATCTTAGCTGGACCACGAAGATGAGTAGGATCAAAAAGACACAGAGAGGAGAAATTCCCTGGTGGTCCAGTGGTTAGGACTCCACGCTTCCACTGCCGGGAACCTTGGTTTGATCCCTGGTCGGGGAACTAAGGTCCCACAAACTGTGTAGTGCAGCACCACCACCCGCAAAAAAAGCACAGAGAAGGGAAAAGCATGAACAAAATAATGCATGAGCTTGTATGTGTGAAGTTGCACAGTGCATCCTTTCAAGACGGTGTGAGAAGGGAGTGATAAGAGATGAGGCTGGAGAACAGTAGCATCCTCTGAAACTTCTCTCAATCTCTCTCTCTTTCTCTCACCCTTTTGGTGGAGAGTGGCTTTTCTACCAGCCTCTCCTAGAGAGGCACTGTAGTTTGTGGTCAGGAGAATGGGCTCTGGAGCCTGAGAACTGGGAATCCAGTTGCAGCCCTGCCACTTGCTGGCTGAGTGACCTGGGGCAGATCACTTAATCTCTACACCAGTAAATGTAGGTCCTTATAAGGTCTTTGTGAAGAATGAATGAGTTGATGCATGGAAAGCAAGCATTGAGAACAGGGCCTGCAGTGTTGAAAGTGATCAATAAGTGTCAGCTATTATTACTATTTTAACATAATCATCAATAACATGTCATTGTTTTAGTTATTATGTTAGGAAAAGACCATTTTAAATCTGAATTTGTCTTATTCTTAGGGGTACCACATGATTTCGTAGGTTCTGTCGGCGAAGGAACTTGCTGAAATAGCCTGTCCAAAATATCTTACAAGAATACTTCTCCACTACAGTACCTGGGAATCTACCGACAGAAATGCTTTTAAGGAAGTCCTTTATAAAGTGTTAATACTTCCGGAAGA
>NW_006777801.1:3303264-3307639 GCF_000442215.2 Lipotes vexillifer
CGAGAAGGGCGTGTGTGGGTTTTAGCCATTAGCCACTCAGCGGGGATTAATTTACCACACTAGGCAGGAAAGACTGGACTTAACTAAGGAAATGCAATGTTGGATAGGTGAGAAAGAAGGTTCTAGCTTAAAGAGTGTTGTCTGTTGGGGGTGGAGGTCTTAGGTGGGGTCTTCAGTGCCCCTTGGAAACTAGGTACCATTTCAGCATCAAACGGGGAAAAGGGAAATTAGTCGAAGAGGAGAGGGACATAGAGAAGAAGAGAGAATTGTTTACTTCACAAAACTGTTTAGGGTCAACCTTGTTAAATAACAAGAGTTGCTGAAATGGCTTAAATAAAGCTGTAGTCAAGTCCTGTCTAAAAAATGTTAAGGTTATAAGTCCTAACATATTTTATGTAAAGTGATTATGGATACTAATATAGAAGAAAACTATATATTATGTATTCCATATATTTATATATATTTAGGTATATATATATCTCCCTTTTTGTTTGAAGTTAAAGCTGACAACAGTCAGAATGCATGACTGTCTTGGGGTGCTAATTTCTAGGTTGCAACTGTTTCTAGTGATGTGGGAGGCCGGCATCAAGTCATTGCATGTTTATAAAACTGCTGGTTGGGTTTCCCCTGGAGAGGAAATATTTCATTGGCGCTTTAGTGCAGAACCTGGTAAAGGTAGGTGAAATGTTTTTATAATTGCCACCAGGAAAAAGAGAGAGCCCAGGAGGATTCTTCTGCCCAAGGGAGCTCCTCCCTGGTTATAACCTAATTTGTTGGATGTATGTGGACCAGATGGGTGGAATTAAACCTTCTCAGGTGTTGCGGTTAGATGTTTTAAAATGTCTGGAGATTCCTGGAAATGTGAGAAGTCATATTTCTCTTTCAAAGGACCATCCTCTTGTGATTCAAATGTGGGCTTTTGAAACTGAAACTATAACTCTTGTGGCTATAGGGTGGGGTCTCCTTGTTTTCCTTCTTCCCCTATTGGGCTGTACTATAGGAAGATGGCAAAATTCTTAATTTATGTTTGTGTTTTGGTAAACCTGGCTCTAAGGTAGCTGGATAGGGGACTGGAGGCTAGTTAGTCATTGAAGAAGGCCCTTGCTTTCTATAGATCTTCTACCCTGAACAACTGGCCATCCCAACCTTCTTGTTACAGTCGTTCAGAGCATATATGCATCTGTCTGCCTGTGGTATTGTGAAAATAAGCTACAGAAAAATCTCAGGTGGCTGCCTCAGTAAATTGAAAGCTGGTGGGGCAAAAAAAACCGTATAGGCAAGAGGGAGGTATTATATGTAAGGTAAAAGAATACAAAACATATATCTTAAATGGACTCTGAAATACAAGAAATAAATATAAGTGTCATCTGAAACTGTTCCCTGAAGAAGCCAGACCAAATGCAGTTCCTTATCCATGGTAGGCCCTGAATTGTCTGGAAACTGAACACGCTGCTGTGGTCAAGAAAGTTAAAAAGATAAGCCCCCTCATTCATCCTGGGCAATGAAACAGGACATACCTACACCTGAAACACGATGTGCTTAGCTTGAAGATAAGTCTCATGAAGTTGGAGCCAGTCAAGAGGGGACTAGCTGAAAGATTCAAGATTAGGGTTTCCACATCTCTCCCATAAAAAGCTACTGAAATGGCAGAATTCTGCAGTGTAAACAGTAGAGGGATGATGTTATGGTTGAATTGTGTCCCCCTAAAATTCATATACTAAAACCATAACCCTCAGTACCTCAGAATGTGGCTATATTTGGAGATAGGGCCTTTAAAGAGGTAATTAAATTAAATGGGGTCACTAGGGTGGGTGCTAATCAGTGTGACTGGTATAAGGACTGGTGTCCTTGTAAGAAGAGATTGGGACACAGAGACAGACACCAGACACCTGCGTGCACAGACGACTATGCGAAGTCACAAGGAGAAGATGGTCATCCACAAGCCAAGGCAAGAGGCCTTAGAAGAAACAAACCCTGCCAACACCTTCATCTTGGACTTCCAGCCTCCAGAACCGTGAGAAAATAAATTTCTGTTGTTTAAGCCACCCAGTCTGTGGTATTTTGTTATGGCAGCCCTAGCAAACTAATACAGATGAGAACAGATATGATTAAATGATTTAAAATCATGAAAGGTCAAGAAAAGGATGTGATTATCTCAGGATACCTCTAGGTCAGAGTTTCTTAAAGTATGGTCTGTATACTCTACCTGCATCAGAACCACCTATGACACTTTTTAAAAAGCATGTTCTCAGGCCCCTCTGGACCTAGAGATTTAAAATTTTCTGGTGTGAGGTCCAAGAATCTTTTTTGTAGGCACCACAAGTGATGTTTTGCATGCTGAAGTTTGACACCCACTGTGCAAGGTCTTGCCCAACCTCTGGCCCTTTTCTGGGCATGACTGATTGGTACTAATTACATCTCAGCAAGTGCTGGAGTATCTGAAGCTCTGGCAGATGCTCTGTGATCCAGGAACCGGGTACAGATCACATGGTAGGTTATCTCTCTCCAGGTGTCAGCCAGTGTTTGCCAGTATGTGAGGAATGCTGAATGGGATGGACCTAATGGAATCTTAGGGGAGTTTATTCTTGATTCTTGGAAGAATATATGCTTTACCTGTCTTACCCACTTAACAGTATAATGATATATTTTAAATAATAATCTACAGTACATATATTATTTCTCTCATGAGATTTATTTAAGGATGCTATTGCCTGGCACCTAAATTCTCAGAGGAAATACAAGGAATAGAAAGGTCATATTTAACTTTTCCATTGCTATACATCATTTGATCTTATACAGAAAGATCTCTGACAAGGTCTGTGCCTTTTTATGCCCTGTACAGTTAGAATATAATATTGGTGAAATAGATAAGCAACGTATATAAATAAAAACAAATGAATAATAAATGGAAAGAAATCTAATAAATTATTTCAGCTAGGCTCTGTGCTTTCATATTTCCTCATCACCCAAGGGAATAGAAATAGAATATATTCTTTCACATGTTCGTAAGGCGAGTTTTCTTTTATTCATCTGTGAGCCAAAGAGGAGCTGAAGTTAAGGGTTGAGAGAGAGAGAGAGAGAGAGAGAGAGAGAGAGAGGTCTTTGAGAGTCCAAAACAAACACAGTGATAAACATTTTATAGGCGGAATAAGTAGCATTCTGATTTAAACATGGCAGTTCACTAGGAACACAAAAAAATGCGCACCCCCTACCCCCATTTAAGGGATATAACAAGATTTTATAAGTTTTTGGGTTTGTTTTTTTAAATACTGAAATTTAGGTAGGCCATATGAGAATGTTCAGGTGGGCAGGCCATTGGGCTATTTCTCTATTTTTCTTCTGGTGGTCCAACCTTTGAAACAGAATGCAGCTACAGTACCTCGGGAAAAACCAGGCCTGTCCGGGGTACTTATGGCCACAAAATTTTGAGCAGTTACTCAATGACTGTCACTGCCTACGTGATTTTCCCTCCTTGACTAACTAAATTTCAGTGTCTCTGTGTGGACCGCTCATTCCCACTGGATTCTTTTTGGGGCGGAGGGGGCGAGAGGATGGATGGGGCATCATAATTGTCATTAATGTGCTTCCAGGTGCTTTCCAGGAACAAGAGTTCTGGCACTTAACATGAATTGATTTTAAACTCTAGACCTTAATACTCTTGGGAGATTCAGAAGAAAAGCCATGAGAGCAACTGGGTTTCATTAGGAAAGAAAAGAGGACATTCAGTCTTCAAGGAGACAGCTTTCCAGTTTGGGCAGCGATCGCGTTTGTCAGGAGAGAAAGCCTTAACAATGAAAAGCGGCTGTTTTGGCCAAAAAGCGGCTCTCACTTTGGACCAAATCACTCGTGTGGTGTAAGGATCGGTGCTCATTCCTAGATCTTTCCGAGTGGCCCTCTTCCTCGGTCGCGGGCTGAGCCAAGTCTCGGCCTAGGGGCCTCGATCCGCGGACAGCGGGATCCCTGGCGCCGGCGGCGCCTGCAGCGCAGGCGGCGGGTTGAGCAGGCGGACGACGGCGGCCGCGCCTTCATTAGAGGGCGCTCTGGGGGCGGCTCTGCAGCAGTCCCGACTCCCGCCGCTTCCTCCCCGCCGCCCCTCCCAGTCAGCCCCGGCGAACGCGGCTGGGCCCTGGGGATCGAGTCTCGGCACCACCGTGGACGGGGCGCGAGGCGCGCCGCAGCCGGAGCGGGGCCGGGCCCCGCCGCTCCTCCTTCCGCCTGCCATGCATTCTTCCGGCTCCTCTGGCTCCCGTAGCCCCAGCCGGGGCCGGGCCAGCCCGAGGTAACCCCAGGCTCGGTGGGCTCAGGCCCAGGGGCTGCGGCGGGCTGGGCCCGGGGAGGCGCTGGGGGGCCGGGGAAGGGGTGTCGTAGTCGCGTG
>NW_006777801.1:3307705-3326371 GCF_000442215.2 Lipotes vexillifer
CCCCCCGGCTGGTAGCCGTGGTAGCGGCGGTGGTGGCCGATCTCGGCGCCGGCCGAGAAGCACTCGGGGCACAGCTCGATGTCCTGGCACTCGGTGCAGCGGAAGCGCAGCGGGCTCACCTCGGCCAGGCAGTACACGCAGTACTTCTTACCGAGCTCCGCCATCTTCCCCCGCCCGCCGCCCGCGCCCGCCGAGGTGAGCCCGGCGCGCGGGCCGAGACCGCCGCCCTAACGCTTCCACATCGCGGAAACCGCGGCGGGCCCCACCCGCCCCCTGAGCTCTGCCGTCGCCTCCTCTTCCCCGCTTCTTTCATCATCCCTGGTTTCCCTGCCCTTTGGTCGGGGACGGTGCGTGCTCCTCATCCCTGGCCCTTTGCCTCCACCTCCTTCTGCTATTGCTCCCCTCCCCCTACTCCTGTCCTTAACCCTTTTTTCCTTATTATCGCCCACTTTCTTCCTCTCACCCTTTTGCCTTCTTTTCTGCCGCCCCGCTTTTTTTCTGTTTTTTAAAAAAAAAGGAACACAAGACCCGATTTGCCGCAAATGAACAATTTTAACTCTTTTTGCTAACGCGAGAGACCTTTTAAAGGAATGAATCAGTGCAGGAAGGGTCGTGGTGAGGGTACCGAGGTCGCAGTGTCTGGGAGATCTGATCTAGAGGTCCCCGTTTTCGTCTTCTTTTCACTCGTATAGTCAGTTGGGAGATAGATAACTGAGCGTGTGTGAAGCAAGTGGGTCTATTTTTCTTCGTTAAAGTCCAACAGAAGACTGCAGTCCGACGCGGTGCGGGCCGGCCACAGATTAGTTGGTGGGAATAGTGTTATCATTTGCTAAATATATTATGACATAGCTGTGCCTCCGTGAACAGCTCCCTTGACCTTGTGCGGCTCCTCCTCCCTTGCTCTCTGTCCCCCTCTGGAATTTCCCGGACAGATCGCCGAGGTAATACACTAGGAAAGCTTAGACCCTCGATTTTTTCATTTATTTTTGTGCTGGAGGTGATTTCTCTGTTGGTGACTATCTAGATGTGTTTAATCCATTTTCCTTTTTAAATGAATTTTCTTTTCATCTCAGAAAGACAGGACAGTCTCCAATGTGAGAATGGCTGTGACTTTGGAAGAAGCTCCGTGGCTGGGCTGGATCTTGGTGAAAGCCCTGATGAGATTTGCCTTCATGGTCGCCAACAACCTGGTTGCTATTTCCTCCTACATCTGCTATGTAATTGTGCTTCAGCCCCTTCGACTGCTGGACAGTAAGCGGTTCTGGTATATTGAAGGAATCATGTACAAATGGCTTTTAGGAATGGTGGCTTCTTGGGGATGGTATGCTGGATATACAGGTAAGAGTGAGAGCACTTTTTTAATGCATATGAAAAATTTTGTAATGTTATGCTTAAGTCAGGAGCCATGATTAAAAAAAAAAAATATATATATATATATATATATACACATATATTACACTTTGGGTGGAAGATGCTTTGACTATTGAAAAATAAATAGAAAACAATTCTATTGAGTTGTTTTTTTCCAGAATCCTAATTTAGGAAGAATGATATTTTCAGAAGTATAATTTTGTAATTATATATTGATAAATTCCTTAAATAATGTTTTAAAATGATTGATGTCTATTAAAACCAGTATGTGAAAGCTCTCCTAGAGGAGTAGGAGTGAGTTTTATAGGGGCTTCAGGGCTTGGAATATGAAGAGGTGAGATATTTAGCCCATAATCATTGGGCATTAAGAAAAAGTACTGAGCCCCATTTGTGCTAAGATAGTTTAATAAGTTTTTTCACAGTGTGTCGTACTGTGTTCACATTTGAAGCCAAGCAAAAAACGGCTTTCTTTTCTGTTATGTGTTTCTTTTGTTTACTAGAATCTATGTTTTATCTCATAATTCTATATTAGAATATTAAGTATAAGAAATTAAGTTTTATCCCTGTTAAGCTAATTTATCTTCTTAGTGTCTTTTAATAGATTTTTATTAATTCTATTCTGAAGCGAACTTTTAAAGAACTGAATAAGTAGTGTTTTTTTTCTGTTTATAAGCCTTATGTGCTTTGAGAACTTATGCCCCTGCTGTGAAAATTCTCTATTGTTTATTATATTTATTTGACTTTTTTCCTCTAAGAATTAGGATAAAGAAAAAGACACTGAGGTTTCTGGCATTTGTCTTAGACATTGAGACTTTATCATAGAATTTTATAGCTGATAAGCTCCTTAGAGATAGTGCTGCAGGTGCTGTAGGTCGTATCTTGGAAGAGTGAGGAGGGTACTCTTAGGGTGGAACTGCACTGCAGTTCCCCACTGAAAATTTTCTGTCTCCCTCTTTCCTGCCCAGGCTACATCTCCAGATTTTATCCACACATGTGAGGGCACTGACAGTACACAGCTTTTATGGAGTCTGACAGTCTCTTGCTAGATCAGAGTGCTCTTAGTTGCCCCAGATGAAGCCTTTTCTCCTTCTGTCAATGCCATTTATTATTCTGCAAGACCTGAAGCCTGGGGAATAGTGTAGGCATTGCTTCTTTGTTATGTGTCTTGTTGAGATCCCAATGCTCTTTAGATACAGTAGGTGAACTTTGAGTCCTTTTTTTGGGACCTGGTGGTAGCAGTAGTAGTGGGAGAGAAAAAAAAATGAAGTTTTCATCTGTGGTGTTGAATTCTTACCTGAACTGCACTGCTGTCATAGAATTGCTTTGCTCTGTATAGTCTGAGCTTTCCCCAGTATGCTATGCGGTATCAGTGGCTTTGTTCTTCGCACAGTATACTTAAGTTTGCTTGTTTTAAACGAGCTCATAGTATTTTTCGATACAAGTTCTAGAAGTTCACTCTACTTAAAAATAATGAAATTACTGAAACACTTGTGCCTGTGTGTGTGTTTGTGGAATATTTGCGTATAAGTATTAGCATGATGAGAAGCTTGAAAAAAATAATTTGGCATTTACCTTGAGATTGTAAGGAGTGCAGTGGTGCTGATTGAAGTTAAAGTTAGTTATCCTATGGCCACAGCAAGGCTGCAGTGTATTTTTAAGCATATTTTCTTGGGGAGTCTCCTCCTTGCTGCCTATAGAACTGCGCATTTTCTTTTGCCACCTGCTTGGAAGGTGGTCTTGGCATGATCTGCATATTTTAGTCTCTCTGAAGCATCTGCTCTTCTTCAAGCTACTGCTTTTTGACCATTTGATCAGTTGGTCTCATTTAAATATAGGATATTTTAGTATGTACATTTTAAATGGTCTTTCTATAAGTAGAATACTTCTGGAGGGTCTGGTCATAACAGAGCACAGTCAAGAGGTCAAGCAAATGTAGGAATGACTTTTGTTGAAAGCCACGACTGGGTCTAAAGAAGCAAACATAAGCAAGGGTTGGTGAGCAGATGTTCCCAGAAGAGTCTAGGACGTTGTATTAGGCTTTGTATAGATTATGTGTTTTATTTCTTACCTTTGTATCAAGAGGAGGGTGGGCCTAAGTTGTTTTTTTTCCCCTTTCCCTGTGCTTAAGTTTCACAGATGGAAAATTGAATGTTGCCAAAGGAATCCTGTTCAGCAGATCTAGTATGTTCACGTTCTAGAATAAAAATTGCCAAACTTTGTTGAAAAGCCACTTCTGAGGAAACCTTAAATGTTAGTTAACTAAATATTAATTAGGAAGCTGAAAATTGAATATTGGTATAGAATATATTTTCAAATTGTGTCATTCTGTCTAAGGTAAGTCAATTACTCAGCTTTCCTGCTGAGGACTTAAGTTAATTATCTAATCTACACTGCCCCAAATGGTAGCTGCCAGCCGTATATGGCTATTTAAATTTAAATTAATTAAAATGAAATAAATTTAAAACTCAGTTTCTCAGCCACACCAGTCACATTCCAAGTGCTTGGTACTAGGTGGCTAGTGGCTACTGTATTGGACAGTGAGATAATAGAACACTTCCATCATCACAGAAAATTCTACTGGATGGAGCTGATAAACAATAGGTATGACATTCTCCTTTTTCTTAGGAAAAAAATGCATTTTATCTTTATAAAAGAATATTTTTCTCAACATAGTTCTAAACAGATTTCTTTGGGGGAGGACAGGAAGGTTTATTAAAGTTTTATAAAATTGTCCTTTAATTTGAGGCAAATGTCACAAAAAATGAGTCCTTTAAACTCAGACATGCTTCTTGGATGGGGAATGGTGAGGCTAGTAAGCCCAAGAACTTGACTGAACGTTCTTGTACTTAATCTGCATTCTCAGAGCTGGAGTACTGTCTGTGGACACAGAGGAGGGAAAGGGATTTTCTGGTCTTTCTGCGTGTTTCTGACTTTACATCTGTTCAGGGGAATACATTTCTTGAAATAACTGAGAATGTTGGGGTTTCTTCATCTCTAATATGCAGCTAGGTAGTGATGACTGTTGTTATCATATTTCCTTTAGTGGGAAGTGCTGTATAAGCATCTTATGTTGAGGAGAAGTTGTGTACTGCCTTGCTCTCTTATTTCAAGAGCAAACCAAAAAACCTATTACCTTAATTAATGATTCACTTCTACATGCTTTATTCAGATCTGGGATAAATCAGTACACTCCCCTGCCCTCAATTTAAGTGAAGATTGGCAAATATCAGTGAGAGATTTTGTGAAAATAAGATGTTTATTTTGATTTTCATTCACTTATTTTAATAAATTCATTGTTCCCCATCCAAACACATTTAATTAAAGTCTCTTACACAGAATAATTTTAAAATATTCAATGTAAGTGGAAGCTCCAGAATTTCTTGTGTAGAATGATGAGAATCTTTTGGGCCAGTCTGGCTGGAAGAGAGCTGAGGTGTCAGGGGACTTGCCACCAAGCCCCCTGTTTTTGCTTAGCAATAGCTGTTTCCCTTAGATAGGGTATTTACTTTAGAGAAAGCTGATGGAGATTAGGTTTAGCTTCCTCCCACTCCCCAAGTGACAGCTGTCATGGCTCTATGTTAGTCTTTGGGGGTTATTTGATTATTTGATAGTGTTTTACTTTTTTTTGCTGAGACATTCGTTGTGTGAGAAAAATTAATTATTAGGAATTATATCTGACTTTGACATTTTGGAGAGAGTTTTAAAATATATCTTCTAGAGCAGTATTTTTCCACCTTTGAGTCATAAACCAACTTAATGTGTCAAGATGAACATTTTAAAAAAGTGAAATAGAAAATAATTAAATAGAAAATATCAGAAGTGTACGTGTCTGTACTGGGTAGTGCTACAGAATACATTTTTTACTATGAGTCCTGTCAACATTTGAAAGGCATTGTTCTCGTGGAAAAGAGCACTGAAATTTAGGAGAATTCTGGGCATCAGCTGTCTTGATCTAGCTTTAACTTTAGCATCTCTACTTAACTAGTAGGAGGGAGATCCTTACTTGCTCCGTGCCCACTGGGCTGTGAGCTCTCTATAGACAGAGATGTGGTCTTCTTTACAACCCTAGAGCCCGGTTCATTGCCTGGTGCTCATAGGGTACTCTGTAAGTGTCTAAATGTTTCTTGAACGATCCCTTCTTTCATTCTTGGTCCCACCTGAGCTGCCTTAGCTGCCTGCCTTCCTGATCTTGATAACAGACCTTTCAGGAAGGTAGGCAGCTAAGGCAGCTCAGTCTGTAATCAAGATCATTGCAATCCACAGAATATAAACCCTGAACTGGATCGTGTTTTTCTCACACGTGCACACACACACACACACACACACAAAACCTACAATACCACATTTGTTAATTTAACACACCTTAATTGAGCTTACATTATGTGTGGGAACAGGTGCCCTGGAGGTGTTGAGATGCATAAAGACATAATCACTGACTTTAAGCAGTTCACAGTAGCCTTGGTGGGGAAGACAGTGCCAACAACAATGAACACATCCTGGTATAATGCTCTGATGGAGATGTACCATGAGATGGAAGAGGAAGGGCTCCTGATCTCGCCCCAGGGGTAGGTGGTAGCAGAGAGGGAGTAGGGCATTTAGGAAAGGAGCAGCTTTACATTCTTTTTTTTTCCATTAGGGAAATATTTCTCTGTGGGGCTAATTCTATCATCAGTAATTATAATAGATTTAAAAGATTTGAATAATACATCAGTTTGAAATTTATATCTTTGTGATGATAATATTAGCTAACATTTATTGCAATATAAGCCAAGCAGTGTGCTAAGTGTTTCAGTCATTTAATGCTCACAACAGTCTTATCAGGTTGGTACTATTATTATCCCCCCTTTTGTTATTGATGTTGAAATTGAAGCAGATTTCACAGTTACTTCCTCTTATGCATTAACTGAGTTGGTGCTGCCACAAGTGTATTTTTCTATTTATAGAGCCGTTATTGACCTTTATATAATATTCCTAGAATGTTTCTTAATTTTTACTACCCATATTTTTGTTTCTGAGGCATGAAATCTCTTTCTGAAGCTACAGATCTTTAACACCTGAAAGCAATATTATAGCTGTGGATTTCTGCAAGAGGTTAAAAAAAATTGTTGCTTCAACAGAATAATTTGTAGTATACTATAAATTTCATAAAATGCCACTTCCTTAAGATTCAGAGAACAACTCAAATTTTAGTATTTGAGTGCTTGACAGTAGATTGTCATCAGAATAAGGAGTTACTGCATGCTTTTAGATCGACAGCTTATCTTGACATAAATCCAGGTGAGGAGTTTTCAGTAGTGTTTTGATTTTTATATGGAAAAATTTTTACATACCATTATACCATTTATATACCATTACCATTTTTATATGGAAAAAATTTTATATACCATTAAAGGTAAATATTACTAAATTCTTTAAACTCAGAAATTTGATATCTAGTTTTATTTCAAAAACTGTATATAATTGAGTAATTTGTTATAGTTTTTAAAAATATATAAGGCATATTCATTCATGTACACATACCCTATACATGCACTATTACAGAAGCATATGAAACGTTATTTGCAATTTTTGTTTATAGGTAAGACTTCAGATTCTGGAGTCAGAGCTGGGTCAAATAATTCCTACTTTCTTTTTTTTTACATTTGCCGTGTATATCTTTGCCCATCCTTTTGTTTTCAAACTATTTAAATTATTTTGTATCTCTAAATCAGCATGGAGATAGGTTTTGCTTTATGAGTCAATTTTGAAAATCTCTTTCAATATGAGTTGAATCCATTTACATTTATTGATATGTCAGACATGTTTTGTCTGGGCTCTGTCATTGTATTTTGTGTTTTCTGTTTTTAATTATATAAATGTTAAGTCTTTCACTGTGTAGTCTTTCTTTGCTTTTTTGTTCTTTTGATATTTAGAAAGGTTTGTATTTTTGTCTTATTAGTTACTTTATAAGATATTTTTAGTTCTCTATTCATAGTAACTATTAGCTTTTTTCTATGAAGAAAGGTAAAATTCTTTTTAAATACTCTCTCTTCCCCTTTCTCTTCTGCATCACCCAGTTTTAGTCAATAGTGAATAGTATTTATTCACAATTGTATTTACATTTGCACTGTTATGTATGCTTTTACTTCTGCTGCTTCATTTGTGAGCTTTAAGGCTATCTGTGGACTCCCAGCTGTTGCATCAAGGTAAGCAGTAAGTTTATTGTACTTCCTGCTCACTTTCTCCCTTCACCCAATTTTTGTTATTTGCATTTATACATTGTTATAGCCTATAATGTTTGTGTTCTATTTTATCACCTGTATCTCTTTCTGTTTTGGTCTTAATTTTTCAGTTAAATATATTTAATGCTCACCCAGGCACTTTTGCAGAAGTTTTTCCCAGTTATCCTGCAGCTGGTTAAAGTTTATCCTCTGGTAATTTCTCAATAACGAGTCATGAAAATAATATGGGACTATTATTCTTACAACATTTTCAGAACTTCTTTTTGTTGCTTTACACTTAGGATGGTTTAGCAGGTATAAAATCCTTGGCTCACTCTTTCTTTCCTTGAGTATCTTACAGGTGTTGTGCAGATGTATTCTGGCATTAAATGTTGCTGTAGAGATGTGTGAAGCCAACTTGAATTTTTTCCCATGATTAATGATTTGATCTTTTTGCCTATTGGCCCCAAAGGATTCTCTCTTTGTCTCTAATATTTAGTAATTTTACTAGGATATGGTGGTATAGGATATACTGGCACATGTGTGCCTTTTAATATGTAGATTCAAATCTATTTTATTTCAGGAAAGTTTTCTTTAATTATAACTTTAAATATTTATTTTGTTTGATCATTTTGGTTTTCTTTCTTGGTGACCCTAATTATAGGTCTGTTGGATCTCCCTTTGTATATCTTTTTTGTTTATTATTTTCTCTTTAATCCTTTTAAACACTTTTTCATTTGTTTGTTTCTGTCTTTAATGTCTCTTACTGTGTCTTCTGCAGTGTCTCTTTGTTCTGCTTTCAGTTTCTTCTTCATTTCTGTGATGCTTTTGTTTTTTCTTCTGTTTCTTCCTTGAGTTCTGCCAATTCATGCTTCCTTTGTTCCTGTTGTCTAGACAGTTCTTCCTTGAGTTCTTATTTTATTTATGCTTTGTGAGCTTCTTCATAGTGGGGTGGCTTCACTGATTTTCTTAAATTCATGCAAGAATATTTAGTTATAGTTTTTATCTTCTCCATTGTAATGTTTTTCTAGCAGTATTGTTTGACAGCTGGTACGTTATGCCGCTCGTTTCTACCATTTTTCTTATAGTATCTCCAAGTCAGTGCTGTGCCAGTTACCTTTTTATTCCCTGTGATTTAGTGAATTGGATTTTCCTCAGTTATTTGTAGGAGGTGTGGGTGGGGCCAAGGTATATTTCCAGATTTCTGCCTCAGAGATAGTTTTTTTTACATATGGCGCCTGGGTGTGTTCTCTGTGTTGCCACAAGTCCTCTGCCTCTCCAAACCAGACTGAGTCTAGGAGGGTTTTTGCCACCAATTCTGGACTTCCCACTCCTTCCTTTGCAGCTGTGACTGGAGGGACACAGCCACAGCATGCCAGTGTAAATCCCTCTCCTTAAGAATGTGTGTTTTTGCTGTTGCTTTCTGAGATCTGCCATTATTGGGCCCTACTCATCACATGCCACACGTTCTGTCTCTGCTCTCCACTCCCAATATAGATTCTGTCTGATATCAGCTTTGTTTGATCTCAGTCAGATCTCATGTTATTTTGGAGTTTTTATATTTTTCTTTTTCTCCTAGGTTTGCTGGAAAAGTTTTGTGCGGTTTTCTTTTCCTCTTTCTCCTTGTTGCTATGTATATTTTCCAGGAAGATTCACGTCTATAACTCTACTGTGTTCATGCCAGAAAATGCAACATAAGACTTTTATTCAACTATGTAATTATAATTCAGTCAACTCTGTCTCCATTCTAATGCATTACTAGTTGATTATTATAAAATGGAGACCAACTTTATTTCATAATTAATTTTCTTTAAGGTCTGTCCAAAAGCAAGAAATAGCCTCCCCCAATTTTTTTTCCTCCTAAACTGTTTTGGGTTTTGGTTCTCAAACTGTTTTGATTCTTGGAATACTTATCACTGGAGTATAGTTAAGATATCCACTCTGTTTCCACTTGGCTACAGTCAGAAAATGTCACCAAAATGAATGGAAGAAGTGAGTTACCTTTGATACTTGAGTAAGGAATATGAATGAAATGTAACATTACTACTGCTCTCTAGGGTCTGGTCTGTAGACCACCTTGAAAACTTTAAGGATGACTAGTGCCCCCAAACTTTGAAAATATATTTATAGTATATTATAATGATTAAACATATTAAGTATATATAATATATTAGTAAAATAAAAAGTGTATTATCTCTATTAAATATAGTATATTTATAGTTTATCTGTTACAAACTAGTTTCAAGAGTTTCTTTTCAGAGTTTGCAGACCAGTGGCCATATTCAGCAGCTGATGGGCTTTATTTGACCTTCTCAGTATTTCAACTTTTTTTTTAATTAGTTGCCAACATTTCAAAATTAGGGGGATTTCACAAAACATGAAAGATAAAACCAAGATTTCCAGCTCTTGAGAAATTAGAAATCTGGCTGTGTGGGGCTCTCACATCTGGCAGCAATTTGCTGGAGCTAAGTGACGACCGCCTCCTTTAGATGGGCCTGTGCTCTCCACTTCACCCAAGAGCCCACGCCTTCCTTGTTTTCCTCTGGACCTGCTTTGCTCGTTTACATTACCTGCCTGGACCCCAGAGGCTCAGATGATGTTCATTTAAAAATACTCAAGTAACAATTGCTAGGCTATTTCTGCCGGGCATGTGATAGTTTTGCATTTATATGCCTTAATAGTGCCTATATACTAATGAGTTCTACCATTAAAACTGAAAGCTTGTTAGTGACCTCAGCTGCTGATTTCATGTAGCAGAGGCATGCGATGAAAACTGAAAAATAAAGTTCCATTAGTAAGAACTGTGGTCACGGGTTTTTCAAGTTTCATGTACCATATTACTAGCCTAGTGAAATGTTTCCTGTTATTTGTGCACTCATTAATTAGTAGAATGTCTCAATTCTTCTTTTGAATATAGTCATATAAAAATCTAGATTATTAAAAATTGGTTATTCTCTTTGCTTTTCATGTTTTGAATATGAAAAACAAAGCAAGTCTAGTTGATTTCTTTCTTTAAATTATAGTGCAGATAATTTAAAAATAGTATTGTAAAAAGCATGCATAAATTTTAGTTATGAGGTTATACTTTTTCTTAAGGTTTGGTAGATCTGATCAAATTTTGCTAGTAAAACACTTTTCCCCAAACTTTTTTCTTTTTTTTTTTTTTTTTTTGGTACACGAGCCTCTCACTGTTGTGGCCTCTCCCGTTGCGGAGCACAGGCTCCGGACGCGCAGGCTCAGCGGCCATGGCTCACAGGCCTAGCCGCTCCACGGCATGTGGGATCTTCCCGGACCGGGGCACGAACCCATGTCCCCTGCATTGGCAGGCGGGCTCTCAACCACTGCGCCACCAGGGAACCCCCAAACTTTTTTATTACTCATTAAACTTTAAGAAACCATTATGAATCAGGTATATAAACACATTTTGCATATGCTATTAACTTGGAGTTTACATTATTTGACACTTTAAGGGATAAAACACCTGTAAATTTAAACACATCAAGATGTTTTTGAATCATCAAAAGACTAAACTATGATCAATATAACTTTACTATATATGTTAAAAATTTATATATACATATATAAATTGAGATAGAATTCACATACCATAAATTTCACTATATTTAACAAGTAAATGGTTTTTACTATAGTCACAATATTGTACAACCATCAGCGCTGTCTAATTCTAGAACATTTCATTACCCCAAAAGAAACCCCAAACCCTTTAGCAGTCACTCCCCATTTCCTCCTCCGTTCAACCCCTGGCAACCTCTAATCTCTACTTTGTATGGATTTGCCTATTCTGGACCTTCATATAAATGGAATTGTACAGTATTTAGCTTTATATGTCTGGCTTCTTTCACATAGCATAGTGTTTTCAAGGTTCATCCATATTGTAACGTGTCAGTACTTTATTCCTTTGTATGTCTGAATAATATTCCATTGTATGGATAGACCACATTTTGTTTATACATTCATCAGTTGATGAACATTTGGGTTGTTTCCACATTTTGGCTATTGTGAATAATGCTTCCATGAACATTCATATACAAATTTGGGGGTGAACATATGTTTTCAAATCTCTTGGACCTCAGAGTCCAATTGCTGGGTCATATGATAATTCTATGCTTAACTTTTTGAGGAACTGCCAAACTATTTTCCATACCAGCTGTCCCATTGTACATTCCTACCAGGAGCGTAGAAGAGTTCCAATTTCTCCATATCCTCACTAATACTTATTATTTTCTGGGTTTTTGTTGTCGTTGTTGTTTTAATTTGGCCATTGTAGTGGATGTGAAGTGATAGCTCATTGTGGTTTGGATTTGCATTTCCCTAATGACTAATGATGTTGAGCATCTTTTCATGTGCTTATTAGCCATTTATATGTCTTTAGAGAAATGTCTATTCAAATCCTTTGCCCATTTTTAAATTGGATTATTTGTCTTTTCAGTATTGAGTTATAAGATTTTTTTCTGTATTTTATATACTATACCCTATCTATTTTTTCACTGGTTGCTTGTGCTTTTCGTGTCATCTAAGGAACCACTGCCTAATCCAAGGTCACGAAGATTTACACCTATGTTTTCTTTTAAGAGTTTAGGTTTTATGCTTAGATCTTTGATCCATTTTGAGTTAATTTTTCTATATGGTGTAAGGTAGGGGTCCAAACTTCATTCTTTTGCATGTGGAGGATATCCAGTTGTTCTAGCATTGTTTGTTGAAAAGACTGTTCTTTCCATATTGAATGATCTCGGCACCCTTGTTGAATATCAGTTGGCCATATGGGTTTATTTCTGGCCTCTCAATTCTGTTCCATTGATCTATATGTCTGTCCTTATGCCAGTACCACGCTTTCTTTATTACTATAGTTTTGTACTAAGTTTTAATGTTAGGTATATTTTGCTGTATTTTAATTCTTTAAAAATTCATGATCCTTTTTGATATGTATAATGACTTCAATAATGAGGCTAGTTCACTAATCAGAGCTAGTTTAAAGCTGTTTTGGATTTAAAAGTGTTTACTGAAAACCGTGTTTTTCAATAATTAACATGCATAATTGGGTTAAATCACCCCTTTTTACCTCTGTGTTGAGGAAATGCTTACTAGTTATGTATTTCACTAGGAGTTGTCTTAGAAATAGTGTGGTTAGGAATAACAATATTTCTTTCCTGTTGCTCTGTCAAGAAAACAGGACCTTAGTTGTAGAAGTATCTTGTGTGATTGATCAAATCAAATGCTTAATGACTGTATTGCCAGTTAGCAAAGTTATTGATTTGTATAACACTGTGTTAGAGAGTGTGATTTAGATTAATTTCTACCAAAAGGATTTTTGGCATAGTTTCTACTTTGATGGATGGCTTTGGGAATAGTTGAGTTTGCTATGAACTATGTGTTCAAAATGCTCCTGCGAAAAGTTTTCTGAAAAATGGAGCTCAATATACAGATTTCCCGCTCATGTGATGGTTCCATTTTTTAAAGTTAATTTAATTTTAAAGTTAATTGAGGTCTTTGCAGAGAAGAAAATTAACTAGAAGCTAAATTTATGTTGTAGGATAAAGTATGGATTACATGGATAAGGAAAAAGGGTGTCATTTTGAATGAGTCACAGGCTGTTTTTTATGGGTGGGATAGAATTAGTCTTTGTATATGAGAGGCTAAATTAGGCAGTCATTTTAAAGCTGAAGTAATCATTTAAAGCTGCTTTAAGCCTCAAATACTTATATACAGGTGTTGTATTTTTAACAAATAATAGTTATTGCTAAATAAGTATGATATTGGAGACAGCACGACATATTAGAAAAAAACATTGACCTACAAAACATTTTTTTAAATTTATTTATTTTTGGCTGCGTTGGGTCTTCGTTGCTGTGTGCAGGCTTTCTCTAGTAGCCTCGAGCGGGGGATACTCTTCCTTGTGGTGCGCGGGCTTCTAATTTCGGTGGCTTCTCTTGTTTTCAGAGCATGGGCTCTAGAGCGCAGGCTCAGTAGTTTTGGTGCACGGGCTTAGTTGCTCCACGGCATGTGGGATCTTCCCGGACCAGGGCTCGAACCTGCATCCCCTGCATTGGCAGGCGGATTTTTAATTACTTCGCCACCTGGGAAGTCCCAAAACATTAACTTATGAGTTAGTATGAGTTTGAGTCCTGCTACCACCCATTGTTAGTTGTATAACTAGTTACAGTTACTAGTTACTTAACTTACTGAACTAGTTACTTAACTTCTCTGAGCCTCAGTTTCACCATCTTTAAAAATGGAGGTTATAATATTTATCTCTTGTGAAGCTTAAATGTAAAGTGAATAGCATGATGTTTCTATAAATAATAATATTATTATTATTACCATTATTATTATCATTATATTAATGCCTAGGAAAACAATTATATTAACCTTTGGGGGAAAGGTATGTCTAAATGAATAAAAGCTAACTTTATGGAATAGTTTTAGAAATACATTTGAGGATATTCACACTTAGCTAATAGTATATCTCAATATAGTTCTTGTGCTGTAATCAATAAATAAAAATAATTTATTATTAGTAATTTAAGCCATAGTCTAATTAAAATATTAACTGAATTTTATGTTTGTAAATTATGAAATGCTTCAAAGCAATTTATGTTTAACTACATTCTAATTCATTCAGTCACCTATTCTAATACCAAATATTTGAGTGCCTTCTCCGTCAAGCACCATGCTGCTGGTGGAAATAAAACAGTGACAAATAAAGCAGGACAGCTCCTGTTGACTTTTTCATGTGGGAGACAGAAGGAGTCACATGATAACCGTGTAATCACAAGTGTGAAAATAACAAGTATAGAGGCTATAAGAATAAGTAACAGAGAGCTTGTTATGGAGAAGATGGTGGCAGGGAGGAATGGCCTCCTTGAGAAAGTGATATTGAGACTCAGACTTCACGTATGAGTGGACCAGGTGATGCTGGGGGAGGGGCCACATATACAGAGGATGAAAAGAGTTTGTCATGTTTGAGGAACAAAGGGAAGGCCAGGTTGGCTGCAGCATGGAGTGAATGAAGAGCAGAGTAGTAGGTGTGGTGTTGTTGGTGGGGGTGAGCCGATGAGGCCAAGTCCACTGAGGCCTTGTAGTGCTTACTGAGGATTTTGAAATTTATCCTAAGAGGAAACAATGCAAGGATTTTAAGCAAGGGAATGATGAACCCAGGTTCGTATCTGAAATTTGTAACGATGAAATCAGATTCGTATCTGTAATTCTGCCTGTTTTGTGGAAATGGACTAGAGAGAAGTGAGAGTGTGCAGGCGATACCCTCTGGAAGAGTCTCAGCTTCCCCAGGTGAGGGGATAGTTGCTTGGTCCAGGGGTGACGGCAGTGGAGATGGAAAGGAGTGAACTAATTGGAGAGTTTTATAGGAGGAAATCTGTCAAGACTTGCTGAGGGATTGAACATAAAGGATGGAATACATGCGCAGGTGACGGGGGTGACCATGAGGTTTCTGGTGTGAGATGCTGGGTGGATAGGGAAGCCCACAGAAGGAGCAGTGTTGAGAGGAAGGATGAAAATTGAGCACAGGCTGAGTGAGAAGCATCTAAGTGTAGCTCTGAAGTAGACATGGATATGCAGTCTAGAACTCAGAAGAGAAACCTGAGCTAGAAAGATAAATTGGGAAATTACCAATGGTATTTAAAGCCATAGAGATGGGTGGGTTCACCTAGGGAGATTGTAAGTACTGAGTGATGAGAGGCCCAGGGTCAGACTCTGAGGGCATGCCAACATTTGGAGGTCGGGGAGAGGAGGGTGGTAGAGCCTGGGAAGGAGCAGCTAGAGAAGTAGAACGAATGCCTGCCCTACAAGTGTGTGTCAGAGTCAGCAGTGTTCCAGGGCTGGGGCTCTGCATGAGAGCTGCTGAGAGTTTACCTTTTGTAAGATGAGAGCTGGTTTAGCCTTTCATTGATTTGGCAAGAGCAGCTTTGTTGAGGTGGTAGAAGTGGAAACTAGCTTGGAGTGGGTTGGAGATGAATGTGACTGGAGGAGCTAAAATGGAAACATGAATGTATGACTTTCCAGAAGCGTGGCTCTGAAGGAATAGAGAGTGACAGTTGCAGGAGAGAAATTGGGTCAAGGGAAGGCTTTAAAATTTTTTTTTAAGATTTAAAAGTTTAGCTTTCAATCCACTTAGAGTTGTACCTGATGAAACCAGGGTCATTTACTTACATGCCTCAGGTATTTAGGAATCTCTTCTAAGACTGAGTGAGAGAAAGCTTATCAGGGCTCCATGATATGATGAAACATGGAAAGCACTTAGATGCTGGCTCTGGTGACAGAGGCAGGCAGCAAGGCAGGGCCTCCATAATTTGATCCTGTTCTCAACTCTTATTCAGTAAGGCTGCTTTCCCTTCGCCCCTCTGCATTTTCTCATTGATATTCTTCCTGTCCCTAAAATCTGTTCTTCACTTTCTTTGAAAATTTATCTCCTTATCTAAGCCTATGATGTCCTTGCCCCCTACTCCAGTTTCTACTGTTTCCTTCTTTCTGAACCTCTTTGGCATCTACTCTGTAACTGTGGTTATGAACCTTTGGGCTGAGAGTTTCAGCAGTGCTTCAGAGTTCTCTCAGGGGGCCGAGAATCCATACACATATTAAGTAACATCTGTGGTTGTATAAATAATGGGTCTTATAAGTACATGTTAATACTTTTCAAATACATGTAGCTGCTGTTTTGATTAATAAGAAATCCCTTAAAAGCATTATAGACTTTACAGTTGCTTTTTGTTACAGATCTTTTCACTCATTGCTAAAAAAAACTACTAGCATAGATCTCTGCCACATTTTTTTAAAAATTTAAATTAATTTCAGATTGTTATACCACTCACTTTGAGAAACAGTCTATTAATGATGGAGGGGGTAAATGTTACAAGATATAAAGCCAACTATTTATTAGGCTACTAATCTAGGGCAGTAAGACAAGTGTTGGTGAAATGCTCAGATTTCATGTATCATTTCTCTGTGCTCCGAGTGCCCCGTATTGCCAGGCCCAGGGCTTGTCACATTTTGTGACATTAAAAAAGACTCCTCCTACTTGAAACAGTTAGGACTCACTGCTCTGCAACATAAAATTGTTCAGAATTCTGCTTCATGTTTTTCACTGTTGATTTCACCTTTGCTGTTCCTGACTCCTGAACACGTCAGTTGCTTCAGGGCAGGGGCTGTGGCTCCTTCTTCTTCCTTATACCTTCATGCAGAGGTTGACAAGCTACAGCCCTTAAGCCAAATCCAGCCCACCACTGCCTGTTTGTTTTGCAAGTCCTCTCCAGCTCAGGAGGTTTTTATAGATGACGGTTTGCAACTGATTTTGAGCTGATGATAGGAAACACTAACTTTGAACCCCAATTAAGTAAAATCTTACCCCTCTCAAGAAAGAATTTTATTATTCTCATTAGTAGACCAATATTGCAAAAAGTTGTATTCATTTATTTTTATATTTTGAATTTTGTCAATAAAAAATGTGTAGAAATGTGTTGGAAAACAAATTTGTTATGTAAATACCTATATAATGTCCTCAATTTTGCCTCTTGGCCTGCATAGCCTAAAAGTTTTACCATCTGACCTTTTAGAGAAAAAGTTTACTGATCCTTGCCTTATAGTAGTAGTTCCCAAATTTGTCTGCACATCTGCATTATCAGAGGAGCTTTAACATGTACATACGTGAACTTCTCTACCCTGGAGATTCTGATCAATATATTGAGATGGAGCCTGAGAACCTATATTTCTCACAGGCTATTTAATTGTTTGGGAATCACTGCCTTTTAATGCATTTGTAGGGTTGAACTCCAAGAGATAGTGAAATGAATATTGGATTAGATATCATAGGAAAGCTTGTTATTTTCTTACTTCAATATTTACTAACTATGGGACCTTATCCAAGTAACTACTTGTTCTGCAGGTTTTAAAAAAATTTCTAGTTCCTTTGTTTATAGATGGTTTTGCTTAATCGTCTACATAGTAGATCTTTTACCTTTTGGGGTTCATAAGAACCTCTTCTAGAGTCTGATGAAAGCTCTGCACCCTCCTCTCAGAAAAGTACACCTATATTAATTTCCTATGGCTGCCATTACAAGTGACTACAGAAGCACTTAAAGCAACAGACATTAATTCTGTCACATTTCTGGAGGGCTGAAGTTCGAATCAAGGTGTCAGCAGGGCTGCCCTCCCTGCAGAGGCTCTAGGGAGAGATTCCTTGTCTCTTCTAGCTTCTGGCAGCTCTCAGCATTCCTGGGCTTGTGGCTGCATCACTCCAAGCTCTACCTCAGGGTCCTGTGGCCGCCTCCTCTTCTCTATGTGTCTTCTCTGTGTGTCTCTTGTAAGGACACTTGTCACTGATTGAGGGTCCATCTGGGTAGTCCAGAATTAGCTCCTCTTCTCAAGATCCTTAACTAAATCACATCTTTTACCATATAACGTAACATTCACAGGTTCCAGAGGTTTGACATGGGTATCTTGTGGAGTGGGGGTAGGGAAGCATTTTTTGGCTTACCACAGCACCTTTGCACGTGCTCACAGTTTTACAGACAGTTTCAATAGGTTTACAACTCTTTGAAGTCCATTTATGGACCCTGTGGATTCCAGGTTTGAGCTCCATGCTCAGTGAGAAGAGCTTTACACCTTAGTGTATTCTAGTCTATTTACTGTCTCCTCTATGTCATGTCTCCTATTAATACCGAACTAGAAATGATGTTTTCTTCTTGTGACTTAGATTCTTCAGTTTATAGTATGTTTTTTGAGTTAGTTTCTCTGGTTCCTTTAGGAGCTATTTATCTTCTAATAAGATTTACTGTTAAAATAAAAGCCTTTTCCAATCCCTTTTACTTAATTCTGTTGCAAGGAGACTAACTTCAATGTAAACTATAGATAACTGGTGATCCTTCCAGTGAGAAGAAAAACTTACCTTGATCGAGAACCTGATGTGCCAGACCTTTTAGCAAGTGCTTACATGTGGCTTCCTATAAATATTGAAAGCAGTCCTGAGAGGGAAATAATATCAACCCCATTAAACAAATGAGGAAAGGAAGACTTCTGGAAGTTAGGTAACTTGCTTAATGTGGATGACAGAGCTAGCAAGGGAAAG
>NW_006777801.1:3326456-3348029 GCF_000442215.2 Lipotes vexillifer
GGGAAAGAGCTGGTCTTTGAATGAAAGTCTTCTACTCTAAAGCCCATGCTATTTTCATTATACCTTGAAAACAGCACACTTCCCTTTTAATTGAATGGTTAATAATTTCGTTAGACAGGGGCTATCCATAGTTTGGTTTTAGGGTCCAACAGACTTAGATTTCAGTCAGATTTATAGTGCTTACTCACAGTGTTATCTTTTACAGTATCTTCTCAGATTCTTATCTTTAAATAAAATTGATATAATGTAAAATAGATAGCTAGTGGGAAGCAGCCGCATAGCACAGGAAGATCAGCTCGGTGCTTTGTGACCACCTAGAGGGGCGGGATAGGGAGGGTGGGAGGGAGGGAGACGCAAGAGGGAAGAGATATGGGAACATATGTATATGTATAACTGATTCACTTTGTTATACAGCAGAAACTAACACACCATTGTAAAGCAATTATACTCCAATAAAGATGTTAAAAAAAAAAACCATTATTCACCCACATAAAGAAAAAAATAAGATTGATATGTGGCCTGTTATGCCTTATAGTGCTGCTGTGGCAATTGAGAGAATATGAGTGAAAGTCCTTTAAAATAAGAAAGTTTTCCTAATATGTGGCACAATTAATTCGTTTCTCCTTTGATTATATTCTTAGTACTTTCTTCTTTTAGTATTCTAGGTTTCAAAGCTTAGGAATATGGCCAAGCCTCAACCCAGAGGGTATATTAGCTCCAACCATGAACTTCTTTGCTTCAGGCTTCTTGGACAGTTGGCTGGCATGAATGCTTGTATGTGCTTTCTGCTCTTTAATTTTAAGGGGCATCCCCAATTTTGTCTAGCTCAGCACCACTTAGGATATCTGCGTTCGTGGTGATTTTCTGAGCAGTTCTCTTTTTAACTTTTTAACTCCTCTCATTGCCTCTTTGCCATGGGTTTGGTTAGTGCTCTGGAACTGTGCTGTGGAGAGTCTTCCCCTTTTCTCTGTCCTCCTCCCCCAACTTTTTCGCACCCTCATTCATCTGTAGGTAAGTCTGTTACCCAAAGCTAACATCCCATCTCTCTTGCTTCATCTTACTGATTACTATCTCCTTCTATCTTTGCTCTTAGTCTTCCAGGATATAAAGATACTAAAGACATTCTCACCTTAAAAAAAAAAAATCCCCCACTTAACAACTAGCTACTCTCCCTCATCCCTGCAGCCCTTCATCCCTTCCCTCCATCCCACATATTGTCAGTTCCTTTCCTGCTGGGTGTCTGTGGTTTGTGAGATAATGTGCAGAATTCTGGTGCTCTAGTAGCCTGGCCCAAGCCTACCTCTTAAGCTACATCTTTTGGTATTCGTTTATTCTTCCTGTTACATTGCAGAATGTCCTTTCTATCAAGAGCCAGTCCCTTTGCTTAGATTCCATTCCTTCCTGCTTGCCCAGGAACCTTCCTCCATTGTTAATCTCCTCTTTATTTAACTTTTATAAAAACTCTCAAATTTCCAATTACTCTTAAAAAATTGGAGGGTCTGGTAACCGGGGTCCACATTCCCAGATATCGGCAACAGCCTGGAACTGGATAGGTAGCTGCCCTCTTTGGGGGTGGGGCATGCACTCTGTTTTTCACACAGTCCCACTGCTATCTTCTGTCATATAGGAAGCCCACCCACTTCCCTCACTTATGTCACCTGCCTGGTGACAAAAAAAGGGATTTTATATCTCCTGGCCTAAATTGTAGTATCTGACTTCTAAAAGTACCTCTGTAATCTTACCTCTTATTTACAGATACAGCCTCATTTTCCATTTTTCCTAGTAGCAACTGTCTGTTCAAGGCCATTTCCCCCATGTCTTTGGTATCTCTTCCCTTCATGTTTTAGCTCCTAATGATTTCTTCTTTCCCTGCCTCCTATGGTACATATCTTCATGTGTAATGCATTAATCCCCAATTTATCTTTTATTCCCAATAAGTGAGCAGACCTCTTGAGGGCAGGGATCATATTGCATCAATTAAAAAGTTTGCTTAGGGCTTCCCTGGTGGCGCAGTGGTTGGGAGTCCGCCTGTCGATGCAGGGGACGCGGGTTCGTGCCCTGGTCTGGGAGGATCCCACATGCCGTGGAGCGGCTGGGCCCGTGAGCCATGGCCGCTGAGCCTGCGCGTCTGGAGCCTGTGCTCTGCAACGGGAGAGGCCACAACAGTGAGAGGCCCGCGTACCGCAAAAAAAAAAAAAAAAAAAAAAGTTTGCTTAAGTTTTATTTGGAAGAAAATGTATTTTTTAAAAAACTGAAATCATTCAGCTCAGCGAGCTGCTGCCTCAGTAAGATGCTGGCCTGATGACAGGCACACGCCAGCTGAATTGATGAGGAACAGCAGATTCACAATTCCAGTCTCAAGCTTCCTCCAGGGCATAGATCTGAGGACTGGAAAGGCTGGCAAAATTGCTTGTACTATTTAAAATGTTCTCTGTTTCAGTCTTTTATTTCTGCCCTTCCATGCTCTCTCTTCTCTCACCTTTTACTTTTTCTCTCTTTCTTTCTTTTTTGCTAAGTTCCTATAGTTGAATTTAATGAGTTAACTACCTTGTGATAGAACCCCTGTATACGTTTATGTCCCTCGCAGTGGTAGAATCCTATTTCTCTATGAAGAGAATAAAACTAGTTGGATGAATGAATACATCAGTAAGTGCTTTGGGGGATAGTGAGCAGGAGGTGCTGTAAATTAATTATCCTTACCATCTGTATGTTTTTCTTTGCAACTAATTCGGTCAGTCAAGAAGCAGCTGTAGAGTTCTGTTTCTCGTATTTGATGAAATATCTATGGAGTGAGGAACTTGGATTCAGATATCTGTAAATTCCTTTCTAGCTGTAAACTTCATTAAAATCAAAACCCCTACCATATGTAACAGTCTGATTCTAAAACTATTTAGAGCTCTAGTAGAAAGCAGAGAAGTACCTACATTGCCCTCTTATTTCCTAGCAATTTGGTGCAATCCTTTACTTTTAGGAGAAGTTAGAATTTCCCTTCTTCCAATTACTCATTTTAGCAGCCTAAGGCAGATAGTACTTAATCCCACTGCTTACACTTTTCCCAGTGGAAACAAATGAAAGTACCTTTGATTTAAATCCCCATCTCTGAATTTAGTATAGTGTTCTGTTGGTCAACTTACAAGTGAATGTAAGAAGCTATTTAAAAGGTTGAGAAAACAAAACTTTGAGCAAGTTGAGCATTTTGCATAGAGTGAAGTACTTGTATTGGAACATATACTCTATAAAAAGAAACTTAAGATGTAAAGTCTTAGCTATGTCAGCTCTCAGTGGTTTAATAAAATACATTGGAACCAGACTACTCAGGGGGAGAGGTTTTTAGTTAGTGAAAGTGAGAAAATGAACATTTAAGAAACAAACAAAAAGAGTGCAGCCCAGTAGTAGCATCTTCCATTAATACTTTGATCTGGGGAGAAAAACCTTCCTGAATTACAAAAGTAATAAGTCAAATGCTGAAAACAGAAAAACATAAAGAAAAGAAAGAAAAATAACAGAGCAAGAATTATCTGTAGTTCTGCCATGCTTTAGTCATCATTATCCTTGGTAATCACATTCTCCCCCAACTTCTAACCCTGGCAGTCCCTGATCTGTTCTCTTTCACTGTAATTTTGTCTTTTTTGAGAATGTCATAAAATGGGTTTATGCATTATGTAACCTTTTGAGACTGACTTCTTTCACTCAGCATGGCTTTGAAAGTCATCCAAGTTGTTGCATGTATCATTAGAATGTTCTTTTTTGTTGCTGAGTCGTATTCCATTGTATGAATGGACCACAGTTTATATCCATTCAGCTACTGAAGGACATTTGGTTGTTTCTAGTTTTTAGCAGTTATGAATAGAGCTGGTATAACATTCATGTACAGGTTTCTGTATTAACTTAAGTTTTCATTTCTCTAGGGTAGGAGTCAACAAACTATGCCCAATGGGCCAAATTTTCCTGTTGCCTGTTTTTATATGGCCCTATGAGCTAAGAATGGCTTTTACATTTGTAAAGGTTTGTAAAAAACAACAACAAAAGAAGAATTTGCAACAGAGACCATATGTGGCCTGCAAAGCTTAAAATATTTAATGGCTGACCCTTTGCAGAAAAAGTTTGCTAACCCCTGCTCTAGGGTAAATACCCAGGAGTGGGTTTCCTGGGTCAGATGGTAACTTTATAAGAAACTGCCAAACTGTTTCCAGAGTGGCTATACATTTTGCATTTCTTTCAGCAGTGTCTACAAGTTCCAATTTTTCTGCATCCTTATCAAAATTTGGTATTATCAGTATGTTTAATTTTAGTCATTCTAGTAAATGTATAGTAGTTGCTCGTCATGGTTTTAATTTGTATTTCCCTAGTGGCTGATGATGTTGAACATCTTTTCATATGGTTGTTTGCCATCCTTATATCCTCTTTGGTGAGGTGTCCAAGTTTTCTGCCTGGTTTTTTTTTTTTTTTTTTTTTTTTTTTTTCTTGCGTTATGCGGGCCTCTCACTGTTGTGGCCTCTCCCATTTGCGGAGCACAGGCTCCGGACGCGCAGGCTCAGTGGCCATGGCTCACGGGCCCAGCCGCTCCGCGTCTGCCTGGTTTTTAATTGGGTGGTTTGTTATCTTACTGCTGAGTTTTGGAAGTTCTATAAGTATTCTGGATACAAAGACACAAATCCTTTTTTGGATATGTGATTGCATATATTTTCTCCCAGTCTTTTCATTCTCTTAACAGTGTCTTTTGCTAAGCAAAAGGTTTAAATTTCGATGAAGTGCAATTTACTGATTTTTTTTTCTTTTATGAGTTATGCTTTTCCTGTCAAGTCTAAGAACGCTGCCTAACCCCAGGTCATGGAGGTCTTCCCCTAAATTTTCTTTTGGAAGTTTTGGAGTTCTAAGTTTTACATTTAACTATATGATCCATTTCAAATTAATTGTTGTATAAGGTATAGGTTTAGGTTTCATATTTTTCTAACATTGTTTTTTGAGAAGACTATTCTTTCTCCATTGGATTGACTTTACACCTTTGTCAAAAATCATTTAGCCATATTTGTGTGGTCTATTTCTGGACTCTCTTTTCTGCTCTGTTGATCTGTGTGTCTGATCCTTCACCAATACCATGCCATTTGATTATTGTAGCTTCATAGTAAGTTTTAAAATTGGGTAGTGTGATTCCTCCAACTTTATTCTTCCTTTTCAAAGTTATTTTGGTTTTTCTAGTTTGTTGGCCTTTCTTTATAAGTTTTAGAATCCAATTGCCTGTATCTGCAAAAATTCTTATTGCCATTTTGATTAGAATTGTGTTTTACTTGTAGATCAATTTGTGGGAGAATTGATGTCTTTAATGTACTGAATCTTTCAATCCATGAACATTTTGGCCTTCTTTGATTTCTTTCATCAGCACTTTGTAGTTTTCAGCATACAGATCCTGTCCATGTGTTTTAGATTTATACCTAAGTATATTTTTTGAGCTATTGTAAGTGGGATTTAATTTTTAAAAATTTCCTATCATTCATTACTAGTATAAAAATATGATTGATACTTACTGTTGAGTTTGTAACTTTGCTAAACTCACTTATTAATAATAGGAGCTTTTGGTAGATTAATTGGGACATTCTACAGAGACAGTCATGCTATTTGTGAATATAGGCAGAATTATCTCTTCCTTTCCAACCTGTATGACTTTCATTTCTTTTTCTTTTTAATTTATTTATTGCATTATTGAACTGGCTAGGACTTCTGGAATAATGTTAAATAAGAGAGGTGAGATTGGACATCCTTGCCTTGTTCTCAATCTTAGGGAGAAAGCACTCATATATAATTAATACTAAATATTATGTTAACTATAGGTTTTGTGTAGAAACACTTTATTACATTGAGGAAATTCCTTTCTGTTCTTAGTTTACTGAGAGTTTTTTTCATGAATGTATATTGGAATTTGTTTAGTGCTGTTTGTGCATCAATTCATATGTGTCTTAGTCTGTTTGAGCTGCTATAACAAAATGTCACAGGTTGGGTGACTTATAAACAACAGAAATTTATTGCTCATAGTTCTGGAGGCTTGGAAGTCCAAGACAAGGTGCCAGCATAGTCACCTTCTGATGAGGGCTCTCTTCATGGTTCATAGCCTTTTCACTGTGCCCTCATTTGGTAGAATGGGCTAGACAGCTCAGTGGGATCTCTTTTATAAGTGCACTAATCCCATTCATGAGGGCTCAACCCTTATGACCTAATCACTTTCCAAAGTCCTCATCTGCTAATGCTATCACCTCTGGGGATTAGGACTTCAACATTTGAATTTTAGGGGGACACAGACCTTCAGACCATAGCAATATAATCATGAGGTTTTTCTTCCTTAGATTGTTAATATAGTGGACTATTACACTGATTAATTTGTAGTATTCAATCAACCTTGTATTCCTGTGATGATAAACCTTACTTGGTTGCAGTGTATATTATTGGATTCCATTTCCTAACAATTTTTGAGGATTTTAATGGATATAAGTCTATAGTTTTGTTTGTTTGTTTCTGGTTTTGGTATAAGGGTAATGCTGGCCTTATAAAGTAAACTTGAAAGTTTTCCCTTCTCTTCTATTTTCTGGAAGAGATTGTATAGAATTGGTGTTATTTCTTTTTAAAATGTTTGGCAGAATTTGCTAGTGAAATCATCTGGGCCAGAAGAATTATTTTTTGGAAGATTTCTGACTATAAAATCAATTTCTTTAATAGGCTGCTTTATTTTCTGTCTTTCACATTAAAGGCTTTTTCTGGGTATCTGGTAATACATGACGATCTGTTCTTATTTAAGAGTAGGGCACTATAAAGTTGATTGGTAGCCCTGTTGGTGGCTGCGTCTTGTCCACACTAAGCCTCATTGTAGGATATTCTGATTGGAATACTTCACTGGAGAATCCTAAATGTCAGTATTTTTAGATCTTTTCTCTTGAGCTGATCAGATTTCCTAGAGAAGACTCCTCCAAACTCTTGCTGCCATGTCCTGGGGCTGAGTGGGTAAAGATTAGGCATCAGAGGGCTTGATCTTTGTTTTTAATTAGCACACGTTCACTTAGTCCTCATGTTGTCTGTACTATGCTCATTTGTTAGTTAACCTCACTCTGATTTTACCACAGGCTTATATTGACCTAAATCATTTTGAACTTTCTAACGTAGTGGTTTTAAATGGATAGAGGTGGGGGTGGGATGTTTGGAAATGTGTAGGCTCTTGAGGGTTGTAACAGAGAATGTTGGCCAGGTGTGCTAAAAGTTTTGCAATGCTGATGACTGCAGGAAGAATTGCTTCTCCTGAGGTACCAATATCTCCCCTGTTGGAAACTGTCTAGGTTTAAGTTAAAGCAAATCTCAATACCAGTTAGAGTTAATTATCACTTATTATCTTTGACTTTCTTGCTCTTTCTTTTTCCATTCTTGCCAGTGGTGATTTAGATTATACTGGTATTTGAACTTAGCAACTATTTTAAAGTTTTCTTTTAAGCAGGTGGCTAGAGTGGAAGTGAGAAGACTAGTTAGGAGGTCACTTCAGAAGTCCAAGAAAGAGGTACTGATGGCTTGGCCTAGAGTAGTAGTAGTAAAGAAGGAGAGACAGAGGTTGCAGGATGTGTTTTGGAGATAGAGTCCAAAGGACTTAGAGATGGATTAAATATGGAGAATTGAGGAAAGGGGGGAATCAAAAGTGGTCTTAGGTTTGGTCTTGAACTGACTGGGTGAATGATGGTGTCCTTCGCTGAGATGGAGCAGACTAGGGTAAAGAGCTGGTTCTGTATTGAGCACATTAAATTTAAGATACCTGTATCCTGGGCCCAAAGACAATGTTGATTTTTTTTTTCTTAGATACTCTTTGCCTCTTTAGACTTGTTTATTATTCAACTATCATGCAAAAAACTCTTGCTTGGCTTCTGCACCATTCCTTATTGTTGCCTCCCACTAACCTTATTTGTTGAGGACTTTGGGACTTGGCTTGTCCACCCCACTTCTTGGCATAATCATGGGCAACGTCAGGGGCTGTGTGGGCAACTTACCTGTTACTGTTCTCAAGGTTCCTTGAGGTAGCCTGCCAGCAGTGACAGCATGATACAGTGGTTTTGAATCCCAGTTCCCCTACTTCCTAACTGTGTAACTTTGAAGATACTGCTTAACCTTTTGTGTCTCATTTTCTTCAGTTGTAAATTGGGGATAACAGTGTCTGTACATTTGGGATTTTGTGAAGATTACATAGGAAAATAATGTGAATTATTTTCTCTTACTAATTGTTAATGCCTGACACATAGTAAGCATTCTGTAAATGTTGGCTATTAAGATTATTAGTATTTAATTATATATCTATTTAATAATGTATGCTACTATTCTTCTTTTAGTTAAGCAACCCCTCCAAAAGCTACACCTTGAGCCTTGCCTCCTCAAATTTAACCTCTTAAATTAAATTAAATTAATTAAAGTGCCAAAAGGCACTGACCACAACTTCCTAGTATGTTCAGTATACTTGTTTTAAGAAAATAAAACAAAACTTGTCAGAGCTAAAATTCCAGTGGTTCTTATTTACAGACATACATTAGATTCACCCGGGGCCCTGTCTATGGGGGTTTGAGTAGGATGGGTAAAGGTGGAGATGGGGGATGGCTTCAAGTACCTCTACTATAATAGCCCTCCCTCAGTTTTCTTTAGTGAATTACCCCCTTGCTTGGTTCCTTTCCTCACCAGTCTCCTCTCCATTAATCAGTACCTTAATCTACTTTCTCACGGCTACCCTTCATGTCCTCACTCCCTTTTTATCTTCCTCTGCTAACCCCTAACTTTGGATGAGTCCAACCCACTCTGCCTCCAATGTGTGTTACTGAAAGCCACAGTTCTTGAGCTACATGAGATTCTTTCATGTGTTTTTTTGCTCTCTAATCTTTACTATTCATATTAGATTACCTGACCTTACGTGACACAGTAGTTGTATGACTCTTTTAGTTAATAGTGATTTCAAAAGTAACTTCAACTGTCATGTAATCTAATTGCCCAGGACGTCTGTGATTCTGTCATTTATATCTCATTCATCTTCACAATATGTTTGAGTAGCATAATGATACTAATGTTTCTTAAGTGAGTCACAGAATGGTAAAATAGTTTGTGGCATCAGCTTGCAGGCATTTTTTTTTTGAACTTTGAGAAGTAAGCTATTATGGTCATGTATAAAGCAACCTTTCTTCTCTGCATTGATTCTATTTTGTGGGTCAGTATAACAGCTTTAGCATCACTGTTTTTAAGGAAATTGTGATGGTTTATTGTTTTTATTTTCTTTTTGAGATGTGAACTGTCATGATCAATTTTAGTCTAAAACTTTTGGGGGGGGAGGTTTATTAATATGTGTGTGTGTGTGTGTGTTTGTAGTAGGTGATAATCTTTGGCTTTGGTTTTTAACAAGAATTAAAAAAAATTCAATTACAACTAGGGAACTTTTCTTCCAGTTTTTACTCAGTTGTTTTTCATTCCCTTTGGAAATAGTGGACCTGACCCAGTTCTTTTTTGAGAATTCCTTTCACAGAACAGTGTGTTAAAATATTTTTGTCCTTCTAATCAAGTACAATGTAAGAACTGGCAGGCATCCATAGCTTCTGTTCTTTAACATGAGAATAATTCTATTCCTTGATTAAGATACTGGCTCCATTATTATACTTACTAGTTTGGATAGCAGGGTATGATTTGAGGAACATAGCTATTTCATACATAAAATAAGTGCTTTTTCTCTACAAGCATTTTTTAATCCTGATTTTGTTAGTCATATAACTTTCTAACAGTGATCTTTGAAGTATATAATGGTTTGGTAAAAGAAGAATACCATAGATACTGGAAATGAAATTTATTGTTGAATAAAATTTAGATTATTATAAAATCCAGCATGACTTTATTGCTATATCAGGATAATCTTAAAAAGTTGATCCTTCTACCTTCACTTGTTTGATTTAGTATGTGTGTGAGTCTTAGCAAATTGACATTTAGTTTGAAAATTAATTTTAGCTAAGTTATGGCTGAGAGATAAAATATGTATTGGATTAACTCTTAATGATTATACCCTGAAAGTATTATAGAAATAAACATTGAGAACCCTTTATAATACGTAATGGTAGATTTCTATGATAATGTTCTGGATGTTTAAAATACAGTGCTGTTGTTCTTTTCCTGTAGTTGATTAGAAAAAAACTATAATTTGGGGGGAATAGAGTGGAAAAGAGAAAGGATGGGGAAAATTGAGGAGGGTGGAGTATGTTAGTTTCAGAGGGCTGCCATAACAAAGTACCACCAACAAAGTTCCTGTGGCTTAAAACAACAGGAATTTATTCTCTCACAGTTCCAGAGGTTACAAGTCTGAAACTGAGGTGCTGACAGGGTTGTGTTCTGTCTGAAGGCTCTGGTGGGAAGGATCCTTCCTTGCCTCTTGCTCGCTTTGGGTGGTTGTCTGCAGTCCTTGGCTTGTAGACACATCACTCCAGTCTTTGCCTCCATGGTCGCATGGCATTCTCCCTGTGTATCTCTGTCCAAATTTCCCTCTTTTTATAAGGATACCAGTCATATTGGATATAGGTTTAGGGCCCATCCTAATCCATCATGACCTCATCTTAACTTGATACATCTGCAAAGCCCCTGTTTCCAAATAGGGTCACATTCATGGGTTTTGGATGGATGTAAATTTGGTGGGACACAATTTAAGCCAGAACAGAGAGTTCTAAATTCAATTTTTATTTTGAGATTTAAACCAACACACTAGATTTATCTACTTTATATAAAGCAAGTAAGATACATTTTAAGTAGAAAACTTATTTTTATTTGCAGTTATATTCACACATATGCTTTCCTACTGCACAGGCCTAGGTACCTAGTATTTTCCATTCATGTAGCAGAAATTGCATTAAAGGACTATTTGGTTATGAAACATCTATTTATATAGATGTGGAACTAGAAGACTTTCCACATTACCTCTTAATAGCCTAATATTTATAGAACCAAGTTAGACTTTTCTTGAGTGTTTTAACTGCATTAGAATAATACTTTTGTTCTTATTTGTTTTATATCCACAGTGCCTGATGCTGATTTATTGAGTGAAGAATGAATTAATGAAAGAATGGTGGTGTGTGTGTGTGTGTGTGTGTGTGTGCGTGCGTGCGCATGTATGCGTGCATGCGCACGTTCATTGAAGGGTTGTCAACAGAGACGTGATATGAGGAGTTTTCATTTAGTAAATATATTCTCTCTTCACACACTGTTCTGCACTTTGCTTTTATTATAGTATATCATTCCATATTAGTGTAAAAATGCTATGATTACATAATATTCCATTGCATGGATATATTATAATTTATTTAACTAGTCTCTCTTTTTATTTTTGTGACAAAAGACACATAACATAAAATTTACCACCTTAACCATTTTTAAGTGTCAGTATTGTTAAGTATATTCACATTATTGTGTAACCAATCTCCAAAACTTTTTCATTTTTTTTTTTTTTTTGCGGTACGCGGGCTTCACTGTTGTGGCCTCTCCCGTTGCGGAGCACAGGCTCCGGACGCGCAGACCCAGTGGCCATGGCTCACGGGCCCAGCCTCTCCGCGGCATGTGGGATCTTCCCGGACCGGGGCACGAACCCGTGTCCCCTGCATCGGCAGGCGGACTCTCAACCACTGCGCCACCAGGGAAGCCCTAAAACTTTTTCATTTTACAAAACCAAAACTCCATACTAATTAAACAACTCCCCAGTTTTCCCTCCTGTCAACGACCATTTTAGAAATTTCTGTGAATTTGAGCTAGTCTCTCTTTTTAGTTTTCATCTTTGCTCTTATAAACAATGCTGCAATAAACAGCTTTGCGTATGTGTCATTTTACACATGAATAAGTATATCTGTAAGATGAATTCCTAGAAATGGAATTGCTAGGTAGAAGGATTTTCACATTTCTTAGTTCTGATATATATATCGCCAAATTGACTTTCAAAAGTCTTGTACCAATTTATACTCCCCCTGCTCCCACACAGTGTATATCAGCTATTCAAGTATGTTTCAGTAAAGTTAGCTTGTCAGCTAAACTTCACTGGCAACTTGGGAGAGGAAAGCCCGCTGTGAAGGAAAGTTGGTGTTGCTGGGCTGTCCCCAGTGTTCTACGTCTATTCCTTAAGGATTACTTGACATCTGTAATGTAGTTTCCATTCTGCACTCATTTTAAAAACTTAAAAACTGGGCTTCCCTGGTGGCGCAGTGGTTGGGAGTCCACCTGCCGATGCAGGGGACATGGGTTCGTGCCCCGGTCTGGGAGGATCCCACATGCCGCGGAGCTGCTGGGCCCATGAGCCATGGCCGCTGGGCCTGCGTGTCCGGAGCCTGTGCTCCGCAGCAGGAGAGGCCACAACAGTGAGAGGCCCGCGTACTGCCAAAAAAAAAAAAAACAAAACTTAAAAACTTTCACCATACAGTGTAAGCTATTTGTGTATTAGTAGTAACTTCTGAGAGAATGACTGGAATACCTCACTTTGCAGGTAGGTACCACAACTGAATATATGTTCAGCCCAGCTGAAATTCCCTTAATACAAATCTTTAAGATCTTTAAAATGAATGCATAGATGCCTTGCTTTAATGGCTGGTTTGTTTGGGGTTTTTTTTTGCTGCATTGGGTCTTCCGTGCTGCGCATGGGCTCTCTAGTTGCGGCGAGTGGGGGCTTCTCTTGTTGCAGAGCACAGGCTCTGGGCGCGGGGGCTTCAGTAGTTGTAGCACGCAGGCTCAGTAGTTGTGGCTCGCGGGCTTTAGAGCGCAGGCTCGGTAGTTGTGACGCACGGGCTTAGTGGCTCCGTAACATGTGGGATCTACCCAGACCAAAGCTCGAACCCATTTCCCCTGAATTGGCAGGCAGATTGTTAACCACTGCGCCACCAGGGAAGCCCTTAAATGGCTTTTAATAAAAAGAAAAAATTAACAGAACTCTTTTCTCAAATGAACTCTTATGAGGAGCTCCGCTGTATTGGGGTGACAGTGAAAGGTGACTGTGAAGGAGGGAGGCTGGCAGAGGTAAAGCAGGTGAGCAACAGGTCTCCCATCCCTATTTCATCCAGAACTATTACACACAGGTGACTCAACTTCTTTCCTTATAGCAGTGAGTGAGATGAGTGAATGCTAACATATATTCAGCCTCTGGTAATTCACGTCAGACATTTGAGGAACCTAGAACCTTCTTTGTAGAGTCCTGATGTTTGACACTGATGCTCCGTTTTATTTTTTTTGCGTGTAGTAAATTTGGTATAAAATGAGGCATAACTACCTGGAGATATCACTGTTTTCCTTAAAGTGTACATATAGGCTTTGGTGCATTGACTTTTCATCTGGAGATTTTTAATAAATGTAACATCCTTAATTAGTTTTCTTGTAAAATGAAAATGCTTACACATTTTATAATATTTGCATATTTTATTATAAAGTAGAATTTAAGGGGGCTTTGGGAACCACCTCCCAATGATGATCAGTATTAAGTTTTGAATTCATTTCCTCAGACTTTTTTCAATGTATTAAGTTGCATGTAAATTTTATTCCTTCTTTGAAAAGATGGGATTATATTATATATACTGTTTTGTGGTATGTTTTGTTTACTTGATAAAAAGTCCTTTTGGGTTAGTGTATAGAGATATCCTCCATTCTTTTAATGGGTTTATACTCTTCCATTATATAAAAGTTATCCATTCCCCTGTTGGTGAACGTGTAAGTTGCAATAAATATCCTTTGTGCATATCTTTGCCTGTTTGGACAAATGCTTCTATAGGATAAACTCTTAAATAGAATTTCTAAATCAAAGGTATGGCCGTTTTACATTTTAACGGATATTTTGGGTCTCTATAAAATATGAACATCCTGACTTTTATAGGAAATAAACTTAGTTCTAAACTTTTAGAAGTTTTAGCTAAGTGATGTATCATCATTAATGTGCACCAGTGTTTCTAATATAACTCTCCTGGAAAGGTATAAGTTTTTTAAATGACAGCTTTGAAACTTTTTGTTCTTACAGTGATGGAATGGGGGGAAGATATTAAAGCAATTTCAAAAGATGAAGCAGTAATGTTGGTGAATCATCAGGCAACAGGAGATGTGTGTACCTTGATGATGTGCCTCCAGGACAAAGGACTGGTAAGCCATCCTGAAGGCAGGGATAGACTGCAGAAAGGGGAGGTTAACAGAGAATCAGTTTACGGATCTTACCACAGTTGGGAATGTAGACTTACACTTTAATATGTATACTTTTCATGAAAATTTAGAAAAATTTAAAAAGAGAAATATACTATGTATATAACTCTAAATTATTCTAAGAGAGGAATTTACAGACCTAAAGAAAAATAACTGGGATAATGTGGATTATATCTCCACGAAGCTGTTTTTTAAAAAAGGTAACTGAAATGGAAGCAAAGTTAATATGGTTCAGCATGGGGCTGTCTTGAGGTGAGTGGTGGATTGCCAGTTTGAGAAATACAAACACAAAAAGCAGTTTGCTTAAGATAGAAGAGTAAAATTGGACAGGGAATTAGGTGATCTTGGGGATCTTTAGCCAGAAGAAAGTAAGGTAAATATTATTTTGGATTTCACTTAGAAAGCAAATTGAAAGGAAAGATATTAGGGCCATTTTATTCAGTGTTCTCAGGCTGTGTTTCAACTGTTGATTTCACATTGCTTATATTGCTAACTAAAACATACCTGTAAACTAGGAGGGTTTAAAATAAAGTCAGTCCTTAACATTAAAAGAATTGTTACCTTAAGAGTAGGTAAAGCGGTTATGTTCATAGAAAAGTAAATAAATAGAAAATATATAAAATTAATGGAATTAATATTTGGCCTAATAGTGAAGAAACGAATCAATAGGTATTTTATAAGTGTTTCATATTCATGGTCACTGACTATAAATATAGAAGACCGTCCTATAAGATACTATCCCCTTAAAGCAACTAATAATCTAGTGGTAGGTGGAGAGAGGGAATAGCAAACAATACTTAATTGCAAAGTGAGAAATATTCAGTGGAAAGTGAGCTCACCATGTACCTGGTGGAAATAGAAAACTTTGTGGAGGGGAGAGGATGTAAACTTGACCTTGAAGGGTGAGTAGAATTTAGTTAGGCAGAGTAGTGAAGCAAGGGCCTCTTTAGTGAAATAATCTTGGCCAAAACACTAAGGCAAAATACACCTGGTGTGTTTGGGTCGCAGAGTTTGATTCAGCAGCTCAGGGGTCAGAAAATGAGGTGACAGTAAATGGAAAATATGTTTGCTTATTATGGAATCTGTTTTTGTTGTTTATCTGAAAAGCAGAGGCATAATTTTGCTAGAATGTAGAATAAATTCTGTCCTTTCTTATATTCAGAATCATATTCGGAATTGTTATATCACTGTGTAGATATATTCGCATTATAATAATATTTACTGCCTGTCCCCTAAATTCTTGATGTTAAAATTGTGTAAAAACTAGTTTGTTAAAACAAAAAAACAAAAAAAAAACCTAGTTTGTTTGGCTTTGTATCAAGGAGGACATTTTTATGCTTACCGATAAGATACTTACATTTATAGTGATTTTTCTGAGGACCTACAGTGTCTTCTATTGGCTTTTGAATCTCAAAGAGTGCTTAAAACGGTGACTATAAATATGCCTAACTTTGTTACTCTAACTCCAGTTTGGCAGAGATGAGAACTGTATTAACCAGAGTATCAGGTAATCTGAGATTCACTGATATTGTGGACAAAAAAAATTTTGGTTTATTTGTTTGCTCTTGTAAAAAGATTTTAGTTAGTTGGTCTTTGGTTCATTTTTCTGTCCAGAGTTATTTTGTTTTTATTTTCAGATTAATTATACTAATGTTACTATCTAATATTACAAAATAATTTGAAACCTTGAAGAATTTTTTATCTTGTTTCATAAAGGAGTAATTGAGAAATAAAAAGGTGGAAACGTGAAAATTTCTGGGTCCTGCGTAATAAGTATAGGGCAATATTACTTTACATTCACAAGTAGGAATGTTTACTTGATTAATTGCATACTCCTTGGGCACTTTCAAAGAAAGAAAGCTAATGCTAAATTGTGGGCCAGTTTAAAAATGCTAGTTTAATGGTGATGTGAGTATAACATAGCTTTCTGAATTCAGGAATTCCTGTAGCGCCTGTCGTTGTTCCTCAGTGGGGGCACTGCTTGCATTTTGGTAGGATGGCACTGTTGTTCTGGACTGTCCTGCTGCACATTGTTTCCTTACCTGGCTGCAACCTACTACATGCTAGTAGAACTCCCTAGTCATTGTGACAGCCAAAATTGTCCTTGTAGACGTCTAAACGGGAAAACTATTGACTCCACTAAAATTTCAGAAGGATATGAAGAATGGAGCCATTCATGTAAGCCTCCCCAGATGTTTTGACATGTAGAAAATTCGTGCTTCCAGGTAAAGTATAATTGATGTAGAGCAATTTTGTCCCTTGGAAATACCTAACAACATTCCGAGTGACAGCCTGTGAAACGTTGACAGAGTTGATTCAGGCAGCTTGTGTTTACTGACCTCATTTTTTCAGAAATATGAAACAAAGGATTAGTTATATTTTCTAAACCTGCTGGTACCTTTTTAATAAGTATCTGTGAAGTGAGGAGTCTTGCCCTTTTGTGGCAATTGATGATAAAACTAAGAATTTTTATTTCTATCAATAGAACTTTTAGATATGTAATAAATATTTATTGACTTGTAACATTTCCCCTAAAATAAGTTAGGACAGAATTATCCATACAAATCTCAGAAGATAGCTTGGCTGTCTTACTGAATTTGTTTTACGTTACCCTTCTAACTGAGGCGGTAAATCCACTATAAATGTAAGATTAGACATAAAAGCTAGTTACTTTAGTGTTGGTATTAAACCCAGAGAGCAATAAATTGCAGCCACACTTCATACTGTGTATAAAGCTCAAAGGTTTTACAGGCTGACTCCACTTGCTTTTTGTTTTGTTTCTTGGGGCACTATTCAGCAAATTCCATTTAGTTCAGATCTCAATTTATCTAAACAAAGTGGTTATCACTACAAAGCAAAACAAGATTCAAAAATGAGATGTTGGTGATTATTTTATTCTGTATTAATTGATTTGGGAATCAGTCTTTCATGTATGTATCTTTATTTTTTTAAAGTTATTTTATATAGTAAAACTGTTGGAATAGGAGTCATGTAAATGAACTATTCAGTGATACTGAAAAATTACATCAGAAGCTTGAATATTATTTGTGGGCTTTTATAATGTTTTTGTAAAAGCAACACATGGATGTCAATGCTTAGTTTTTTCCTTATATGTTAGTTCATACAATTTGGTGCTTAGAGATGAAGTTTACATTTGTTATTCCTATAGGAACCAAAGTGGAGCTCTGTTTCTTTCTTGATGGAGGCTGTAGTTTTCACTTTATTTATTTAAGGCTTATAACAAGGGATGCTGTTATCTCAGCAGGGGAGAACAATTAACCAATTCATTTACTAGATCCTGTTTACACTTACTTTTAATTTTGAAATTTGCTTGAAATAAAGTCTTCTGCTCTTGATATGGCTATTAACTCTTATCAGCAGTGGATAATATTTTTGTGTTTAAGAAACTGAGTATTTTTATGCTGGCAAAGAGTAAGGCCTTGTATAAACTAACAAATACTCTTCATGATATAATAGAATGTGTAAATCATTCTACTAAATGAATTTTTAAAAATTTTACAGTGTATTTATTGACTAAATGAATTCTTTAATGTTCTTTTATTTTGGATATTTTTATATTTTATATTTTTATAAATTTTTATATTTACATCTTTATATTTTATGACTTTTAATATTTTAGCCATTAAGTTAAGGTCACATTTTATAAAGCCTTAGTGCTTATTAATTAAACATGTAGCGCTCATTTGATAACTTAGGCATATGGTATTGTTTCAAAATAACTTTACAAGTTATATAAGAATTTCCAAAGGTTTTGTTTACGTAGAACAAATTGGAAATCATTAAGTTCAAATTTAAGAAGTTAATTCAGTTTTATTTGTTACCCAGTGATATGTATATACCTGTGACCTAGGAATCCAAGACTTGGAATCAAGACCTGTAATTTTTTTTTTTTTTAAGCACTAACACAGCAATAAATATATTATGTTTAAATAGTCTAAATACAGCAAGTTAAAGAAAGATTGGTGGAGTAGATAAACATATTCAACAATATTCTGTCTACAAGAAACTTACTTCAAATACACTGAACTAGTTAGTTTTAAGGTAAAGGATATAAATATATATCATGAACACATTAATCAAAGAAAACAGTGAGATTGGCCATATTAATATCAGAAAAAGTAACCTTCAAAGGAAAGAAAATTAATAGAAACAAAGAGGACCGTTACATAAAAGGACCAATCTTCCAGGAAGGCATAACAATCTTTTTTTTTTTTTTTTTTTTTTTTTTTTGGGCCGCGGGCCCTCCCCACTATCTTTCCATTTATATGTGTCATTTTTTTTTTTTTTTCGGTACGCGGGCCTCTCACCGCCGTGGCCTCTCCCATTGCGGAGCACAGGCTCCGGAAGCGCAGGCCCAGCGGCCATGGCTCACGGGCCCAGCCGCTCCGCGGCATGCAGGATCCCCCCAGAACAGGGCACGAACCCGCGTCCCCCGCATCGGCAGGCGGACTCCCAACCACTGCGCCATCAGGGAAGCCCAAGGCATAACAATCTTAAATGCATAAACACAAAACAACAAAACTTCAAAATGCATGAAGCAAAAACTGATAGAGATGAAAGGAGAAATAGATAAATACAAAATTATAGTTGGAGATTTTAGTACCCATCTGTCAGCACCTGATAGAACTTATAGACAGAAAATCAACAATGATATGGAACTCAATGACACCATCAACCAATAAAATCTAATCAAAACATGTAGAATACTACACCCCAAAACACAGAATACACATTCTTTTTAAACGTCTGTGGAACATATACAATGATATTCTATATCCTGGGCCATAAAACAAACTTCAATACATTTTGAACATTGACCTAATACAGAATAGGTTATCTTAATATAATGAAGTCACATTAGAACTCAGTAGCAGAAAACAGCAGAGAAATCTCAAAATCCTTGGAAATTATACAACACATTTCTAAATAATGCATGAAGACCTGTAATTTTTCATGTAGTGCTTTATTTGTAGAAGTAACATTAGATTTAAGATAGTTAAGATAGTTAGATTAATTAAAAGTATGCTTGGATGATTATACTTAAAATTTAGAGACTGGCTAGACTATAGTCAGGTTGTTTTTTTTTCTATTCAACATTTATTTCTTGCTTTTAAATATTTTAGGTTGTTGCTCAAATGATGTGGTTGATGGATCATATTTTTAAGTACACAAACTTTGGAATTGTTTCTCTAATTCACGGAGACTTCTTTATCAGACAGGTAAGTAATGAGCATTTTTTTCCAATCAGATTGATAGCCTGATCAATCTGATTCTTTATTGTAAAAAGAGGCATCACAAAACCAGTTATAATAGATAGAGCCAGCTCTAGTTATCTGAGGGAGCTGGGAATCTTTTTTCCTAAAACATTTATTTCAGTCTGAATTTGAGTATGCATAAACATTAAAATGCAAATATTTTAATCTCTACCCTCCTCGTTTCTAAACAGCTTACCAAGCGCCTGCCACATTCTCAGCTCTTCTGCTTCTTAGCTGTGTGAATTGGGCAAGTTATTTAACCTCTCAAGGTTTCCTCATTTTTCAAATGAGAATAATGGGTACTCCTCTCACAGAGTTGCTGTGTGGATTACATGAAGTAATACGTGTTACACGCTCAGAACAGTCCCTGCTACTTTCATCAACTTCATCATGACTACCACTATCATCATCTATATTATCACTGTTATTTTTATTTACAAGTCACCGTTATATGATACAGAAGGTATCTGTGTTAGCAGTTGGGAGATTGTTAAATAAATAAGATTACCAGTTGGGAGAATATTAAATAAATAAATAAGAGGAAATGTTTTGCGAATTCGTAGTATGAAAAGTGAGTACGTCAAATTTCTGTAAATCCAGAAAAACCTTAGAGGAGAAGATGATATGTGGCATACATGTAAAGAATGAGTACAGGTTTGATGGAGGAGGGCGAATTGGGAATGGGTCGTAAGCATTAGGGATAGTTTAGTATAGGAAAAAGAATAATACCCTCTTGTCAAGTCAGCATACAGGGACTTCCCTGGCGGTCCAGTGGTTAGATTCCGCGCTTCCAACGCAGGGGCTGCGGGTTCAGTCCCTGCTTGGGGAACTAAGATCCCACGTGCCCCGCGGCATGGCAAAAAAATAAATAAAAGAAGAAGTCAGCACTACATTATAGTGTTTCCCTGATATGCTACGTGCTTTATTTTCTCAAAAATGGATAACCAAAATATGATATCAAGAGTTTTTATGTATGATAATGCTACACTTATCTGGTGTTTATATATTTAGCCACTTCACCCTGGATGGTGCAGTACCTTACACGTAGTAATCACATAATGAATTGCTGGTGAATCTAATTAAGCCTCTTCTGAGCATCACAAATTCAGAAATAAGCTAGAAGTGTGTAGAAAAACTTCTAAACTCTATGAAAATAGGTCTCCCCAAACACATATATTATACTTTGCTCCAGACAGTTTTTTTAATATTTATTTATTTATTTGGCTGCACCAGGTCTTAGTTACAGCACAGGGGATCTTTGTTCTGGCATGAGTACTCTTAGTTGTGGCATGCGTGTGGGATCTAGTTCCCTGACCAGGGATCGAATCCAGGGCGCCCTGCACTGGGAGCACAGAGTCTTAACCACTGGACCATCAGGGAAGTCCCCTCCAGGCAGTTTTATATACAAAACATATTTTTGTTTTTCATATTCTGTGTAATTGTCTAGTTTTTTCTGGAAACACCCTTGGTTTTTCTGAGCAGAGAGATGGAAAAAAGCAGGCACTGGAACCCCAGGAAGAATTGGGAATGGGGATTGGCCACAACAAGGTTGAGACAAAATAAACAGTGATCAGAACAACTTAAGGAAGAAACTAACCTAATATCTTAGAGTGTCACTGGAGGCGAAGACAGGAGAGATTTACAAATTCATTTCTGAAGAGCAAAAAATTTTTTCCCTGTTAGATAGTAATAAAAATCTATAACATGGGGGAAGGGGAGAGAAAAAAAGTATTAATGTTAAAGAAAATCTCTTGGGACTTTGCTGCTAAACATTTTTGACAAGATATTTCCAAGAATATTAAAAATATTTTACATGTACTCTAGGGAACTTAAAAGTAAAGCTTAATTATAATCAATTCAATTCCGTAAATTAGCTAAGAAAATGGTTACTTAGTTTGCATTTAGAATAATTTAGTCTAAAGACTGAAAGTGTATAGATTATTTTGGGGAGCTTCTGTAATTGTGTTGGCTGGAAAATTATTAGCGAATTGATCATACTGAAAGGAAGAACCTTCTTATATTTAGTCATGGGTTTTGGGCTTTCCTAAAAATGCTTCTAGGTTCCTCTTTTCGGTCTCCAAGTTATCCTCTTTCCTCTCTTTCC
>NW_006777801.1:3348134-3354150 GCF_000442215.2 Lipotes vexillifer
TCTTTCCCTCACAACTAAGATCCAGTCTATCAGAATGTCCTGTTAGCTTTCAGATTTTTCCCTGAGTGTGTGCACCTCTCATCGATATCCCACAGTTGAATCTCATCAAACTCCCTTGACCAGACTCTACAGGAGTCTCCTAACTTTATTTCCTATAGTCTTTTTGTCACTGGAGCCAGCAGATTTTTTTTTTTAAGTAAAGAAGATCATGACTCTCCCTTTTTGAAAACTATCTAATGATGTTCCATCCCAAACTACTACTTAACCAAGCTCAAGGCCTTTCTTATATGTCCTCCGCCTCTCTCTGCAATTTTCAGCCACACTGGCCTTGCCACAGTTCTCTGAACATGCCAAACACGTTCCCACCTCAGGGCCTTTGTCCTTTTTCTCTCATCACCTGGAGTACTCTGCCACTCATCTTCACATGGTTTATTCCCTCACGTTATCAGCTCTTTGCTCAAATTTCACCTCCTTGGAGCTGCTTTTCCTGACCCTGTTGACCTTCTCTAGTCTCTTACCCTTCTTCCTAACCTTATCACCAGTTGCATTTATACATATGCACACATACATATGCATATGTATTATATATCTTCCCCATTCAAGTAAACTTCGTGAGGGTCTCTTACTTCTCTATCTCCAGGACAGTGCCTGGCAAGTAAGTAGTAGGTACTCAGTAAATACTCACTGATGATGAATGAATGAACTTTCGGGGGCAATTAGAGCAATTTTTTTCTGCAGGGGGAAGGGTTTATTTATGTAAGTGCTAATAACTTACTTTTTCCAGTATGGTCAAAAGGGGAAGTAAGTGGGGGGAAATCACTATTCTAGCCTATGATTGGGATTTACTCTAGAAGCAGTTATTTATATTTAATTTTACAGCCTTTAAATTTCAAATGTGACTGTACTTACTCTATGTGTGTCTGCCTTCTAGGGAAAATCTCATCGTGACCAACAGCTTCTTCTTCTCAAGAAGCACCTAGAAAATAATTACAGGAGCAGAGATCGAAAATGGATTGTTCTGTTTCCAGAAGGGGGCTTCCTCAGGAAGAGGCGAGAAACCAGTCAGGCATTTGCCAAGAAAAATAACTTGCCGTTTCTTACACATGTCACTTTGCCAAGGATTGGGGCAACAAAAATTATTCTGAGTGCACTTGTAGCACGGCAGGAAAATGGAAGTCCAGCAGGAGGAGATGCTAAGCAATTAGGTATGATGGTTTTTAGCATTTTTTTCTTTTCTTGGAATTAAAGGATTTTTCTGGAGTTCCAGAAGATAACATTGTTCTTTTTTATATTTATAATTTTTGTCAAACAGAAATAATACTGAAGGAGAAGATGAAAATGCAACTTTTTAATGTTTCTCCAAAAGTAGTCCATGCTTACAATAATCTATTCAAATAATATAGGAATGTATAAAGTCGAAGGTATCTCTCCCTTACTGTACACCTTACTCGTGGCCATTCCCACTGCTGCAGTCAACATGCCTGTAAATATCCTTACAGATTTGTGGAACATGTCTGTAGTATTAATTCGTAGAAGTGGAATTGCTGGATTAAAAGATACAGGAATAGAAATGACAAATTTGAGAAACTAATCATAGATATGCAAATGGAATTATAATGATTTATATTTTTTGCATTTATCAAATTTAGAAAGTTTTTTTGTTTTTAATACAGAGAATGAGTTTAATGAAGTTTGGCAGTATTTACTAAGAGTCTTAAAATGTTGATAAATTACTCAGTTATTCTACTGCAAATAAGACTTATCAAAAGGGAATGATCTGAAATACTGGCAAAGTAGTTTATCACAGCATTATTTCTAATGGCAAGAAATTGGAAATAGCCAGAAGAGAGAACAGATAAGTAATTATTAAATATCCATCTAACAGAATACAACACAGCCATTACAAATGATGTTTATTGGCTTGGAAAATTCTTATGCTCTATAATATTAATGGGGTGGGAGAAACATACAACTCTTGTGTAAACAATATGAGCTCAAATATGTAAATAATAAGGCAGTAGAAAATCAGTGAAAGGAAAGATTTCAGAATATTAGCGGTGATTGCTTCTCTGAGTTGTAACATTATGGATAATTTTTCTCCATTTCTGAATACTTTTCTGAATTAAAAAAATATAGTGAGTATGTATTACTTTTATGGCCAGTAAAAAGTAAACCATACTCAAAGATGCAACTGTGGACTTCCCTGGTGGTGCAGTGGTTAAGAATCCGCCTGCCAATGCAGGGGACACAGGTTTGATCCCTGGTCCGGGAAGATCCCACATGCCACGGAGCAACTAAGCTCATGTGCCACAACTACTGAGGCCTATGCTCTAGAGCCCGTGAGCCACAACTACTGAAGCCTGCGCGCCTAGAGCCTGTGCTCCGCAACAAGGGAAGCCACCGCAATGAGAAGCCCAGGCTCCGCAACGAAGCCACAACTAGAGAAAGACCGCGCGCAGCAACGAAGACCCAATGCAGCCAAAACTAACTAAATAAATAAATAAATTTATTTATTTAAAAAAACAAACAAAACTGAACAAAAAAAGATGCAACTGTCTTGGAGATAGCCTAGTGAATTGTGCATATTTGCAGAAGATATTTGTGCCAACAGCATGAAGACTGTTTTGAACTACTTTATCCAAGACACAATTGAGAGTTTGGTGATAAATTATAAATTAAAAAGCTGAAAGAAACTTACTAGGCCTGTTTCCGTAATAACATTTTGCTATTTCTTTTAATATTCTTCAGATAAAATAAAATGGGAATGATTGGCCCTCAGAAATATGTGTTATTTTTGGTGATGCTAAGGACCAAACATGGAAATAATGCCTGTGAGATTGTGCTGAGCTTTCCTTTCATTTGTTTTTTCCAAACAGCTGCCTGGCAGTCAGCTCTCTTAATGTTTCATCATCTATTAAAAAGACAAATTGAAAGAGTCTTTTAATAGAAAAGGAAGGTTCAGAATAGCTTCACTGCTGGAGAGACACTGTGGCAATGTCAGCCAAGCCAAAGCTTGAAGGCAAAGGTCTTCCAAATAGGATTAATTGCACTAATAAATACCGCTGCTTTTAAGTAGTTTTACCCAGTCAATACCCTGTGGTCTAGATCTCAGAGGAATGAATGGGCACTTGTTATACTGGTTACACAAGAGGGAAGAAAAATGGTTTTTTCTTTTGGAGAGAAGCAATCTCTGTTTATAACCAAAGTGAAATTGTTTATTACTTATCTTACCTTAGTTAAAATTTAGGCCTCTCGCCTTCTGAGATGGCCCACACTCTGTCTATGGAGTGTGACTCTCCCAGGGCCAGTCTTGCTTTTCGAGATGGACAGCATTCTGTCTATGGAATGTGTATCTCTCTAAATAAATCCACTTCTTACCTATCAAGAACAAATTTTTTATTCTAGCAGTTTAGGAAAATCATAAGAAATTTTAGAAAACCGTATACCCCAAAACTAGTTTTACTTATATTTTACCATTTGCTTCTCTGCTTTGGTATGGATATTTTGTGTTTTATTTTCTTTAGTATTCATACTCACTATTTAGTATTTTATTCCATATAAACACAAACCATGCCTTCATGTCTGTTTTAATGTGAGGTCAGTCCATACACATATAAAAATTAAGTTGTATCTAATTAACTTTAAGTTTTTATATATTTATTTATTTTGGCCACTCCGTGCGGCACGTGGGATCTTAGTTCCCCGACCAGGGATTGAACCTGTGCCCCCTGAAATGGAAGTGCGGAGTCTTAACCACTGGACCACCAGGGAAGTCCCTCTAATTAACTTTAAAAGGATTAGTATTTTTTGTTTATTGTATGACTTAATAGATATTAAACTGAACTCTGGTGATTTGTCCCAACCATTTTATTATAAAAATTTTCAAACATACATAAAAGTTGAAATAATCTTGCAGTTAATATCCATGAGCTGGCCAACTAGATTTTATAATTAACACTTTACTATATTTGCTTTATCACATCTCTCTCCATCCTTCTATCCATCTATTAGTCCATCTTGGTTGTGTTTTTTTTAATGCATTTCAAAGTAAGTTGCCCGTAAACATTATAGCATGTACATCACTGATAGCTTGTTAAAATGTGTCTCTTTACATACATTCTGTTCCTTTAGCAATATGTTATTTAAAAATTAAACTGTTTAAGCTTATGTCTTATATGATTATTTCTTCCCCTTCAGAATGTTGTCTAAAATTTTAAAAGAATTTAAGGCCAGTTTTTAATTATTTGATATTTTAAGTAAAATATTATTGATTCCTACTGCACATTTGGCCTTATATTTAAAAATAAGTTTCATTTTTTTAGGGATCCTTTAAATACTTCAAACAAAGGATAGACCATTACACTTTAAAGTCTAGCTATCAGCGTTCTCTTTGAGAATTCCCGTCTCAGTTCTTTATTTTTTTTTTAAACATCTTTATTGGGGTATAATTGCTTTACAATGGTGTGTTAGTTTCTGCTTTATAACAAAGTGAATCAGTTATACATATACATATGTTCCCATATCTCTTCCCTCTTGCGTCTCCCTCCCTCCCACCCTCCCTATCCCACCCCTCCAGGCGGTCACAAAGCACCGAGCTGATCTCCCTGTGCTATGCGGCTGCTTCCCACTAGCTATCTACCTTACATTTGGTAGTGTATATATGTCCATGCTTCTTGCTCAACTTTGTACTCCGTGCTGGGAATAAAAACAGCGCGCAGAGGACCAAAGTAAACAGAACTTCCCCAGCCCCTCTCACAACGGTAGTTACCTGTTGTACCTACCAAAGAGTAGACAGATTTATTGCTTTATTTTTATATAACTCTTGCTAAAATGGGAGGAGTTTTTTGTTTGTTTTGAACAAGAGCAGCAACTGATGATCATCTGCATCAATAAAATGCTTAATTTTATTGCCTTATTTCAATATTTATTAATGCCTCCCAAGTATCACAAAACTTGGTGTTTGTATTATATTGTGTTATATTTAGTGAGCGGAGTTTTTTGTTTTAAGGTCTGCTTTTCGCTTTTGTGATGTGATACTTTAGCTAGTGACTTTTTTTGTAGGCCAGCTTTTATGTGTGATAAAATGTAAATTAGACCTTGATACTGCACAATTGTATTGAATGCTTAAATGATGCATGTCCAATAAACTATAGCACTCTGTTGTTTAATTTGTTTGAGATTCAGCCATTTTATAATGTAATAGGAAGTGCTTAATTTCATCCTAAGTGCATCATATAGAACAGTAACGCCAAAGTTCATTCTCTTAAAGCAAAGGATATATCAGTATGCTTTATAATTCTATACTATGTTATTTGCTGCAAATAATATAAAAATTGATCCAATTTTATATTGTTCTCAGACAGCAGATCGAAAGGCCTCCAGTGGATAATAGATACAACCATAGCTTATCCCAAAGCTGAACCCATAGATATTCAAACCTGGATCCTTGGATACAGGAAACCAGTAGTCACACATGTACATTACAGGTAAGAATTCCACATTAGTACTCAGCGTAAAGCCAACATGAAGTACTATCTCAGGACATTGTGAATGTTTTAATATTAAATTATAATTGATAGTGAAAACAGTTGGCTCGAAATAATTCTTATGCTGAATTTTTAATATGAAAATATCATTTGAAGTAGTTATTTTCACTGAGTGATAAGTCTCTAAAAATGACATTCTAGAGGCACTATGATTATTTGATCGCCTGACCCTCTTGAGTGAAAGTAATTATCTTAAAGGGCAAATATCAAGGATAAATATGTACTCAGTTGGGGTAAGTAGATTTGTATTAATAGAAATGGAATTTGTTTTTAAATCATTAAGTCATGTAAGGTTTTCTAAATGATTGAATTAATAATTTAGCAATGACTTACACTTTCAAATTTTTAATATTTTAATATGCCTATGTCTTTTGCATGAACAACAGCAAAACCATTTATTGAATATTCTGCAACAGCTCCTTGAGATTTTTTTAATATAGACCTTTCTTTTTTTTTTTTTTTTTTTTTTT